>NW_027361688.1:4005000-4407500 GCF_039654945.1 Dendrobates tinctorius
GGGACTCTCCAAAACTTACACTTCTGTGCAGCTCAGCCGTGGGCAAGGCTGTCCAAAGCTTACAGTCCTGTGCAGCTCAGCGTGGGTTGGTCTGTAGTAACAGCTCAGTGCATATAAAGCTGTAGTGAAGGCTCAGCAAGGATGGAGCTGTAGTGGCAGCTCAATGTAGATGCGGAATTAGAGGCAGCTCAGCGTTGATGGAGCTACAGTGTCAGCTCCTCATGAGTGGAGTTACATAGGCAGCTCAGCAAGGGTGGAACTAGCATGGCAGCTCAGCGTGGGTAGAGCTACAGTGTCAGCTCAGCATGTGTGGAACTAAATTTGTAGCATGTGTGCAGCTACAGGGCAGCTCATTTTGGGTGGAGTTATAGTGGCAGCTCAGCATGGATGGAGCTACATTGGTAGCTCAGCAAGGGTGGAACTACCATGACAGCTCAGCATGGGTGGAGCTAAAGTGTCAGCGCAGCATGAGTGGAGATATAGTGACAGCTCCGCATGGGTGGAGATACAGGGGCATCTCAGTGTGGGTTGAGCTATAGTGGCAGCTCAGCATGGGTGGAGCTGTAGTTGTAGCTCAATGTGGATGCAGGTATGATGTGATTGACACCTCTGCTCTAAGAACCTTTTATTCTACTGGATAAGTTGGTTTATCAGTAAGGGGCCCTCACTTTCTTCTGGAGTTTTTCACCAGATCTACAAAGCTCCTCAACTCAACACCCTTCCTAAGTGCATGGGGCCAGCGATTCCTTATGGAAAAGCCACTAGCAATGTAAGATTGTCTGCTTAAATGACTAGAACTATATAAAACTGATAGTCACTTGTCTATGGCCAACATATGGCGGTATTATTACTGAAAATATCCACTGGATCTCTGTTAGTCTTGCCTAGAAATTCACATAGACCTGGGCCAAGCCATGTTCAAAGCTCTGCAATAGAAGAACAGATGGAAGCAGCCACAGCATCCACCTCCTTTGCACAGCAATGTAATAACTTGAGGAGTTTCTCCATACACAGCACGACACCTGGTGGTTTCAGGTATTGCAGTTTAGCTCTACTGAACTGAATGCAGCTCAGCTGCAATACCGCACACAACCTGCGGGCAGGCATGGCTCTGTTTTTAAAAGAAGTTGCCATGCTTTTCTAATCCTCGACAACTCATTTCTGCTTTATTTACCAGAATCAGGACAATTCCTTTAAATCGTCTTTTATGTCTTTGTGACTTTTTTCTGCATTTTATCGCTCGGAGCGCTGTACGCATCTGAACTTAAAATCTGCTCCCAAGTTCCTCCGGATGAAAATGGGCGCTGGATTGTGCCTGAAATTCCTCCTGGCTCCCCCCTCTGGCGTGACCTCGAGGCCACCATTGAAGTGTCAGAGGAGTTTTCATCTGAAGAAAGCCTCTGCTTTGTATTCCGCAGCAGTCGAGGCAGCGGCTTTTAGACAAAGCGGATTTCTCAGCAGTGTCATGATTGGGTCTTCCGAGCTTTAACATATTTATTGCAAATTTGTATTAAAGAACCCGCTGCCATAAAAAAGAGCGACGGTATCGAAAATCCAAGGAAGCAGGAACCGCACGAGAGAAGAAGGAGCTCAGATCCATTGTCCATATAAACGGAGGCAAATTAGCTCTCCCCCGGAAGGAAGAATCCTGTCTCTCTGGTGACGCCAATTCTAGGTACAGGGCTTTTTTTCTTCTAGAGGAGACATTATGGCTTAAAAGCATACAATTGGGAATAAAAATCATTTTTGCAACATGGTTTCATAAAAAATTTTCAAGCATTTGCCTTCTATCGCTTCTGCGTCGCTCCGTCTACTGCTAGGTACTGAATGAGTCAACTGAGAATCCGTCAGTGATTAAAAAAAAGAAAGAAAACTTAGAAATTAAGACAAAGAGAAGGGAAGGTGAGCAAGATAGAAAGAGTGATGACAGGCATTGAAGAGAATCATGGAGAGAACGATGGAGAGCGATAGATAAAGTGATGGCGCGATCAATAGAAAAGGCAATGGAAAGAGCAACGGAGAGAAGGAAAGAAAGTGATGGAAAGAAGAGAGAGAATGAGAGAGCAAAAGAAAAAAAAATTATGGAGAGTGATAGAGAGACAAACGAGAAAACAATAGAGAGGAGGTGAGTGCGAGAGAAAGGTCATTAGAGGGAGAAGTGGGAAGAAAGATGGAGATAGCGAAATAAAGAGAGATGGAGAAAAGTATAGAGAGCAATAAAAAGATGGAGAGAACAAGAAAAGTGATCTATAGAGAGCGATCGAGAGAGCAATATAGAGAGAAACAGAGTGAGATGGAAAAAAAGACAGTGATGAAGAGAATAATTGAGAGAGTGATGCAGAGGAGCAGGAAGAAAAGAGTGATGGAGAGAAGTATAGAGAGCAATAAAAAGATGGAGAGAACAAGAAAAGTGATCTATAGAGAGCGATCGAGAGAGCAATATAGAGAGAAAAGAAAAAGAGAGTGATGAAAAGAATAATTGAGAGAATGATGCAGAGGAGCAGGAAGAAAAGAGTGATGACTGAGCGACAAAGAGATAGAGAGAAGGATAGATGGAGAAGAAAGCAAAGCGAAGGACAGAAAAGTAAGGAAAACGCGATGTAAGCAAGTGATGGAGTGAGAGAGACGGAGAGCGCTATGTGGAGAGCGGAGGAGAGCGGTGCAAAAAGTGAAGGAGGGAATCATCTAGAGAAAGCGATATAGGAGGTACGTGGAGATAGAGGAGGAGGGCGATATGTAAGAAGGAAGGAGAGAGAAAGAGAAAAGACAAGAATAGAGCGTGATGGGAAGAGACAGGTGAGGAAAAAACGAGAGTGCAGGACTGTGAGGGAGATCCAGAGGGAAGAAGAGAGAAGTAGAAAGGATAATACAAGACTGATGGGGAGAGAAAAGAAAGCGACTGAGAAATAGTAAATAATTCTATGTAAAGGAGAGGAAAGGAGAGAGTGGTAGAAAGAGACAGCTACACCGAGAGTGATGGAAAAAGAGGGGCGGAGAGACACAAGAGATGATGAGACGCACGACTACATGTACAACACCAGCACTCCTGACAAGACAGACAACAGCTTTACCTGTGGAACAAGACGGACTTGACTAGTGTGACCACATCACGGCTGGCGTTGTACCCCGCACACACTATGGCAACATGGATGGTCTGCAAAATAAGAGACATCTTGTCACTCAGTACATAGAACGACCATTTTTCTGATACAAAGCTACATAAACAAAGAGTGAAGTAATAAAATTGTATCTGTCTGCAGCCACCACTAGGGGGAGCTCCCTGTATACACAGATACATGATAAGATCCTGTCTGCAGCCACCACTAGGGGGAGCTCCCTGTATACACAGATACATGATAAGATCCTGTCTGCAGCCACCACTAGGGGAGCTCCCTGTATACACAGATACACAATAAGATCCTGTCTGCAGCCACCACTAAGGGGAGCTCCCTGTATACACAGATACACAATAAGATCTTGTCTGCAGCCTCCACTAGGGGGAGCTCCCTGTATACAGAGATATATTATAAGATCAACCCTGCAGCCACCACTAGGGGGAGCTCCCTGTATACAGAGATATATTATAAGATCAACCCTGCAGCCACCACTAGGGGGAGCTCCCTGTATACAGAGATATATGATAAGATCCTGTCTGCAGTCACCACTAGGGGGAGCTCCCTGTATACAGAGATACATGATAACATCCAGTCTGCAGTCACCACTAGGGGGAGCTCCCTGTATACAGAGATTCATGAGAAGATCCTGTCTGCAGTCATCACTAGGGGGAGCTCCCTGTATACAGAGATACATGATAAAATCCTGTCTGCAGTCACCACTAGGGGGAGCTCCCTGTATACAGAGATACATGATAACATCCTGTCTGCAGTCACCACTAGGGGGAGCTCCCTGTATACAGAGATACATGAGAAGATCATGTCTGCAGCCACCACTAGGGGAGCTCCCTGTATACAGAGATACATGATAATATCCTGTCTGCAGTCACCACTAGGGGGAGCTCCCTGTATACATAAGATCCTGTCTGCAGTCACCACTAGGGGGAGCTCCCTGTATACAGATACATGATAAGATCCTGTCTGCAGTCACCACTAGGGGGAGCTCCCTGTATACAGAGATACGTGATAGGATCCTGTCTGCAGCCACCACTAGGGGGAGCTCCCTGTATACAGAGATACATGATAAGCTCCTGTCTGCAGTCACCACTATGGGGAGCTCCCTGTATACAGAGAAACATGATAAGATCCTGTCTGCAGCCACCACTAGGGGGAGCTCCCTGTATACAGAGATACATGATAACATCCTGTCTGCAGTCACCACTAGGGGGAGCTCCCTGTACACTGTGCATTAATTCAATCACTAATAAAATAGTATTCAGTGAGCTCCCCCTAGTGGTGACCACACAACAAATATGGCTTCAGCTAAATGTGTGGTCACCCGAGAATAGCTCTAATATTGAAAAGATCTACCAAATAATATTAAACCCCTCTATTATAAGACGTGACTTTAATTGCTAGACATTTTCAAGGGGGGGGGGATCAACCTAGCCTTGATTTAAAGAGCGGTCCCTGACCCCAGTCGAAGCTAAAATCTCAGAAAATCCATTAAATTATGATTTATCTTCCAAGACTAAAGGGATTTATCGCATATTGAAAAATTCATCTGACATTCGCAACGGACTCCACAACAAATTTTAGCAATAATGGCATTATATAGATATATATATAATTTTTTTTTGTAGCTTGACGATATGGAATTATATACTTATATACAGTATATATAGAGATTTTAGTTTGATGATATGGAATTATATATTTATATACAGTATATAGAGAGATTTTAGTTTGATGATATGGAATTTCCGTTTGTTCCGCAGCTTTCTGCTTTGGCGGAGAAATATTCTGCTGAATGAAAAAAAAAAATAATCACACAACCGATCTATAATTTTTTTTTTTTTATTGATTTCATTGTTAAATAGCCGGCGGGAGGCCGTAATAGAGCGCATATGTTTTACACCCAGAAATTCCCCTAATGACAGGGGCCCGTCCTGTCCCCGGGGGGCAGTCGCAGGGGTGACGGTGACTGTGGCTGCAAATCACGGACGGAATCACATTTGCGATCCAGACAATTCCATTCCACTAAATGACGGCCTAAAATCCCTCCAGAGGCGCAGCTGCAGCTAATCAGCCATGGAAAGACACAGAGAACGTGGCGCGGCCGTCGCAGGAAGCGCCTGAAGGTTCACAAGCCCGGCGTGACAAAAACCGTCTGTTTCTGGGAAATTCACATCTACGCTCCGAGCCATAATTGGGATCTGGGAGGCAAAGAAATTCGGCTGAACCCCATTACTGGGACACGGGCGCCAGGTCCCGCCTCAACACTACAGCGTAATAACGTCTTTATCAAGGTCACCGGGGGGGGGGGGGGGGTACTTAGTTATTTACACTTCATACAAAAAAAAAATACTAGGTTACCATAGCAACCAACACGTCAAAATGACTGACAAAAGTATATACATAGGAGAATAAAGAAAGCAACATGATCTGAATATCGTATCAGCTGCCAGGTGTGATATACAATCTGACACCAATGTACACATCTCTGACTGAGTGGGGCCCTAAATGCTGGCATATGGCACCGTCACACAGGAACATTCCCGCTGTATTTACAGGCGCTGAGTTCATTACTGAAATCGATGTTTCCCGGACGCTTTAAAGCGGACAGAACGATCACGAGTACATCAATCTACCCCATACAGTATCAGCAGCACATCTGCAGTTTTCTCCGGGCGATGTGCTGCTGACAGCAATTATTTCTTTTCTGGGATAAACAATCCAATGACTCTATGACTAGGCAGCATAATGCTAGTTTGGTATAATGCACCCCATTGTCCTCCACATAGTATAACGCACTCCCCATACAGTACATACAGGATAATGCAGCTGCCTCCATAAAGTATAATGCAGCCCTGGGAGCCCCCCGATATAGTATAATGCAGCCCTCCATAGAGCATAATGTAATAACTCCATAGGGTATAATGTAGCCCCCCATAGGGTATAATGTAGCCCCCCCATAGAGTATAATGTAGCTCCACCAGAGATAATAATCCAGCTCGCCATGTAGAGTATAAAGCAGCCCCCTATAGAGTATAATGAAGCCCCCCATAGAATATAATGTAGCCCCACCACCAATAGCATATAATGCAGCCCCAATACCATACATTATAAAGCAGCCCCACCCCACCATAAAGTATAATGCAGACCCACCTCCTATAGCGTATAATGCAGCCCCAACCCCATGCATTATAAAGCAGCCCCACCATAAAGTATAATGTTGCCCCACCCCCTATAGAATATAATGCAGCCCCCATAGAGTACAATGCCTCCACCATATAGTATAATGCAGCCCCTGCCCACAGAGTATAATGCAGCCCCACCCCATAGAGTATAATGCAGCCCCCTAGAGTATAATACAGCCTCCCATATAGATTAATACAGCCCCCCAGAGTATACTGCAGCCCCCATAGAGTATAATGCAGCTCCCCCATACAGAATAATCCAGCTCCCCATATAGACTATAATGTAGCCCCCCCATAGAGTACATATAGTATAATGCACATGTCATAGTCCTCCAGTATTATGGACACCATGTATTCATTGATTTAAAAGAAAAAAAAAGCATACTCAATATCCTTGTTCCGTTGCTGCTCTAGTCTCTGCAGCGCGTCTACTCAGCAGCCCCCCCATATAGTACAATGAAGCCTCCCATATAGAATAATGCAGTCCCCCATAGAGTATAATGCAGACCCCATAGAGTATAATGCAGCACCTCCCCATAGAGTATAATGCAGCCCCTCATAGAGTATAATGCAGCTCCCCCAGAGATAATAATCCAGCTCCCCATATAGAGATTAATGCAACCCTCCATACAGTATAATGCACCCCCCCATACAGTATAATGCAACCTCTCAGAGTAAAATTCAGACCCTCCCCCAATTGCGTATAATATAGCCCCAACCCCACAGAGTATAATGCAGCCCCAAGCCACCAGAGTATAATGCAGCCCCACCACTATAGAGCATAATGCAGCCCCACCCCCATAGAGGATAATGCAGCTCCTCATGCAATGCCTCCACCATATAGTATAATGCAGCCCCTCCCCATAGAGTATAATGTAGACCCTCCTCATATGTATAATGCAGTCCCCCATAGAGTATAATGAAGCTCCCCTATAGAGAATAATCAAGCTCCCCATATAGAGTATAATGCAGCCCCCCATAGAGTACATATAGCATAATGCACATCTCATAGTTCTCCAGTATTATGGCCACCACACGCTCACTGACTTATATAAATAAAAAAAGAGAAAAAAACATACTCTATACTCCTCTTTCTCCTGCTGCTCCAGTTTCTGCAGCATGTCTACTCAGAACCTCGATTGCCTAGCACAGCATGGCACGCAATTATGTGACATCTTCTCGCCCCTTGCGGCAGACATCAGACACAGAGGTGGAATAAAGGTAGAGAGAGCGTCAGCTGACACGCTCTTCTCCATCATTGATTTCAACTGTATCGGCATATATGATGAATGTGTGATGCGGGGGGCGGCCCTGACTCACAGGCCCCAGAGCGACAGTGTAGCATGCAGTACATCACTGGCTGGGAGCCCCTGGCATTGTAGGGGCCCAACACAAATGCCTAGTTTACCTGCCCTGCTCCTCACTATCGACAGAGACAACTGCTCACATATTCCTCCAACAATGACAGTACCGACTACTACAATACTACCCCTATGTACAAGAATATAACTACTATAATACTGCTCCTATGTACAAGAATATAACTACTATAATACTGCCCCTATGTACAAGAATATAGCTACTATAATACTGCTCCTATGTACAAGAATATAACTACTATAATACTGCCCCCTATGTACAAGAATATAACTACTATAATACTGCCCCTATGTACAAGAATATAGCTACTATAATACTGCCCCTATGTACAAGAATATAGCTACTATAATACTACCCCTATGTACAAGAATATAACTACTATAATACTACCCCATGTACAAGAATATAACTACTATAATACTGCTCCTATGTACAAGAATATAACTACTATAATACTGCCCCTATGTACAAGAATATAGCTACTATAATACTGCTCCTATGTACAAGAATATAACTACTATAATACTACCCCATGTACAAGAATATAACTACAATAATACTGCTCCTATGTACAAGAATATAACTACTATAATACTGCCCCTATGTACAAGAATATAGCTACTATAATACTGCTCCTATGTACAAGAATATAACTACTATAATACTGCCCCCTATGTACAAGAATATAACTACTATAATACTGCCCCTATGTACAAGAATATAGCTACTATAATACTGCCCCTATGTACAAGAATATAGCTACTATAATACTACCCCTATGTACAAGAATATAACTACTACAATACTACCCCTATGTACAAGAATATAACTACTATAATACTGCCCCTATGTACAAGAATATAGCTACTATAATACTGCTCCTATGTACAAGAATATAGCTACTATAATACTGCCCCTATGTACAAGAATATAGCTACTATAATACTGCTCCTATGTACAAGAATATAACTACTATAATACTGCCCCTATGTACAAGAGTATAACTACTATAATACTGCCCCTATGTACAGGAATATAACTACTATAATACTGCCCCCATGTACAAGAGTATAACTACTATAATACTGCCCCTATGTACAGGAATATAACTACAATAATACTGCTCCTATATACAATATAACTACTATAATACTGCCCCCTATGTACAAGAATATAACTACTATAACACTGCTCCTATGTACAGGAATATAACTACTATAATACTGCCCCCTATGTACAAGACTATAACTACTATAATACTGCTCCCTATGTACAAGAATATAACTACTATAATACTGTCCCCTATGTACAAGAATATAACTACTATAATACTGCCCCTTATGTACAAGAATATAACTACTATAATACTGCCCCTATGTACAAGAATATAACTACTATAATACTGGCCCTATGTACAAGAATATAACTACTATAATACTGCTCCTATGTACAAGAATATAACTACTATAATACTGTCCCCTATGTACAAGAATATAACTACTATAATACTGCCCCCTATGTACAAGAGTATATCTACTATAATACTGCCCCCTATGTACAAGAATATAACTACTATAACACTGCTCCTATGTACAGGAATATAACTACTATAATACTGCTCCTATGTACAAGAATATAACTACTATAATACTGCTCCTATGTACAAGAGTATAACTACTATAATACTGCCCCTATGTACAAGAATATAACTACTATAATACTGCCCCCTATGTACAAGAATATAACTACTATAATACTGCCCCTATGTACAAGAGTATAACTACTATAATACTGCCCCTATGTACAAGAATATAACTACTATAATACTGCCCCCTATGTACAAGAATATAACTACTATAATACTGCCCCTATGTACAAGAATATAACTACTATAATACTGGCCCTATGTACAAGAATATAACTACTATAATACTGCTCCTATGTACAAGAATATAACTACTATAATACTGCCCCTATGTACAAGAATATAACTACTATAATACTGCCCCCTATGTACAAGAATATAACTACTATAATACTGGAGCAAGAGGAAGAAAAAAAAATTGATCCAGCTGGAGACGGAGGCGAGATCATGACTAAGACTATTTTTTAGTTGAAACGCGTTGATCCTCCTCACTGGTGTGCATGGTGTTTGCTATAAGAAATTTTTTAGAACCAACACATTTTTAAGTTGTCCAATAAAGCTTTGTTAATTGCAGCCACCTCCGTCTCCAGCTGGATCAATTTTTTTTTCTTCCTCTTGCTCCTAATTCATGTGGATGCTCACCACAGTCCGTGCTGGGCGTTGGCAGGCTTGGGGATTGCTTTGCAGACGGGTAAGCTGACTACACTTTTTTTACTTTACTATAATACTGCTCCTATGTACAAGAATATAACTACTATAATACTGCCCCCTATGTACAAGAATATAACTACTATAATACTTATAATACTGCTCCTATGTACAAGAATATAACTACTATAATACTGCCCCTATGTACAAGAATATAACTACTATAATACTGCCCCCTATGTACAAGAATAGAACTACTATAATACTGCCCCTATGTACAAGTATATAACTACTATAATACTGCCCCCTATGTACAAGAATATAACTACTATAATACTGCTCCTATGTACAAGAATATAACTACTATAATACTGCCCCTATGTACAAGTATATAACTACTATAATACTGCCCCCTATGTACAAGAATATAACTACTATAATACTGCCCCCTATGTACAAGAATATAACTACTATAATACTGCCCCCTATGTACAAGAATATAACTACTATAATACTGCCCCTATGTACAAGTATATAACTACTATAATACTGCTCCTATGTACAAGAATATAACTACTATAATACTGCCCCCTATGTACAAGAATATAACTACTATAATACTGCCCCCTATGTACAAGAATATAACTACTATAATAATGCCCCTATGTACAAGAATATAACTACTATAACACTGCTCCTATGTACAGGAATATAACTACTATAATACTGCTCCTATGTACAAGAATATAACTACTATAATACTGCCCCTATGTACAAGTATATAACTACTATAATACTGCCCCCTATGTACAAGAATATAACTACTATAATACTGCCCCCTATGTACAAGAATATAACTACTATAATACTGCCCCCTATGTACAAGAATATAACTACTATAATACTGCCCCTATGTACAAGTATATAACTACTATAATACTGCTCCTATGTACAAAAATATAACTACTATAATACTGCCCCCTATGTACAAGAATATAACTACTATAATACTGCCCCCTATGTACAAGAATATAACTACTATAATACTGCCCCTATGTACAAGAATATAACTACTATAATACTGCTCCTATATACAAGAATATAACTACTATAATACTGCCCCCTATGAACAAGAATATAACTACTATAATACTGCCCCTATGTACAAGGAAATAACTACAGTACTACACATACGTTGCTGTATGCTGTTTCTATGCGGTACTGTACTGCACAATCTAGTATTTGTATAGCGGATGTGTTGCAGGCCATTTACATGTGATCTTATGATACTGTGTATCTGATGGTGGGTTGTGTGAGTTTAAGTACAAGATCTTATATATTGTGATGTTTGTATATTTCGGAAATCGTCTTTCCTAACCCGCTTTCCTCTCTTTCGGTTGCTCCTCGGCTGGGTTGGTAGCAGTCGTACTTTACGGGGGTAATGATGGCGGTATGGAGGAGTTCTGCAGCTGTTTGGTCGCCCACTTGAGACAGCTTTGCTCAAACCATTTTAATTGAGGTATAATACAATTATGGCGCTAAGTCGTTATTACCCTACGCCGGCGTTCTTTCGGAGGATGAAATGTTTTTCACGTGCCCATAATGCTCTAAACGAAAAGCGAATGTGAATTACTCCATTTACATAATGATTATGGGTGAAAATAAAAGTGAAACGACGAGGGTGTTATAAATGTAATGGGGGAGGGGGCTCCACATGACAATATTCAACGCAGCAAGAACGAATGTTAACCCCCTGGCTGCTAAAGAGGCATAAAAAAAATTATACAGTTGTGTGAAAAAAATGTTTGCCCCCTTCTTGATTTTCTATTCATTTGCATGTTTGTCTCGCTTAAATGTTTCAGATCACTAAACAAATGTAAATACTATAGAAAGATAACACAAGTAACCACAAAATTCAATTTTTAAATGAAGGTCTTTATTAATAAGGGAAAAAGAAATCCAAACCTACAGGATCCTGGGTGAAAAAGAGAGTGCCCCTCTCCTCTAAAGCATGAAGCTGAGTTCAAATTCCCCAGTCACACCCAGGCCTGATTACTGCCACACCTGTTCTCAACCAAGAAAGCAGTTAAATAGGACCTGCCTGACAAGGTGAAGTAGACCAAAATATCCTCAAAAGCTAGACATCATACGGCGATCCAAAGAAATTCTGTAACAAATGGGAAACAAAGTAACTGACATCTATAAGTCTGGAAAAGGTTATAAAGCAATTTCTCAAGCTTTGGGACTCCATCGAACAACAGTGAGAGTAATTATACACAAATGACGAAGACACGGAACAGTAGTAAACCTTCCCAGGAATGACCGGCCGACCAAAATTACCCTAAGAACATAGCGACGACTCATCCAAGAAGTCACAAAAGACCCCACAACAACATCCAAAGAACTGCAGGCCTCACTTGTCTCAGTCAAAAAAGGCTTGCGTGGCAGAGTTCCAAGACAAAAACCACTGCTAAGCAATAAGAACATAAAGGCTTGTCTCAGTTTTGACAGAAAACATCTTGATGATCCCCAAGACTTTTGGGAGAATACTCTGTGGAGTTGAACTTTTTGGAAGGTCTATGTCCCATTACATCTGGCATAGAAGTAACACAGCATTTCAGAAAAGGAACATCATACCAACAGTAAAATATGGTGGTGGTAGAGTGATGGTTTGGGGCTGTTTTGCTGCTACGGGACTTAGAATACTAGTTGTGGTAAATAGAACCATCAATTCTGCTGTCTACCAAAAAATCCTGAAGAAGAATGTCCGTCCATCTGTTCATGACCTCAATCTGAAGCGCACTTGGGTTATGCAGCACGACAATGATTCAAAACACACCAGCAAGTCCAGCTCTAAATGGCTTAAGAAAAACCAAATTAAGACTTTGGAGTCACCTAGTCAAAGTCCTGCATTTTGTGATTACTTGAGTTATCTTTGTCTAATATTTACATTTGTTTGGTGATCTGAAACATGTAAGTGTCACAAACATGGGAAAGAATATGAAATCAGGAAAGGGGGCAAATAATTTTTCACACAACTGTATATATACCCTGGGTCCTAAAAAAAACTAAAGTTTCTACAAGCCAAGCAATATTTGGCTGTCACTATTGTTGAAAATATCATAATACAAACTGCGGTATTATTCAAACAATAAATAATTTTTGGACACTAGTACCATGGGGCATTCTTTTTTTGGCACTGCTTAGTATTATTGATAGTGGTAGACTAAAAGACACTAGCATGTGGTCTCTGTATGGTCATAGTATATCACCACTAGCCGTATTGTAGGGTACAATATACTGAATGGTACTGTTGTTGCACCATATGGGATAATTTTCTTTAGCTTTGGTAACAGTATTATTTAGTAGTGCTGCTCTTTGGATACTGTGTGACACTATTATGGGAGCATTATATGACACTACTATATACGTGGGCGTATACAGGACTCCATTTACTCCATAAAAGCTAATAGAGTGTCCTTTTGGGATTATTTGGGCCAAGTATTTCAGGATACCGCTTGTCTGGACGTCCGTGGTCAAAGAGGGGGAATAGCCCTTCTCACATCCTTTTGTTGTCCTGACCCTTCCTCTGCATATGTCACTTCCCCAGCTTCCCCCCCCCTGCTTTTTTCTTAATTTATTCCCAAACTGTCCTTTCGTCACTCGCTCCCTGCCAGTGTCATGTACACCTCCATCCAACCCTCTGGGTCTCGTCTGGTGGCTACTTGACTTTGAGCCAACTCATAGTAGCGGTAAACTGAGTTTTTATAGATCTTGTCGGAAGCAAGTTAGTGCTAATTTTGAGTCTTGAAGATATTAACAGATTCTCAAAGCAGTTTGATCAAAGTCAAACAGGTAGCTCATACTTGTCAAGTCTCTTAGAGGGTACTACACGAAGGGTATACTTCCCAGACTTCCAGAAGAGTTGGCAAATATCCCAAGCACTACTGAAGCCTCTTGAATTTTGAATTTGATGGCGCTATGAGGATCATCAGATAAGTGGATATTTTTTATAACCCATCCCTGACTTGTTTGGATATCACCTTAGTCTTCATGGTGTTGTTTGGAGATCTCCTTGGTCTTCATGGTGTTGTTTGGAGATCTTCTTGGTCTTCATGGTAATGTTTAGAGATCTCCTTGGTCTTCATGGTGGTATTTGTGGAGATCTCCTTGGTCTTCATGGTGGTGATTGAAGATCTCCTTTGTCTTTATGGTGGCGTTTGGTGATCTCCTTGGTCTTCATGGTGTTGTTTGGAGAGCTCCTTTGTCTTCATGGTGTGGTTTGGAGATCTTCTTGGTCTTCATGGTAATGTTTAGAGATCTCCTTGGTCTTCATGGTGGTGATTGAAGATCTCCTTGGTCTTTATGGTGGCGTTTGGTGAACTCCTTGGTCTTCATGGTGGTGTTTGTAGATCTGCTTGGTCATCATGGTGGTATTTGGAGGTCTCCTTGGTCTTCATGGTGGCGTTTGGTGATCTCCTTGGCCTTCATGGTGTTGTTTGGAGATCTCCTTGGTCTTCATGGTATTGTTTGGTTAGGGATCTCCTTGGTCTTCATGGTGTTGTTTGGAAATCTCCTTGCTCTTCATAGTGTTCATAGTGCATAGTGCATCTTGTTAATGGTGTTGCAGCCTCTGTGACCTTTCAGAAAAGGAAAAGTGTATATACTGACAGCCATGTGACACTTCGATTGCACACAGAGTGAACGCTACTGTAGAACTACAGGTTAAGCTGAGGATCTCCATCTTCCTAGTAAAGGATTATACGGGTCAATGGGTTTCGCTGTGACCCCTTCACCCTAAGTGCACTTCCAAAGAACAACGTAAGGTACCTGAGTGCCACCTTATTAGACGTGCCTCAGCCGTGCTGATTCTGTCTGTTTGACAGCAGCTTCCAGGTCTGGGCAATACTTGATGTTCCCAAAAGTCTCCTAGAGACGTTCCTGATAGTCTCTTGCTGTGGGTACCCCCTTGACTGCTTAAAGAAGAACACTGCCGCCACTGAAGATCTCAAGCCAAACTTCCTCCCTTTTACTCTGATTTCTTCTCACACACTCTCCCAGTGATGATCACCTTCCCCCTAGGGTGTCCTTTCTTGTCTCTGTCTCACAAACAACTCCTAACTCAAGAGGAACTAACACTCACATGCCTCTTACCCCTCCCCAACTATGGGCCGGCCCTATAGTTAACCCTCTTACACCTCCCCAACAATGGGCCGGCCCTACAGTTAACCATGTCAGTCCTGACTAACAGGAACTGCAGCCTCCCAGAGGATAACGCATGCAATAAAATTCATTTTGCAGAACACTATAAAACAGGGGTCTTCTGAAGAGGGTTCACGAGCTATTTTCTACCTTCACATACAGTATATCGCACCAAACTCTGGACTTTTTAGAAAAGTTGTAAAGTACGGGTTAGATGTGCCTATCCGGTTACTCTCCAGAATACTCCACTGTTATAAGAGATAACGTTAGGGCCGATGCTCCTCGGTCATCTACCCATTGAGCAGGGCGGAATGTATGTGCCCTTGGGTACAGTGAAGCATTTTTGTCAACAGCTTCAACTATTCCTTAATTTATTCACTAAACTACTGAATGCCAACTGTGCTGTCCTGGTCCTGATGCAAAATGGCTTCCTTCCCAGCAGCTGCCTGCTTCATATAAACTCAGTGACATTTACAAAAAAAAGTATGTACCCCCCCCCACTTTCTACCACAAATACAGGAGCACATCTGCCATACCGTTCAGGTGCAAACACCAGGGTGTACTGTATACGGTGCCAAGATCAAGATTACTCTCGTCTCATCATCATCACATGCCAGCAAGTTATGGATGGAATCACACTGTAAATGGTGGTTTACTGTATGTCTGTTTTACGAAAACCTGTTACTTTTTACTCACAGCTCTGCCCTAATTTTAGTCAAGAGCTTTAAAGGGGGTTCTTTTTAGGGATTTTCTGTAAGTTAAACATTGAGTGAAACATCCATGTTTAATCCTTGAATAACTAATGATTCTGCTAGGCTATGCCAGGGACTGAACTGTGCCAGGGACTGAATTGCAGCACTAGGAACAGTCACATATGTATGTCTGGCACTGTGGCTGTGTAATCAACGTAGTATCACTAGATTGCTGCAGAAATCTTCTGGAGTTTTTTAAGAAGCCCCTGTGAGGCGAACGTTGGTTTGGCCGGCAGCTATGTCACCCAGCTCCTCCACACACAGGAGCAGCCGTTCTGCCAGGCGCTCTTACATGGATTCCTCTGGTGGTAGCTTATCTTGCCGAGAACAAAAGGCAATCTTGAATCGAACATGCATTATCCATATTTTTCCCGATATCATCTGACTTCTCCAAACTACTTGGACTGCCTGTCGAGCTTGTCGATTTCGATGGGTTCGGCCATAGATAGGCTTCAGTATATTGGGGGGCTTTAAGAGTCAGTGTCTTACTGATCAAACAGTGATATTCTCTTTTATGGGTCATCAAATTTACACCAACTTTCAGGGATGGGCTTGGTCGCTGCCAAAATTTTTTCTGTGTCGATGTTTTCTGTTCCCAAACCACGATTCATCCGTACCCATTCCACGCTTCTTCTTTGTCCAATTTCCTCAACCATGAACTCACATTTGAATGTCGGGGCCCCGTCTGGTGTCATCCAAGACGGCAGTTTCCTGAAGCTCTTTGTGTCACTGACTTCTTGGTAGTCTGGGCGGTCTCCTTTTTTTGTAGTAGTCTCTAAGATGTTCTGGGAGGTTAAGGTCCTTCAAAGCACCGTAATGAGTTTAGAAAAAAAAAACATTTTTGGATTAGGTTGAGAATCCTGATCTACTAGACAAAGCAGAGCAGATACAAAGAACGACTCTCTCTCTGGAGGACCTGAGGTGTCCTGTATTACACAAGCAATCCACTGATCATAATAGTTACTGTGTAATACTTAATTTCTCCTGTGGAGGCACTGCGGTTAAAATGAAAACTTACATTAAGGTTTACTTTGCAGATCACAACTGATCACTGGGGAATTCCAGCACTTTGTGATCAGGTCACCAGAGGAATATTGAACCTAAGGTATAAAATAAGGGAGTGTCTGAACTACTGCTTGCAAAGAACAAGGGGCAAGGAGCAAACATCTTCACCACAAGGTAATTGATCAGC
The DNA here is from genome assembly GCF_039654945.1 of Dendrobates tinctorius. Taxonomy (NCBI): domain Eukaryota; kingdom Metazoa; phylum Chordata; class Amphibia; order Anura; family Dendrobatidae; genus Dendrobates; species Dendrobates tinctorius. The sequence continues at coordinate 4,022,133 of NW_027361688.1, forward strand.
TCACAAATGTTGGACCTTTGATTGTTGACCAATTGTTGGTCTGAGAATTAGAGCTAAATTATTGTAACATATTGATTTCCTCCTATAAATCCACATTAATGAGACTCAGAATAGCAGAGGAAATACTACCGGGACCGCCCATCCCTTCGAGATACATGTATCCTTGCAATTTCAGTGATAATTTTTTGCTCATCAGCTGCTGAGCTGTTTATCGGCACAGAAGGTATTTTCCTATTACCCGACATTAATTAGGCCTCGGGAGTATGAGTGATATCGCTGGGAACGCCCATTCAATTGCTGCAACAAATGTATATCTGTGAAATAAATTAATTACTTATTATCACCTAGCATTAATTAGGCATCAAGGGAATTAGGACTACAGACTGAAATATTGTGACTGGTTTATTGTTTTACTGTCCCAATTGAGCATAAGATGGACTACGCAGAAGACACCAACGTGGCACCTGGTAGATAGGAGGCCCCTATTACAAATTTTGGGTTATAACTCAGGAACTTGAAGCTATGACTCTGAATCTGAGGTTCATTCGATGGCCACTTTCTGGAGAAGGGTCATCCACATTGGACTACATAGAAGATGCCAACGTGGCACCTGGTAGACCGGAGGCACCTATTACAATTTTTAAGTTACGAAACAGAATCTTGAAGCTATGACTCTGAATCTGAGGTTCATTCGATGGACATTTTCCTTAGAAGGGTCGTCAACTCTGAGCAAAAGATGGTCTATGTAGAAGAAGATGCCAACCTGGCACCTGGAAGACAGGAGGCCCCTATTACAAATTTTGGGTTATGACTCAGGAACTTGAAGCTATGACTCTGAATCTGAGGTGCATTCGATGGTCACTTTCTGGAGAAGGGTCATCCACATTGGACTAAATAGAAGACGCCAACGTGGCACCTGGTAGACAGGAGGCCCCTATTACAATTTTTGGGTTACGACACAGGATCTTGAAGCTATGTCTCTAAATCTGAGATTCATTCGATAGACACTTTCCGAAGAAGGGTCGCAGCTTCGTACACTCGCCCGCTCTAGTAGTAGTTCTGGTGCAATGATTATTTCAGCATTGAAGGTCGAAGTGACACCCGAGTGTCTTCATCTGGCGTCACAACTAATGCAGCAAGTGGAGATTTGTGCTCTGGCTCGGGGAAACCAGCGGCTTATTAATGTTTTACTGCTTTATTGATTATGCGTTTCATTATTTAACAGGAGAAGGGAAAGTACAGGTCACGTGAAAACTTCTCAGAGAGCCATTAATACTTTTTCAAGAGTAGGCCGAAAAATAAGTAAAGGGGAAATAAGAGCTTTTATTTGTTCTTTTGTCAGATTCAATTTGCTAATGCCGTTCTCAAACCTTCTATTTACCACTTCAATGGCAGCCCGGAGCTTGTAAAATGCAAATATTCGGCTTCAGCGCAAGAGACGCGGTGGGAAACAAGAGTATAGTTTATGACCTAGAGATCTGGTGGAGCTCTGAAATCTGCTGAGATTGAAGGGTTGGGAAAAGTAAAATGGCATACCGGCATAGGCAGGTCTCGGCTTACATGTGCCCCTCGTACAGAGTCAATGGTTGAGGTTTTCGTAGCAAATAACAGCCACATGTGTCAACTATTGGAAGTTGCTATCCAGGAGAAGATAAATAATGTACGCACCACTGAATATTTTTGTTCCTGGTCCCCATCTTTATGTGTGGCACTCCTCCATGCCAACTCTTTGTCCACACCATGCCCATTGTCCAATCCGCTAAAGGTCTTGTCTTCTAACTTCTCGAAAAGTTAAAGGGGTTTTCCCACGAACAAAGTATATTTTAAGCAATAGATTTCAGAATAAAATTGGATGTGTTTAAATAAAATGTTCCTGCGCTGAGATAATCTTATAAATGTTCCCCTGCTGTACTGTGTAATGGCCGTGTCTGACCGTGCAGGAACATGGTCTGATCATACCACATCTCCTTGGCAGGGGAGGAAGTAAAAGAGTATACAGACATTACATGGGATCAAAACATTTCACTGTTTTTAAGCAATGTTCTACCTCAAAGAAAAAATCAGCCATGCTCCCTGCTGTACTGTCTATATACTATTTTCTGTTCTCCCCTGCGCAGGAGATGTGGTATGATCAGACCTTGTTCCTGCATGGTCAGACACGGCCATTACACAGCACGGGCACATTTATAAGATTATCTCAGCACAGGAACATTTTTTTTAAACACATCCAATTGTGGAAATTATTATAATTCCAAGATCTACTAATTAAAATGAACTTTATTTGTGGGAAAACCCCTGTAAGGAGCAAGTAAACTTTCAAAAATTGCTGATTTTCAGAAGGTCTTAAAATTTGTCCAGGAGGGCGTCCCTCGATTCAGAAGCATCCTGGATATTTTGAGATTGTAAATAGGCTAAAGAAGAAGACAAGTTGGCCCAGTTCTATCTCCATCGCCCTTGCATCTTAGTCAACATGAAGCTTTTTTCGTCTCTAGCAAATAATAGTTGTAGATAGTCTTGGACATTCTGCGAGGCATGAGCGGTAAGAAGATGTCCCATGGCAACAATTTATGGACACAACAACTAAACGTAGAATCTTACAACTTGAACGATGCAAAAACTGTAAGACTCACATTAGTGTGGTTTGTACAGATGGCATCTGGTTGGCTGTGGTGGTTTTCCTCTCCTGGGCTATCTGACAATGGCATGGTGATTCCTTACTAGATATTCGGTTCATTCCTTGGATTTGGTGGCTTTCCTTCCTTGGCTCTCTGTCAATAGCATGGTGGTTCCTTACTAGATATTCGGTTAATTCCTTGGCTTTGGTGGCTTTCCTCTCCTTGGCTATCTGTCAATAGCAGGGTGATTCCTTACTAGATATTCTGTTAATTCCTTGGCTTTGGTGGCTTTCCTTCCTTGGCTCTCTGTCAATTGTGAGGTGGTTCCTTACTAGATATTCAGCTAATTCCTTGGCTTTGGTGGCTTTCCTTCCTTGGCTTTCTGTCAATAGCGGGGTATTCAGTTAATTCCTTGGCTGTGGTGGTTTTCCTCTCCTTGGCTATCTGTCAATAGCAGCGTGGTTCCTTACTAGATATTCAGTTAATTCCTTGGCTTTGATGGCTTTCTTTCCTTGGCTTTCTGTCAATAGCAGGGTGGTTCCTTACTAGATATTCGGTTAATTTCTTGGCTTTGGTGGCTTTCCTCTCCTTGGCTGTCAATAGCAGGGTGATTCCTTACTAGATATTCAGTTAATTCCTTGGCTTTGGTGGCTTTCCTTCCTTGGCTCTCTGTCAATAGCGGGGTGGTTCCTTACTAGATATTCGGTTAATTCCTTGGCTTTGGTGGCTTTCCTCTCCTTGGCTGTCAATAGCAGGGTGATTTGTCATGAACTCATTTTCTGCTCCACCAGTTGAGAGTTCCCCTTCCATTCTCCCTCTGGTGGTGACAGCAAGTAGTGCGGTTGGTTTAAGTGGTAGTGATCTGCCACCTGATGAGGAAGATAACGATTGGATCTCTGGAGTATCAGACTGGATATAAGACAGCCGACGCCCTATCCGGGTGCTGGTGATTCAGTCTGCTTCTCAGGTCCTGGACTTCAGCTCTCTTCCAGTCTTCTCAAGTTAAGTTTGTTTTTATGCTAATGTTCACACTTGCGCTTGTTGGTCAATTCAGTTTGTTGTGTAATCAGCCTGCCCCTGCTGGGGCTATGCTGAAATTCCACTCCTATTAATCAGTATTTGCCAATCTGCTTTTTGTCCCTTATTAGATTGGCCTCTTTTTTGCTCTGTCTCAGAATATTTCAGAGTGCTGATATAGGTATAGAAGTCTAGTGACTTCAGGGTTAATTTTGCTATCAGAAGTGTTGGACAATATTTTTGTAGTTGTTTTTGGCAGATTGCAGACAGTGTCTTTCCTTTTCTGTCCTTTTTAGTTAGCCGGGCCCCATCGTTTGCTCAGCCTATTTTCCTGCCTTTGTTTGTATTTTCATCTTTTCACCGTCAATACATGTGGGGGGCTGTCTTTCCTTTGGGGTCTGCTCTGGGGCAGTTAGTTTTCCTCTTTTCCTGCTTTAGGCTTAAGTAGTTCTCCAGTTGTGACGAGGCATCTAGTACCAACGTAGGAACGCTCCACAACTGCTGCTAGTTGTGCGGTTAAGATCAGGGATCTGCAATCTGCATAGTTACCAACTTCTCTGGTTTTCTGAGACTTAGCTTGTTGTCTTGTTTTTCCTCCTCGGTTTCCCATTCATAACAGAATCACCAGCCATACTGCAGATTCTAGGGTACTCAAAAGCAGGAAAGAATTGTTAGAGAAAAAAAAAAGTGTCAGAATTTTTTTTTTTATGTATTTTTTCCTTTTTTTTCTGGGGCCGTAGGAGGATTTTTTTTTTCCTAATGGAGATTAAGCAACTGTCTGATCGTGTGGAGCAGCTTGCTTCTGAAGTACAGGGAATTTCCACCTACCTTATTCAGTCACATGCTGCTGAACCCAAGATTCCTACTCCTGATGTGTTTTCTGGGGATCGGTCTAAATTTCTGAATTTTAAGAATAATTGTAAATTATTTCTTGCCTTGAAGTCTAACTCATCGGGGAGCTCTGTGCAGCAGGTTAAAATTGTCATCTCCTTGCTGCGCGGCAATCCCCAAGATTGGGCTTTTTCTCTGACACCTGAAAATCCTATTCTGACTAATGTGGATGCATTTTTTAAGGCCTTGGGGTTGTTGTATGATGAACCTAATGCCACTGATCAAGCTGAGAGAACCCTGTTGGCATTAAACCAGGGTCAGGATCCAGCAGAGTTGTACTGTCAAAAATTCTGAAAGTGGGCGGTCCTTACTACATGGAATGATAGTGCATTGGCAGCTCTCTTTCGGAAAGGTTTGTCAGAGACCGTAAAAGATGTTATGGTGAGATTTCCTGTTCCCTCTGGTCTGGATGGCTCTATGTCATTAGCCATTCAAGTTGATCGGCGTTTACGTGAACGTAAAACTACACGGGAGGCGCTGCCACCTTTTGAACAAATGTGTGAACCTATGCAATGTGATAGAGTTTTGTCTAGGGCGCAACGTTGGGAGTTTAGAAGGCGTAATAAGCTGTGTTTTTTCTGTGGAGACGCCTCTCATACTATTTCTGTCTGCTCTAAACGAGAGAAACGGTTTGTACATACATTTGCTGTAGGCAGTATACAACCTAAGTTCCTTTTGGCAATTACTCTGATCTGCTCCTTGTCCACATTTTCCACTAAGGCTTTTGTGGATTCAGTAGCAGCTCTGAATCTGATGGATTTGGACTTTGCTAAACGTTGTGGTTTGTCCATGACGCCTCTGCAGATGCTCCATTCCTTTGAGGGGTATTGATGCCACTCCTTTGGCGGAGAATAAACCTCAGTTTTGGACCCAGGTGATAATGCGAGTTGCCCCAGACCACCAAGAAAATTGTAAATTTTTGGTGCTGCATAATTTGCATGATACTATTGTTCTGGGGTTCCCCTGGTTGCAAACTCATAACCCAGTTTTGGATTGGAAATCTGTCTCTGTGGTGAGTTGGGGTTGTCAGTGTGTTCTTAGGGACGCTCCTGTTTTCTCCACCTCTCCTCAGTCTCATGATATTCCTGATTTCTCTGATGTTTTTAGTGAGAGTAAGTCTGCGTCTTTGCCTCCTCATAGGAGTTATGACTGTGCAATTGAGTTGATGCCTGGGTGTAAATTTCCCAAGGGTCGGCTTTTCAACTTATCTGTACCCGAACATGATGCTATGCGATCCTATATTCAGGAATCGATGGAGAAGGGTCATATTAGACCATCCTCGTCACAGTTAGGCACTGTTTTTTTTTTTGTGGCCAAGAAAGATGGTTCATTAAGACCGTGTATTGATTATCGTTCCCTTAACAAGATGACGGTTAAATATCAGTACCCGTTACCTCTGATGTCTGATTTATTCTCCAGAGTTAAGAGTGCCTGCTGGTTTACTAAGCTTGACCTCAGGGGGGCATATAATCTTATTCGCATCAAGCACGGGGATGAATGGAAGACGGCGTTTAATACTCCGGAGGGACATTTTGAGTACCTGGTGATGCCTTTTGGGCTCTCTAATGCCCCTTCTGTCTTCCAATCCTTTATGAATGATATTTTCCGAGACTTTGTGGATAAGTTTTTGATCATCTATCTGGATGATATTTTGATCTTTTCTAGTGACTGGGATTCCCATGTGGAACATGTCCGGACTGTATTCCGGATTTTGAGAGAGAATACCCTGTTTGTTAAGGGATCGAAGTGCCTCTTTGGTGTACAGAGGATTTCATTTTTGGGATTTATCTTGTCTCCATCGGCTATTGAAATGGACCCGGCCAAGGTACAGGCCATTTATGATTGGGTTCAGCCTACTTCTTTGAAGGCTCTCCAGAAGTTTTTGGGTTATTCTAATTTCTATCGTAAATTTATAGGTAATTTTTCTAGTATTGTCAAACCACTGACTGATCTGACCAAGAAGGGAGCTGATGTGCTAAATTGGTCTCCTGAGGCTGTCTCAGCATTTCAGGAGCTTAAGCGTAGATTTACTTTAGCTCCAGTTTTACGGCAACCTGATGTCTCACTTCCATTTCAAGTGGAGGTGGATGCTTCTGAGATTGGTGCAGGAGCGGTGTTGTCCCAAAAAGACCTTGTGACTTCTAAGATGAATCCCTGTGCCTTCTTTTCTCGAAAGTTTTCCCCATCTGAACGCAACTATGACGTGGGGAATCGGGAATTGTTGGCCATGAAATGGGCATTTGAGGAGTGGAGACATTGGTTGGAGGGAGCTAGACATCAAGTTGTGGTCCTCACCGATCACAAGAATCTGATTTATCTGGAGTCGGCCAAACGCTTGAATCCTAGAGAGGCTAGATGGGCCTTGTTTTTCACGCGTTTTAATTTTGTGGTCTCTTTTCTTCCAGGCACTAAGAATGTTAAGGCAGACGCCCTTTCTAGGAGTTTCTTTGCTGAGTCTCTTAATGTGACCGAGCCTACTACTATCCTAGGTGAGGAGGTAGTTCTCTCTGCCATTTCGCCCGATTTGAGACGCGCCCTGGAGGAATTTCAGGAGGATAAACCTGAGCGTTGCCCTATGGGAAGATTGTATGTTCCTGACCAGTGGAGAAAGAGAGTGATGTCTGAAGTCCATTGCTCCGCATTGGCTGGTCATCAGGGTATTTTTGGTACCAGAGATTTGGTCAGTCGGTCGTTTTGGTGGCCTGCCTTATCTCGTGATGTCAGGAATTTTGTACAGTCCTGTGGGACTTGTTCTCGGTCTAAACCCTGTTCTCATTCTAGTGGGTTGCTGATGCCCCTGCCGGTGCCCAAGAGGCCATGGACCCATATCTCAATGGATTTTATTTCTTATCTTCCTGTCTCTCAGAGAATGACTGTTATCTGGGTGATTTGTGATAGATTTTCGAAGATGGTCCATCTTGTACAACTCCCAAAGTTGCCATCTTCCGCTGAGTTGGTGCCCTTGTTTTTACAACAGATGGTTCGGTTACACTGGATTCCTGAGAACATTGTGTCCGATAGAGGGGTCCAGTTTGTTTCCAGATTCTGGAAAGCCTTTTGTTCCAATCTGGGAATTCAGTAATCCTTCTCCTCCGCGTTTCATCCCCAGACCAATGGGCAGACTGAGAGAACAAACCAGACCCTGGAGTCTTATTTAAGATGTTTTATATCTGCTGATCAAGATGATTGGGTCTCATTTTTGCCCTTGGCTGAATTTGCGCTGAACAATAGAGCTAGTTCTGCCACTCTGATGTCACCCTTTTTCTGTAATTTTGGGTTTCATCCTCGATTCTCTTCAGGGCAAGTGGAATCTTCGTCCTGTCCAGGTGTGGACACTGTGGTTGTAAGAATGCAGCAGAAATGGGACCAAGTGGTGGATAAGTTGTCACTCTCTCAGGAAAAGGCCCAGCGTTTTTCCAACCGGCATGGGACCATTGGTCCCCGGTTTAAAGTGGGTGATATGGTTTGGCTGTCGTCTAAGAATATTCCTATGAAGGTTGCATCTCCAAAATTTAAGCCAAGATTTATTGGACCTTATAAGATTTTGGAGATTCTTAATCCTGTTTCTTTTCAATTGGCTCTCCCAGTTACGTTCAAAATCCATAACGTATTTCACAAGTCACTGTTGAAGAGGTTTGTTGAGCCAGTATTTCCTGTGGCGGCACCTCCTGATCCTGTATTGGTTAAAGGCAATGTGGAATATGAGGTAGAGAAAATATTGGATTCTCGTTTGGTTAGACGGAGACTCCAGTATTTGGTCAAATGGAAGGGTTATGGCCAGGAGGAGAATTCTTGGGTCTCTGCCTCTGATATTCATGCCAATAAATTGGTTCGTGCTTTTCACCGGGCCCATCCTGATCGGCCTGGTGGCATGGATGAGGGTTCGGTGACCCCTCCTCAAGGGTGGGGTACTGTCATGAACTCATTTTCTGCTCACCAGTTGAGCGTTCCCCTTCTGTTCTCCCTCTGGTTGTGACAGGAGGTAGTGCGGTTGGTTTAAGTTGTAGTGATCTGCCACCTGATGAGGAAGATAACGATTGGATCTCTGGAGTATCAGACTGGATATAAGACAGCCGACGCCCTATCCGGGTGCTGGTGATTCAGTCTGCTTCTCAGGTCCTGGACTTCAGCTCTCTTCCAGTCTTCTCAAGTTAAGTTTGTTTTTTTGCTAATGTTCAAACTTGCGCTTGTTGGTCAATTCAGTTTGTTGTGTAATCATCCTGCCCCTGCTGGGGCTATGCTGAAATTCCACTCCTATTAATCAGTATTTGCCAATCTGCTTTTTGTCCCTTATTAGATTGGCCTCTTTTTTGCTCTGTCTCAGAATATTTCAGAGTGCTGATATAGGTTTAGAAGTCTAGTGACTATAGGGTTAATTTTGCTTTTCGAAGTGTTGAACAATATTTTTGTAGGTTGTTTTTGGCAGATTGCAGACAGTGTCTTTCCTTTTCTGTCCTTTTTAGTTAGCCGGGCCCCATCGTTTGCTCAGCCTATTTTCCTGCCTTTGTTTGTATTTTCATCTTTTCACCGTCAATACTTGTGGAGGGCTGTCTTTCCTTTGGGGTCTGCTCTGGGGCAGTTGGTTTTCCTCTTTTCCTGCTTTAGGCTTATGTAGTTCTCCAGGTGTGACGAGGCGTCTAGTACCAACGTAGGAACGCTCCACGACTGTGCGCTTAAGATCAGGGATCTGCAATCTGCATAGTTACCAACTTCTCTGGTTTTCTGAGTCTTAGCTTGTTGTCTTGTTTTTCCTCCTCGGTTTCCCATTCATAACATTGATTCCTTACTAGATATTCAGTTAATTCCTTGGCTTTGGTGGCTTTCTTCTCCCTGGCCCTCCGTCAATAGCATGGTGGTCCCTTACTACATATTCGGTTAATTCCTTGGCTTTGGTGCTTTCCTCTCCCTGGCCCTCCGTCAATAGCATGGTGGTCCCTTACTAAATATTCAGTTAATTCCTTGACTTTGGCGGCTTTCCTTCCTTGGCTCTCTGTCAATAGTGGGGCGGTTCCATACTAGATATTCGGTTAATTCCTTGGCTTTGGTGCTTTCGTCTCCTTGGCTCTCTGTCAACAGCAGGGTGACTCCTAACTAGATATTTGGTTAATTCCTTGGCTTTGGTGGCTTTCCTCTCCTTGGCCTACAGTTAATAGCAGGGTGGTTCCTTAATAGGTGCTCAGTTTATTCCTTATCTCCATATCCCTCCAGTGCTCACACACCGGATCACTCCAGTCCTCCCATTTCATATGGGCAACTGGGCACAAACCTTTTTTCCTCTACAGCCAATGGCTTAAGACTGTAGAGAAACTTGTCATTTAGAAAACGCTCCTAGCCCTCTCTGGTAGGAGATGCCATTGGCTCTTCTTCTGATGGCTCCAACAGTCGTTCTTTTTACCTGTGTTACGCTCTCTGGTAGACCCTATCACCATGAGACTTATTTGGACCACAAGTCTCTTTCTGCTCAAGTAGTCCAACAGATCTCCCTTACGAAGAGAAACCAAAACTACTAGATCTTGCCTCAAAAAAGACGTGACAACCGAGTCTAAATTTTTCCACAGCACAATTTCAGACCAGAACAGCTTCATTCAGTACCTGGAGGAGAATTTCACTTAGTTCTCAGCTTTGGGGATGCACGATGTCAAAAGGGGGTCAACTAGAAAATATATACAAAACATGTACTGTACTCATGAGGAAATTGTCATTTAAAAAACTATACAAAAAATGGCTGCCTTGATGGGCAATGGACATGTATTCTTCAGGTAAAAACCTAACTATGGATTTGGCAAAATTGTGATTACTACTTTTGCTTTGATAGGTGATCATACTTTGGGTTCCAGTTCATAGATTACAATCAACAGTTTTTCCATCTCCTTGATTCTGTTGCTAAATCCTTACAATGCACCGCTGGAGGCATCTGAGAAGATGGAGAGTAGCCACAAAGGACATTAAATCGTGATCTTCTTGAAAGTTTTGGGGTTGCTCACTTGAGTTTCACACATTGTCCTCTTGGAAAGGCATTTGGTGAAACACATTGAGTTAATCTTTGACAGGAAATCTAGATCCCATTTTGGAATAGTCACCCTTTATTTACCTGAATACATAAAACGGAGACTGAACGAAATGAAGTAGAGATCGGAATTTGCATGTAAAGTCGACTTTAGAACATCGGAGAGAGAAGGTCTGATGTTTGTAGGATGGATAATTCATCTTGCGGAGACATACACACGTGGATTGACAGAAAGTCTGATTTAGAATTAATTACAAGAATTAATTGGAAGTTAATCTCTGCCCACAGATCCGTGCACTAACCTATCATCGAGCAGCCAAGAAGAATTAAAGGTTTGCTGTGAGACTCAAAAAGTAGAATCAAATAGAGGAATAGTGCTAAGCTGTGCCAGGGAGAGCGGTAATCCGCGTGCGTTCCTATGGTGGAGTTACTGATGGGCGATATCACTAAACCCATAAACGTAACACTTACACGCCGAGCAGATGCAAAATCTGTAATAACTCCAATGTTAATGAACTCATTTTAGGAAAACTCTTCTCTATTATACTCGGCAGAGGCATAATACTGGAGATTGCAGAGTAATAATCATTGAATTAGCTTCACTGCAAACTACATGTTGTCTACATCTGCTTGTATCAATGCTAAAAGTTATACCTACTGTAATATTGTTCCCTGTGCACAAGAATATAACTAATACTGCCCCCTATGTACAAATATATAACTGCTATAATACTGCTCCTATGTACAAGAATAGAACTACTATAATACTGCCCCCTATGTACAAGAATATAACTACTATAATACTGCCCCCTATGTACAAGAATATAACTACTATAATACTGCCCCCAATGTACAAATATATAACTGCTATAATACTGCCCCTATGTACAAGAATATAACTACTATAATACTGCCCCTATGTACAGGAATATAACTACGATAATACTGCCCCTATGTATAAGAATATAACTACTATAATACTGCCCTATGTAGAAGAATAAAACTACTATAATACAGCCCCTATGTACAAGAATATATCTACTATAATACTGCTCTTATGTACAAGAATATAAGTACTATAATACTGCTCCTATGTACAAGAATATAACTACTATAATACTGCCCCTATGTACAAGAATATAACTACTATAATACTTCCCCTATGTACAAGAATATAACTACTATAATACTGCCCCTATGTACAAGAATATAACTACTATAATACTGCCCCTTATGTACAAGAATATAACTACTATAATACTACCACTATGTACAAGAATATAACTACTATAATACTGCCCCTTATGTACAAGAATATAACTACTATAATACTGCCCCTTATGTACAAGAATATAACTACTATAATACTGCCCCTATGTACAAGAATATAACTACTATAATACTGCCCCTTATGTACAAGAATATAACTACTATAATACTGCCCCTTATGTACAAGAATATAACTACTATAATACTACCACTATGTACAAGAATATAACTACTATAATACTGCCCCTTATGTACAAGAATATAACTACTATAATACTACCACTATGTACAAGAATATAACTACTATAATACTGCCCCTTATGTACAAGAATATAACTACTATAATACTACCACTATGTACAAGAATATAACTACTATAATACTGCCCCTTATGTACAAGAATATAACTACTATAATACTGCCCCTATGTACAAGAATATAACTACTATAATACTGGCCCTATGTACAAGAATATAACTACTATAATACTGCCCCTATGTACAAGAATATAACTACTATAATACTGCCCCTTATGTACAAGAATATAACTACTATAATACTGCCCCTTATGTACACGAATATAACTACTATAATACTGGCCCTATGTACAAGAATATAACTACTATAATACTGCCCCTATGTACAAGAATATAACTACTATAATACTGCTCCCTATGTACTAGAATATAACTACTATAATACTGCCCCTATGTACAAGAATATAACTACTATAATACTGCCCCTTATGTACAAGAATATAACTACTATAATACTGCCCCTATGTACAAGAATATAACTACTATAATACTGCCCCTTATGTACAAGAATATAACTACTATAATACTGGCCCTATGTACAAGAATATAACTACTATAATACTGCCCCTATGTACAAGAATATAACTACTATAATACTGCTCCCTATGTACAAGAATATAACTACTATAATACTACCACTATGTACAAGAATATAACTACTATAATACTGCCCCTTATGTACAAGAATATAACTACTATAATACTGCCCCTATGTACAAGAATATAACTACTATAATACTGCCCCTATGTACAAGAATATAACTACTATAATACTGCCCCTTATGTACAAGAATATAACTACTATAATACTGCCCCTTATGTACACGAATATAACTACTATAATACTGGCCCTATGTACAAGAATATAACTACTATAATACTACCACTATGTACAAGAATATAACTACTATAATACTGCCCCTATGTACAAGAATATAACTACTATAATACTGCCCCTATGTACAAGAATATAACTACTATAATACTGCCCCTATGTACAAGAATATAACTACTATAATACTGCCCCTTATGTACAAGAATATAACTACTATAATACTGCCCCTTATGTACACGAATATAACTACTATAATACTGGCCCTATGTACAAGAATATAACTACTATAATACTGCTCCTATGTACAAGAATATAACTACTATAATACTGCTCCTATGTACAAGAATATAACTACTATAATACTGCCCTCTATGTACAAGAATATAACTACTATAATACTGCCCTCTATGTACAAGAATATAACTACTATAATACTGCCCCTATGTACAAGAATATAACTACTATAATACTGCTCCTATGTACAAGAATATAACTACTATAATACTGCTCCTATGTACAAGAATATAACTACTATAATACTGCCCTCTATGTACAAGAATATAACTACTATAATACTGCCCTCTATGTACAAGAATATAACTACTATAATACTGCCCCTATGTACAAGAATAAAACTACTATAATACTGCTCCTATGTACAAGAATATAACTACTATAATACTGCCCCTATGTACAAGAATATAACTACTATAATACTGCCCCTTATGTACAAGAATATAACTACTATAATACTACCACTATGTACAAGTGGATAGAAAGCTTTCCGGCTTCATTAGTCCAACTCACTAAAATGTAATACAAATTGGATATAAAAGCAACCTAACCCTGCTGACATGTTACTAAGAGTTCAGCTGTTCTTAGTCATAGCAGACAATACCTCTAGGTGAAACCTATCGGGTTTACACTCTTTCCCTATGAGGGTGATCCCTACGGCAAGTATCTCTGACTCGGAATTTTCGAGTTCCACGCCCGGACAGGCTTTTACCCTGGGAGGGTTAATTTTGCTCTCTCACAGAGACCAGAGCAGGGGCAAGTTTCTTCCCAAAACAGTCCCGTAAGAAAGGGTCTTCTGTACTTTAACCGCCAATGTCAGATTCTAGCCGCGATCGCCGTGAATACAAATAACCCCAACTTTTCTCCCAGTGGGTTCTAACCCGGAGTTCAATGACCCATGAATGAGCGTCACTAGGCTCCATGAATCCATGAGAGCCTCTGTCCGGGGTCCGCTGACGCGCACCTGGCACAGATGGAATTTACCCGCTGGGGCAACAGCGTTCACAGTGTAGACGTCCTGGGTATACATTGATACTCAGCAAGTAAAGCCGCAGTCCATGGGTTCAGCAGTCAGGGGGCAGTTGGCAGCCACATGTCCCGGCCCTTGGCATCGCAAACACCTGATAGCAGCAGCAACGCTAGTCCATGAGACTTGTTTAAGGGAAACTGGTCTTCTGCCATCCTTACTCCAGGGTACCCCCTCAGTATGGGCTCGGTTCTGACTGACTCCATGTAAGGGTAGTGTCCCTTTTCCTGGCTTTTGGGCTTGCAGGGGTTGGCGTGATAGCCGCAGTGGTGCAGAGTTCCACATGAAGTCCTGGGTGGTCATATACAGCTCGATCAGGCTAGCTAACTGGTCTAAGTTGCCCAGGTCCCCTTTCCCCAACCAACGCTTTATGGCTGCTGGCAGAGCTCTTACAAGCCGGTCGAGCCACTTTTTTTTACCAGGTGCAATAAGTAAAATGCCTCAGAGCTAGCGGGTCAGGCCTCCACAAATATCCACTGATATACCAGCTGTGCCAGTACATGGGTGTTGATCCATATCCGAGCAAGTATCCATAGTCTCGAGCGTCCTCACAGCTGAGGTCAAAGTATGCCTTCTAGGCATCTCCCATCAGGTAAGGGGCCAGCACTTCAGGACACTGGTAGGCTGGCAAGTTCTCCCGTCCCACGGTTCTTTCAAAGGAAGGCTTTCAGGTTGTCCACTGGACTCATTTACCTTCAGCTCCACACTGACTTAGTCCTGGACCTCGGGAGGACAGGGGTTGGTGGTGGGGGCGCCTCTCGCAGGGCCGTAATCTGCTGCAGAGTCAGGCTGTTAATCTGCTGCTGTTGTGCACTGAATAGGACCAACTGTTTTAGTAGTTCCTCCATCTTGTTGGCAGATCTGGGCTGTAGCGTTGCAGACTTACGATAATTACAAACATGCAGCTTGCTTTAGGGTATGCCTTAGTTCACACTGCCCGCATTCTCCACCACATGTAAGGCAGCGGCTTTCTCATCCGTGCGGTATTTAGGCAGTGACTCAGGAAAGTTCAACATAAATGTCTTTATTTTCAAAACTCACAAAATAAATCCAGAACTTTTATCCTCAGTAGCCGGAACGTCCGTATCAGTCCACTGCCGTGGGCAAAGACACCGCCGTAACACAAGTGTGTGTTCAGACTCACACTGACCAGTCCTGCACAGAGCCTCCTTCTCTGATGCTTGCAAACAAAACACTGACACACCCAAACCTGAATTGAAAGTTTAAATGTGAATCGTGTCCATGGGTCACTCCCAGGACCCGAAGTAGAGGGAGAGATCCATCCCACTACCATCCTGCGCATCTCTCCATCTCTCCAAAAATTAATACCCATGTCAGGTTTTCCTAAATCTGACTTGGTGAAATAGTTTGACCAAGTCCACACTCTCTTTTATTTTTCTCTATGACCTGCACATTATGCCGGGTCCCTGAGCAGCTTCTACACTTGAAACCCACAAATTGCAAACAGTTCCTTTATTTTGGACCTTATATTCAAGTACTAAGAAGTTATCCGAGAAAAGCCTTGTCCAGGGAAGTGATGGAGGCAATAATGGAAGCGTGGTGACTGGGGACCTCGTCCTCGCAGAACGCTGTGCTCTCCTATAGCGGGTGTCACTTTGTGACTTGTATGAAGGGCACTGAGGCTTGAGCGAAAAGCGCAGAGCAGCATAAGTAACTCGCACAGCTCGCTCCATTCACACAGCTGTCTGAGATGCGGACGGCGACAGGGGACTAGCGGGATTAGGATTCATACACACTTCATATATTGAGGGGGTGGATGGCTCCCGATCCTCTATCCGACCACTTTACCTGCCAAAGGCCATAATACTGTGAATTACCCTATTATACCATAAAAAGAACGATAAGTTGCATAAAACATCACGACGGGAGAAATATGAATATTCCTGAGCGGAATTAGCTCTCCCCCCCCCTCCCCAATCCTAGCGAGAGATCTGCCTGACTCGCACTGTCAATCTTAGTTTTATGCCCCATTTGAACCTCGTTCTCCTGGGAGATTCTTATGTTCAAGCAAAAGTCAGCAAAGGCGGAAACAAACCGCTAACCCCTTATATGCTAGAGGCTGCAATAGGAGAGAGGCTGCAGTACCATTCACAGCCACTATACAAAGCACTGAGCTCTGCCCGCAGCTCCACAACTCCTTCAGTCATATGATCGGCAGGGTTTAAGATTACCAGAAAACTGAATGCCAGATGAGTAAATTGTACTGTAATTATGTGAATTTCTTAAGAATTTCCCCCAAGGTTGGGATTTACTGGAATATAGGTTTTTGGGGATTTCATTCTGAGGTACAGTAATGGGAGGGTGAGGGGATATTCATAAATCTACAGCTGCCACTGGTCACCCTATCATCTCCTTTGTTTTCTAACTTCTTCTATATCTGGGCCCCTGGCACTACTGTTCTTTTCTAGGCCTCATGCCTTGATGTGCCTAGTGCCACACGCGGTCAAGTGAGGTATGACGCACATGTCATTAATGAGCTAATGAGCGTCAAGCCCCAAATGACTATGTGGGGCTTAGAAAAGAATGAAAAAAAGAAGACAGAAGAGAGCGGACCTGAGAAGAGCAGATCGGAGGACCTGAGAGGAGCAGATCAGAGGACCAGAGAGGCGCAGATTGGAAGGCCTGAGAAGAATAGATTGGAGAACCAGAGAGGAGCAGATCAGAGGACCAAGGAAGAGCAGATTGGAGGAGCATATCAGAAGCTCAGAGAAAATCAGACTGAAGGACCTAAGTGGAGCAGATTGGAAGACCAAAAAAGAGCCTTTAGAAGACCTGAGCGGAGCAGATCGGAGGACCAGAGAAGAGCAGATCACAGTACAAGAGAGGAGCAGATCAGAGAACCACAGTGTAAGACTGAGGGGAGCAGATCAAAGGACCAGAGAAGAGCAGATTGGAAGACCTGAGAGGAACAGATCAGAGGACCAGAGAAAAGCATATTGGAGGAGCAGATCAGAGGCTCAGAGAAAAGCAGACTGAAAGACCTGAGTGGAGCAGATTAAAAGACCAAAGAAGAGCGATTAGAAGACCTAAGCGGAGCAGATAGGAGGACCACAGAAGAGCAGATCGGAAGACCTGAGTTGAGGAGATCAAATGACTAGTGAGGAGAAGGGTGGAGAACCTGAGAGAAGAATATCAGTGGACCTGAGAGGAGCAGATCAGAGGACTGAAGACGAACAGATCATAGAGCTGGAGAGGAGCAGATCAGAGGACCAAAGAACAGCAGATCGGAGGTCCAGAGAAGAGCAAATTGGAGGACAGAGAGGAGCAGATCAGAGGACCAGAGAAAAGCAGATCGGAGGAGATCAGGGAACAGGAGAGGAGCAGATCGGAGGACCAGAAAAGAGCAGATCGGAGGACCAGAGAAGAACAGATCAGAGGACAGAGATGAGCAGATCAAAGGATCAGAAAAAAGCAGATCGGAGGACCTGAGAGGAGTAGATCAAAGAATTGGGGAGGAGCAGATCAGAGGACCAGAAAAGAGCATATCAGAGGACCAAAGAAAAACAGATTGGAAGACCAGAGAGGAGCTGATTTGAAGATCGGAGGGGAGCAGATTGGAGGACTTGAGGGAAACAGATCAGAGGAACAGAGACCAGCAGGTTGTCAACAGCAGGAAATGTATGGAGAGGGCTGAGGAGAGGTGAGTCTAACATGTTTTTTTCACCCCTTACCAGCAGATTTGATTCAATCTCCATTTTTTTTAATGCAAATTGTATTTCCTGGACAGACAAGAGCTAATCTACCGAATCTGAATCTCAAAAGATTTGCTCATCTCTACTGGAAATTCTCAGTCCAACTAGAATCAAACCTTGAATGAAAAATGGATTATTTCCAGGACAAAACACTGATGACCAATGAAGGTAAAGAAGCTGTCCAATAAAATTTTTTGACAAAGAGCTTAAACTAGTTTAATTAAAAAAAATCCTTAGTCATCCCCCATCACATTGTGGTCCATGCTCGATCTCTACGTCCTGGTCCAGTCTCCACGCACAAGAAGTGCCTATGTTGCCAATCCCTGGGCCCGGAGTGTCACTGCTGCAGTCAATGATTGGCTGAGTGAACATTTCCTGTCTCGAGTTAGAACCAGGAAGCAAAAACTACTGAGAAACAGGTAATGGTCAGAACAGAAGGGTCGTAATAGCAGTTAGAATTGGCCAACCTCTTTAATGGATCCAAGATGAAGTATTATGCCACCAGTGTTCACGCCACTTTGTTGGTTCTTCAGGAGAACCTCAACGATAGGCCTGGGGTGGACGCCTCACTGTTAGCTTACGTCTTCAATTGAATGGCCACACATGGGGTTTAGAACATGAGGACCTCCACTGTCTCCTCAGGTTGACAGGTGTAAAACTAAGCCTTTTCGATATGTCTCACTTATTTTGATGTCAGGTGGCCAAAGCTGCAAATGGAAATCAATTTTACTCTTTACTAAGCCCATCAAACTAAGATGGGCTTAGTAAAGACCAAGAGGTATTTATAGATCCACTGCAAGGTGCCCATCATGGAGGACCTTCTTCAAGACTTCCTCACCAATGTGTTAATTTATCTGGTGGTTTGAGAGCTCCATTTGTCAGGAGTGCACTTATAAAAGAGCCAGCTGTAGAAGCCAACCTAAGGAAGACATTTTAATAGGTTGGGGAGCCTGCATTGGGGTTCAGGAGACTGCATAGGAAACCCTGTTTTCTTTGCGGTCTTGGCCACAGAGTTACAGTGCATTGGAATGAGCTGCCGGAGTCATCCCCGATGGTGGAGGAAATCTTTGCCGTCACCGCAGCACAACATGAGCTACATCTGATAATGAGAAAAGCACAGCTTTTTATTCAGTATTCATGTCCTTTGTAGGAAAATAATTGCATAATAATAAGCTTCAAGGAGGAAGAAAACATCTTTTGCTCGTTAATGCGCTCTAAAATACCTTTAATGGAAGGCTTTAGTGCTGCACACTGGCTCGGCTCGAGTGCTCTAGGTAAAGTGCTATTAATGGGCACCCATGTATTTACGACTGCCCATCTCGCCTCACCTGGTGATTGTCTTTACTCACTGAAGACCACAAAGTAGACCACCGCCGTTTCACAATAAGCCAGACAGGAACTAAGCACATTATTAACCCTTTAGGGACAAAGCTTTTTTATATCTTGAGATTTTTTTTTTCTTTTTGTTTTTTTTACAGAATTTATGTTTTCTATTTATGAACACTTATTCTGAGACGGAAATCTTTTTTTTGTAGTTTCCGTTTTATTATACTATTTTATGGACATTTTTAATTTTTTATCACTTTTTACACTGTGATAGTAATAAAATTCAATTTTAAATTTGGTACAGTTTGATTTTTTTTATATATATAAATTATATTTCAGTGATTTTTATTCTTTTTTTTAAAATTCAAAACATTGTTTTATTATGTATATGCCCTGGGAAAGTTTTCTATATCTTGCCTTTAGTTTAGTTTTATCCTTTGCCTGCTCTGCATGTTGCTTAATGCTTGTATTGGCACTGCTCACCTCTCTATGCAAAAGTGAGCGATATTGGGTAACCCCTTCAATGGTACCCCATCATTATACATAAACATTCAACTTTTCATACCTCGCACTTTTCGACCACCGGCTGCTGGCCACACTCAGAACTGTTACCAGCCACAATGCCAGCCCGCAAACTCTCACTGTCTCCTGTTCCCTCTTCCATAGAGTAAGTTTTCGACCTATTTCCGTGCCGATGTAATGAACTCCGACCCTGGACCAGGCTGAGTTGCTTTCTGAGAACCCGGTTCTCTTCCTCCACTTCTCGCACACGCACTTCCAGGCTCTCCCGCTGGCTGAAAGCTGCATAACGCGGACTGTGAGGTTGGGTATCCAACGGGGACAGGGAGACAGACTTCCCATCTGTAAAAAAAATAAAAATAAAATGAATAAGAGAAAGTTTTTAAAAAAATATACATCAACCGGCTCTTTGTACAAGGAAAGAGACTGATTTTTTAGGTGTTGCAGACTGTTGCGTATAATAATGGCAATATATGATCTAATTTAGCAAGAGCTGGAGCTAAGAGAGTTTTCCCATCTATTTTAATAATGAAATAACACTGCATGTTGAAAAGGACATGAAAAAAACACAACCAGAAATTTTGCATTGGGGTTTGCATAAATGCAACTGTATTGTAAACCCCATTGCGGTACCCCATACAGAAATGATGAATCTAGTTTCTTCACCTAATACTGAACTGCCAGCATATAGTAAGTGGTTTTCTGTTTTTTTATCCATTGTGACCTCCATAGATGACATACAATAAATAAGGTTCTCCGTGTTCTTCTCAAGTACATAGTGTAATAATGGCTAGAAACACTGCCTTTATTGGTATTGGTAACAATGGATATCAGGTACTGAAGCCAATGTTATTTGTCCTAAACTATGACAGCACTCAGAGGATGCATAGCTTTTCTGTCTTCATTAGGAAAGTATTATTCTGGCTACTAGTGAAGGAGTAAATGTATACCATTACCGTGATTAAAAAAAATATTAAAATCACTTCCAAGTAGTGATGAGCTAACAAGCTTGGATAACGTGTGATCAGAGCATGCTTGGGTGTTATCCGAGTATTTTTGACGTGCTCGACTAATATGTTTGAGTCCCTGTGGCTGTATGCTTTGCGGCTGTTAGACAGCCACAACACATGCAGGGATTGACTAACAAACAGGCAATTCCCGAATGTGTTGTGGCTGTCACAAAACATGCAACTGCAGAGACTCGATTATATTATTTGAGCATAACCAAGATATTCGTATAACACCCAAGCATGCTCGGATAACACGTTATCCGAGCACGTTAGTTCATACTTACTTCCAAGATATATGCAGTCCACCCTCTATTAGGTGGAAAAACCTCATTCAGAATTTTTATATGTGGTACCACAGCAGGGTTTCCAATATAGTTGCATTTATGTTAACCCCATTGCGGTACCATAGGTAAAATCTGTGGATGTGTTTCTTATGTGCATTTTCTGCATGCTGAGTTATTTCATTAGTAAAATAGATTAAGAAAAACACACAAAAAACTTTCATTTTTAAACATTATCAGAAATCTCTCTTTTGTTGTGAACCTATACTGATACATTATAACAAATACTATGCTCATTTGTTGAATAGTACAGGAGTTGATGACCCTGGACAATCCTTTTACAAAAAAAAAAAAAGTGACAGTGTTGTAGTCCTCAACAATCATTTGCAGTGGAATCTATAGGAGGAACCAGGCAACTATTCAGTTTCATTAGAGCACCTCCCCAGGCCCAAAAAAGCATTACACATATCCTATTTAAATCAGTAGATAGGCTAAAAAAATCCATGCAAGTGTTAGATCCTACAGGCTGAAAAATTATGAATAAGTTCCTGTGTTAGGGTATCCACCATGGTGTTGATAAATATGCGTGCCATAACCGTATATACAACTTTCACTACAATATATGCAGACACAACTTCAATGTCGAACATTACTTCCATGTTTTATGGCTGCATTTTCTCATTTTTTGATATACATTAGATTAAGGCCATAAAAACTCACTATCTACATCCCTATAGTGGCACTTAGCTTTTTAAGGATGATTCATGCTTCACGATATGTATATAACACTGTGATCGCCAGCGAACAGACTTTTTTATGCGTCAATTATTCAAAGTCAACTCCTTCAATACAGAAAATAAGAAAAAAAAAAAAAGGAAATGAATGTCTTAGAAGTGGTAAATCCGCTTCCTGGTGTCGTCTGTATTTCTCTAAGTTGGAGGAACACGTCTCCTTCTAGCCTCTTTCAGACCTCGGTGGAATATCTCCGCTACTGAAGCCAGGTCCATTAATTAAAGCCACTAGTGGATTGGTAATTAAGGCTGTGGATGTGAAAAGACTCTGCTCTTTTAATTTGGCTGTTTGCTGCTTAATTGATCTGTTAATTAAGAGCATGGGCCATAGTTGCTCGTTTATCGCCTGTATGTGCGTAAATGTCTAATTTCAGATGATGGTTAAAAATTCTTTCCGTGCCAGGAGAGGCATTGAGGGGATGTTTACTGAGCAAGTGTCCACCTCGCTGTGACCTCCTGATTGATCCGTTAGCTAATTACAGAGCGGGTAGCGTTCCTTGCAAATGTAGTAAAGACACAGTTGATTAATCTTATACTTTAGTAATCTTGTCCACATCATATATTTTTGCATCTGATCTATCGAAAAACTTTCCAACGTAAATACAATACATGGCTGACACCAGAACCACAGTGCCAAACTCCGTTAGGAATTACAGAGGAGCGCCCCTACACATGATCCTCCATCAATCAGCTACAAAGAGTGTTTTTGCTCTAGAGGTTCAGAAATATGATTTCTTGTGTAATACTTCATTTTACCTGTGGGAGTGCTGTAGGAAAACTTAACACCTGCTGACACCATGAACCTGGTTTTCAGATGAAAACCGATTACGAGTTAAGACTGTGGCTCTTAGATTGCAGCGGGATTGTAGGAAGAGGGGCATTAAAGGTGTTAAAAAGAGAGAGTAATATGGCAGAACATAGAGTGCGGAGTTGGTTGCATGTAGTGTCACGGGGATCTGCTCAAGGGGGAGTCAAGGAAGCAGGCCTGAGTATAGCCCTGTGTTGTGTCGGTGGGCTGTAGATGGGTCTTTAGAGACCAGAAGCCTCAGGGGAGCCTTAGTGGGAGACTTCCAGTGGGCTAGAGTCAAAAAAAATGTGGAGATCACAAATGGTTCTACACAACTAAGCTTGAGTGTTGCCACCAAGAAATAAGCCAATAAATTGGTTGATTGAGACATTGCAAGCCATTGTTGGGTCAGTGTGGACTGAGGAAGCACTAATGTCCAGTAAGATTGGTTGCCATGTGGTCTAGTGAAAGGGCTAATCATCCAACAAGGACTTGAACTGAGACTATGTTAGCTACTCTACCCAAGGTCCATACATCTGTTTCTTAGAGTATTGTACTACATGCAAGATGTACACCAGCCATAGATAGTAGGTTATCCAATCAAGTATTTGTGTAGGGTCCATGAGGAGCCATGAAAGGGAAGAGTGAATCGCCTACAAAGTACCCAGAGCAAACACCATGAGTAGTGCATAGGTACGGTCAGGCATGACATACAATATCTTTGAGAACCTTTAAGACACATCAGGTTGGGCAAACGCCCAAGCCACTTTGGTGCAAGCTAACTTGGAAGGACCTCAGGCCTATAGTGAAGGCCACCAACCATGGTTAAAGACCATTCTGATTAATTGAGCCACAGTTAGGAGTCAATGTTCATGGTGATCTCATAAACATAGTCATAGTTCCTTACTTTGTCTGCATACAGATGACGACAGCCCTTGCCATAATGGCGAGTACCATTAATGTCTGCATAGTCAGCGTACACAAAGAAGGTATTGACTTTTTCTTAAGTGTCTCTCTATTCCGAGAGCGGAGGCTTGAACGGCTCTATACAGATTTCCATACAATTGGAGACATTTGAATTGTAATCCAAGGCCCTACGATGAACAGTACACATATGATTTCCATGTCAGGGTTGGCGTCTCACAAATGGGCTGGAAGTGATTGTCATTTTGAGAGATGAAACATCGTCATTGAATTATGTGCTGGGCTGGAAAGGACATCGCATCCAATATGAAGGGAGGCTTTATCTCCAACATTACCGCTAATGTGATGCCTTATTCAGTAAAGATATAAAACAGCTTCCAATAATTCAAAGCCTGCCCTGAAAGATATCTGGAGATCCCAGGAGAATGCGGATCAGCGAGTGTAAATGTGGAGCGATCTCGGAGATTATTGTGTTTTTGAACTGTGATAGGAATGAGAAAAATTGCAAGTGGCTTTTAGAGGTCAAGGGAACATTAAAGTCCTTGGTATATCGACGACTAAATTGGAGTTAACGAGTCAATTCCCACATATAAAGTTGAATCAATGTCGAGGTTTGCTATTATCTAAAGGTGGCATGTTGAACTTAAAGGGTCTTCTACTTGAAGGTCCTTCTATTAGCTTATATGCCTGGAATATGGCTTTAGAGAATGTCTCCTAAATGGAAAATCAGCCGATGTAGATTATGATTTCACATGTAGAAAAGAGGAAGCCTGTGATGACGAACGAATGAAAAGCACACCCTATGCCACCAATATGTCACGATCCCACCACTGGCACGGGTATGTCAGCGGACGGAGGGATGCGACGCACTGCCAGCACACGGCTATCACAGGCACAGTGGGGGCTTATCTTAGTTATCCCGCCACTGGCACCATGTGACAAAAATATACAGCAAGCTAATCTTGCTCTAGCAATTTACCACAGGGGGGTATTTTGGATGCCCCACCACTGCTAACAACCTTCCAAGAACTGCAGGGATTTATGGATATCCCACTTTCTCAGTTCCACTTTGGAACTCACAGCTCTCCGGCACCCCCCTTACCCTCAGGTCAGTCAGGGAACTGCACCTAGGATAATTAGTCGCCGACTGTGCTGCTTGTTGTGCACGGGCAATTAGACTACTGCAGTAAGGGAATTATCAATGCTTTGACCTCAGCCTGACACTCATCCAGCAATATAAGACCCTTCCGTACTGCCAACTAGCCTAACCAACCGCGCACACCACGCTGTCACCAGCCACAATTCACTTAATCAAACAGTTAATTAAGAGGGTCCGTGGCAAACCCCCAAATTAGTAGCGATTATCTAAAAAAGGTGCATAGTTCGTTTCTTAGAGCATGAAGGCAGACTGATAATTTTATCATTTATTCCCAAAATGTGGGCAGTGATTACACAGATAAAAGTTGTTATAAAGTTGAGACATTAAATATGTACAATGCTGTATAAAACAACAAGGATTAAAAAACAGAGTTGGTATTAGGCAGACCATGTGGCTGGGGGATGGGCAGCAACCAGACATCCCAAGACATCTGCACGTCTTGTCAGCATCAAATCTCCAGCTACTACTGAAGCACTGTAAGGGAGGGGTACCTTATAGCCCAGGGTCGGTTACATCACGAAAGGGGCAGTCTGCAGAAGTTCAGCCCCCCTTTCTCTAAGTTGCCATTTAACTAAGAAATTTATAATAACCATATCTTATCGAGGGAAGCTTGTATAAACTCACTGAGGGCCTCATTGGTTGTAGTTTATCGAATACAATAAATCATCACACATGCCATAATTAAGACACTCCATTTGGGAGCAATCCATATCTCAGTTTCTGGGGGTGTTAGAACTTTGCAAGAGTCACCGTAGGGAAGCCGGGTCCGCGCAGATCACAGAAATGTCCGTTTCGTTTTTCTGTCATGACCGGAGCCCATGCTAGCCTATTTTAATATCTCTCATAGTTTTATTCAGCCGCATGGTTGAGAACAAAAGGGGGAATCTTCTTCCTGGCTGAGCAGGGAGGGGGGAAGGAAGAGAGAATCCTACTGTGATTTCAGATTTCACAGAGCTGCACGCAGGCAGATAGCTGTGGAGGACAAATGCTTGTAGCAGGAAGTGTCCTTTAACCAGCAGGCACAGAGCTGTTAAGGAGGGGGGATGCTGCAAGCTGACAGTCTACAATGTCCTCAGTAGAGTGAAATGGGAGATTTCTAGCATGTTCTAGAAACATCAGACTTTACCGACATATCTTACAGTACATTACAAGCCCCACTTTAAAGTTTGTTCCAATTATGGAGTTGGATTTGCCACCCAGAACCAAAGGGTTTCATGTTTGTTTCTCCTTTTGCTGACCCTTGGGAAAATGCCTCGCCCCCCTGTCAAAAATTCAGGGTGAGTTTGCATTGATTAACAATACACCACGCCAAACGGCGCTCGTCTATCTGGCTTTCATACATGGGTCGATGAAAAATGCATGAGGATCGAGTGTTTACATTGGGAGATAGGCTGACAACAAGGATGATTTTAGGGCAAACATCATTGATCAAAACGTCAGGTCAACAAGCGTTTTACTTATTTGTTGCGTGACATGTTCACAAGGGTCAATGATTGGAAACGAACATCCATATGAGCACTTGTTCCTGATTGATTAATGATCCATGGGGCCTTAATTTTGGGTGAGTGCTCCAAAGATATTTGCAGACCAACAAAGGGACTGGACCTACTGGTGTTGGGTCCTATCTCTACCAGAGCCCAATTGCCTCACCATATGGTGTCTATGCTGTTGATTGGAAACAGACATCCATAACAGCACTTATTCCCGATTGATTAATGATCCCAGGGGTCATAATTTTGGGAAGTGCTCAAAAGGTATTTGACGAACAACATCAGACTGGACCAACTTGTGTTGGGTCCTGTCTCCACAAGAGCTCCATTGTCTCACCATATGGTGTCTATGCTGTTGTCGTATTCTCTCATCCGGGAATGGACACAGAGAGAAGCGGACCCCTGTTCAAGAACAATATATGGGCCCTCTGCAATCCACTATCTCATTCTAGTGCACAATTCCACCTACTTTGGAGGTAGAAGTGGCTTCTTTTTCTTTTGGGCTGCACAGCTGCGCCAATGGTGCGTCCACCCCTGCATTTGTCATGCAAAGAGAGGATGACCCATACTGATTGAAAATTCTCTTCGGGCATTACGTTAACAATGTCATGACCTATTATTTTCCTTCAATCTCAGGGAACTTTTTATTTTGGAGGAACCCATTTCGCAACTGATACAATTCCAAAATAAACTAAAAAAGTTTGACTTAAAAAGCAAATTCTGAGCATTTCCGAACCCAAGGAAAAAAAAAAAAAGTTATCCTTCATATCACGAATGATCTTATAAAGAAAAATACCGCTGAGAAGTTCTTATTTTTTACACTTTTGAAAACCTTGGCTTGGAGGCTCCAAAAATGGACAATATAAGTGTCATACCGAGAAGAAATACGGCCCCTCTGATTGAAGTTCTATAACTGTTATAGAAGATAAACTTTAGGCTGAAAGACCAGGAAATAGAGAAATTTTTCTTAACAACTACCAAAAAAGTACACGATGAAGGATGCTTCGCTCTGCGGAATTTATGTTGTACTGTATGGAAACCCAATTAATTCAAAAAGTTACCCCATGAATCATTCTATTTTTTTTTAATTCGCAGTGTTTCAAGCATAACAATTATTTTTTTTCTAGCATTTTTTTTTCCGTTTCTCTTGGTGCTACTGCCGATTTTTCCTGTTCTAGTGGTGGGATCTTGACAGAATCGTAAGAGTGCTACCTTCTTACAAATTTTAAAGCCTGCTGCCACCCGAGACAGGGTGCTACTAAGTGGTGAGGTCTGAGCCCCATTTAATGATGAGCTAGGGTTGCAGAGTATCGATTAATGAGTTAACACTAGAGATGAACGAATCGATTTGCAGGACCCTGGTCTAGCGACTAGGTCAGTATTCAATGGCACCTGGAAGGGAGTCCTATGAACCACTTTCTACCTGCCGACAT
Source organism: Dendrobates tinctorius (assembly GCF_039654945.1). Taxonomy (NCBI): domain Eukaryota; kingdom Metazoa; phylum Chordata; class Amphibia; order Anura; family Dendrobatidae; genus Dendrobates; species Dendrobates tinctorius. The sequence continues at coordinate 4,049,838 of NW_027361688.1, forward strand.
CTCCGGCTCCTCTTTTGATTACACGGCCTGGTATAACGTCATTGTTGCATCGTGATACACACACAACATCTCTCCAGGCCAGCTTATCAAAAGAGGAACAAGGGATCCCTTCACGTAGGAGGCTGGATGCTGTCCAATTGACCTGGCCACTGGTCCAAGATCCTACATGATGGGTCAGAATGGAGTAAGAACTGATGTATGTCCGTGCCCCTGGGAATATACACAGCATAAAAGGGCCCCGTTTCCTGCCAATAAAGATCAAACATATTAAAATAGATAGCTTGACATATGGAAGCTGTAGTTGCCCGGCAAGAAGTGTCTGTGTCTTAGCTAGCTAGAAGTAGGGGTGAGTAGTACTAATTACACATTGTTAAATGACCAAGGCTATAAAACAGGACCACAGAGGTGTAATGGAGAAAGCTGTAGCCTGTACTGCTGTTGATGTAGTCTGTCCCAAGATGGGGATTAAAGAGGCTCATTCCTGTTATTAGAACTCTGAAGGGCAAAGATGTGAGTCAAAAGAATAGACCGTACATGTTTATCCCGACTGTGAGGATTGCCGCACCCAGAGACGTCTGAGTGCTGATACCCGAGTGTGTACTGGAAGACTGCTGCACAAGAGACAGCCTGTGAGACCAAGACTGAGATACACTGACAAGCAAAAGGGTAATATTGTTTTGACCTACTGACATTCAGGCACCGTATCTCACCATCCACTACTGCTAAGAACATCATTTTATAGACAATCATCTTGGATATCTCATACATAAATTTGACTTGTGACTATTTAACATATGATTAGTTATGCAGATTTTTGTCTAGTTACTGTTTTGATCCTAAAAAATTTAATTTTTATTATTTTATAAATCCACCTTTGGCTTTCAAAACGGCCTGAATCCTTCTGGGCATGCTCTCAAGAAGATTCAAACATGTCTCAACCGAAATCTGATCTCAGGTCTCTTCTACAAGTTCCCCATGTTGGTGCATACTGGTCGCCTCACTTGGGTATATACAGTGGGGAAAAAAAGTATTTAGTCAGTCAGCAATAGTGCAAGTTCCACCACTTAAAAAGATGAGAGGCGTCTGTAATTTACATCATAGGTAGACCTCAACTATGGGAGACAAACTGAGAAAAAAGAATCCAGAAAATCACATTGTCTGTTTTTTTTTCATTTTATTTGCATATTATGGTGGAAAATAAGTATTTGGTCAGAAACAAAATTTCATCTCAGTACTTTGTGATATATCCTTTGTTGGCAATGACAGAGGTCAAACGTTTTCTGTAAGTCTTCACAAGGTTGCCACACACTGTTGTTGGTATGTTGGCCCATTCCTCCATGCAGATCTCCTCTAGAGCAGTGATGTTTTTGGCTTTTCGCTTGGCAACACAGACTTTCAACTCCCTTCAAAGGTTTTCTATAGGGTTGAGATCTGGAGACTGGCTAGGCCACTCCAGGACCTTGAAATGCTTCTTACGAAGCCACTCCTTCGTTGCCCTGGTGGTGTGCTTTGGATCATTGTCATGTTGAAAGACCCAGCCACGTTTCATCTTCAATGCCCTTGCTGATGGAAGGAGGTTTGCACGCAAAATCTCACGATACATGGCCCCATTCATTCTTTCATGTACCCGGATCAGTCGTCCTGGCCCCTTTGCAGAGAAACAGCCCCAAAGCATGATGTTTCCACCACCATGCTTTACAGTAGGTATGGTGTTTGATGGATGCAACTCAGTATTCTTTTTCCTCCAAACACGACAAGTTGTGTTTCTACCAAACAGTTCCAGTTTGGTTTCATCAGACCATAGGACATTCTCCCAAAACTCCTCTGGATCATCCAAATGCTCTCTAGCAAACTTCAGACGGGCCCGGACATGTACAGGCTTAAGCAGTGGGACACGTCTGGCACTGCAGGATCTGAGTCCACGGTGGCGTAGTGTGTTACTTATGGTAGGCCTTGTTACATTGGTCCCAGCTCTCTGCAGTTCATTCACTAGGTCCCCCCGCGTGGTTCTGGGATTTTTGCTCACCGTTCTTGTGATCATTCTGACCCCACGGGGTGGGATTTTGCGTGGAGCACCAGATCGAGAGAGATTATCAGTGGTCTTGTATGTCTTCCATTTTCTAATTATTGCTCCCACAGTTGATTTCTTCACTCCAAGCTGGTTGGCTATTGCAGATTCAGTCTTCCCAGCCTGGTGAAGGGCTACAATTTTGTTTCTGGTGTCCTTTGACAGCTCTTTGGTCTTCACCATAGTGGAGTTTGGAGTCAGACTGTTTGAGGGTGTGCACAGGTGTCTTTTTATACTGATAACAAGTTTAAACAGGTGCCATTACTACAGGTAATGAGTGGAGGAAAGAGGAGACTCTTAAAGAAGAAGTTACAGGTCTGTGAGAGCCAGAAATCTTGATTGCTTGTTTCTGACCAAATACTTATTTTCCACCATAATATGCAAATAAAATGAAAAAAAAACAGACAATGTGATTTTCTGGATTTTTTTTTCTCAGTTTGTCTCCCATAGTTGAGGTCTACCTATGATGTAAATTACAGACGCCTCTCATCTTTTTAAGTGGTGGAACTTGCACTATTGCTGACTGACTAAATACTTTTTTTCCCCACTGTATATATACAGGTTTTTCTTCAACTGTACCCACAACTGTCCCATTGGGTTGAGATCTGGGGACTGTGGGGACAATCCAGATCCTCTACATCATTGTCACTGAACCACTTATTCTCCAATCTCGCCGTATGCTTCGGTTCGTTGTCCGGCTGGAACATTATGTCGTCCTTTTCAACCCCATAGTACTCGAGTGTACGAAGTAACTCATCTTGTAGGACATTCAGATATAGCTCAGCACTGAGACCACCATAGATCCTGGTCAGGTATCCAACGCCTTTAGCTGAGAAACAACCTCATATCATCAGGCTTCCTCCACCGACAGTTCCTTCAATTCCTCGATCCATTAGCACCTTTCTACCTTGTTTCTTCCAGACCCATTTGCACATATCAGAGTCTAGACTATTGACTTTCGCCTCATTGCTCGAAATCCCTCATTTCCAATCTTCCACTTTTCGTTCTTCTTTACAAACTCAAGCCAACGCTTCTCCCTGAGGTCAGTGATTGCTTTGTGATGTTGGTCTACTAGGCATTGCTCCCACCTAGCCAGAATCCTACTCCACACTGATGAGGGGCAACACCCCGAAACAGCTGTCTGTGGATGGATACCTGTCCTTGGTATTTCGTCATATCTGTAAACTCGTAAAGAGCTGGATATTGACTTGAAGGGCCACTTAATATGGTGGTAATGGTGGTTTCCGAAAGGTGCCACTCCTTGGCTGGGTCCTTCCCTGGTGGAAGATCTGGCTAGTCCCGTGTTTGAGACTCTTAAATGAGGCTCCATGGACTTTATTTGCATATTTGTATTTCCCAGGGAGCAATGCACCTAGGATTTCACTGACTGAGCGCCTTTGCCGGCTGCCGCAGTGTTTTCTTTGACTGGTCTCCCTGAGGTCAGTGATTGTTTCGTGATGTTGGTCTACTAGGCAGTGCTCCCACCTAGCCAGAATCCTACTCCACACTGATGAGGGGCAATACCCAGAAACAGCTGTCTGTGGATGGATACCTGGCCTTGGTATTTCCCTTGCCATATCTGTAAACTCGTAAAGAGCTGGATATTGACTTAAAGGGCCACTTAATATGGTGGTAATGGTGGTTTCCGAAAAGAGCCACTCCTTGGCTGGGTCCTTCCCTGGAGGAAGATCTGGCTAGTCCCTTGTTTGAGACTCTCAAATGAGGCTCCACGGACTTTATTTGCATATTCGTATTTCCAAGGGAGCAATGCACTTAGGATTTCACTGATTGAGCGCCTTTGCCGGCTGCCGCTGTGTTTTCTTTGACTGGTCTCCCTGAGGTCAGTGATTGTTTCGTAATATTGAAGTCAAGGCTTCTTCACCATTTTTCGGGCCACCATTCCAGACTCCTGTAATGTACATCACCTGGTGCTTACATGGACATCTGTGATCTCAATATTATGGAGCATACAAGTCTCCTCCACTGCTGGGTTTCTCACGCCAGAACTGATAGACCATGTGATGAGCCGACTTGGTGACTCCGATATTTTGCCTTGACGTCCACCTCTTGGTTTCTGAATGGATGGACGGACTTCATCTCGTATTCTTCCAGCTGTCATGGCGCTCACATGATGCAGTTTGGCAATTTTCTTTGCTGATATACCGCTATCGATGAGCTGGATGATGCTGTTTCTCTTTTCTTAGGAAATATTCATGGCGGCTCCTCAATCTGAACCAGTGACCTCTCACTTGGGAACCCACCTAATAACACACTGAGCTATTAAGGAATGTGAGAACAGGTTGTAATCTGTAGGATTCAGGAAGAAAATGATTTTTTCACCACCAGGAGCAAAACAGTAACAATGCAGTGACATGATGAGAATCTGCATAACTAATCATATGCTAAATAGCTGCAAGTCACATTTATGTAGGAGCCTTCCAAGAAGACTGTCTATAAAATGATGGAAGTCTCACGTTCGAAGCAGTAGTGAATGGTGAGATATGGAGACTGAAAGTCAGAAGATCAGAACATTGTTACCCTTTTGCGTGTTTCCCGCCATCAGATCATCCGCACGGCTCACTCCAGCCTCGTTTTTACTTCTCAACAGCCCGCAATGTTCTCTTCCTCCATCGACACTCTGCATTTAGACTTCTGACTTGAGTAGGATCGCTGCACACCCAAGGAGCTGATCGTGAAGCGAGATGTCAGAGGCCGACGCTGGTCAAAAGTCTCAGTGCACAATGAAAAGGGCAGAAGAGGACATCAAGTACCATGGAGAAGTAAAAAAGAGTCTGGCTGGAGTTCCATGGAGGTCCGGATAACGGGGTGGGAGAGTTGAACGGCGAGGTGTTATTTTATAAAAACAATGTCATCTCTTGCCCTCTAAAAATCATCATCAAAATAGAAGATCGCCGATTGACTTAACTTCAATCGAGTGTGTTGTTCTGGACTGCGGAGATGTTGTGGAGTGTGGAGACGTTGTGGAATATGGAGACGCTGTGGAGTTTGCAAACGTTGTGGAGTGTGGAGACAATGTGAAGTGCAGAGACATTGTGGAGTGTGGAGATGATGAGGAGAAAGCGGAGATGTTGTGGAGTGCAGAGACGTGGAGTATGTGGAGACATTGTAGAGTACAAAGATGTTGTGGAGACGTTGTGGAGTGAGGAGACGTTGTGGAGTGTGGAGACGTTGTGGAGTGTGGAGACGTTGTGGAGTGAGGACACGTTGTGGAGTGAGGACACGTTGTGGAGTGAGGAGACGTTGTGGAGTGTGGAGACGTTGTGGAGTGTGGAGATGTTGTGGAGTGTGGAGATGTTGTGGAGTGCGGAGACGTTGTGGAGAGTGCGGACACGCTGTAGAGAGTGCGGAGACGTTGCGGAGGGAAAAGTCGTTGTGGATCGTGGAGACGTTGTGGAGGGAAAAGTCGTTGTGGAGTGCGGAGACGTTGTGGAGTGTGGAGACGTTGTGGAGTGTGGAGACGTTGTGGAGAGTGCGGACACGTTGTAGAGAGTGTGGAGACGTTGTGGAGTGTGGAGACGTTGTGGAGCGCGGAGACGTTGTGGAGAGTGTGGACACGTTGTAGAGAGTGTGGAGACGTTGTAGAGAGTGTGGAGACGTTGTGGAGAGTGCGGACACGTTGTAGAGAGTGTGGAGACGTTGTGGAGTGTGGAGACGTTGTGGAGAGTGCGGACACGTTGTAGAGAGTGTGGAGACGTTGTGGAGAGTGCGGACACGTTGTAGAGAGTGTGGAGACGTTGTGGAGGGAAAAGTCGTTGTGGAGTGCGGAGATGTTGTGGAGTATGTATAACGTTATGAAGTACGGACGTTGCTACCTACTGGAGAAAGTATGTCACCAGCATGCTGAAACATAGTGAGACAGCGTAAAGGAGGTATCTAAAAGGAGACAAAGCTGCAAAAATAGAACACAGCCCATGGTGGGACGGGACGGGATCGGGGCATGATCTAACATACAGACCTACAGCCTCTATCTATCACTAGTGTCAGTATGAAGACAATTAATCCGCGGCAGCACGTGATGAGTACAAGCTGCTGTGCTGCACATTTACATGAACGTCAGAACCGTTCCGCTTCACAGTAAATTACAGCTGATGGCGTCAATGTCTTTCCGTGAATCACTCTTCTACTTGGGATGGATTCCTTTTCTTCCTCTCTTTAGTAATCAATACCAGTAATGTATTTCCATCATCGTCATCATCATCGGCGCCGACTGTGGTGGAGAAGTTCTGGCTGCGCACAGGAACAATGCTGCACCCTGAACATGACAGCACTGGTCAATAGCATAAAGAATACCTTTATATCTGGTGTCAGACAGATCTGTCAGCCTTAAAGGGGTTGTCCACTTTTATTTATTTATTTGTAAATTTGGCTAAAAGTCATTTTTGCACCCATTGCCTTCTATAGTCTCCGTGTTGCGCTGTCTATTGCTGGCTGGAAAATGAGTAAACTGGGACTGCATCAGTCAGCCCTATATGACGGTCTGATGGGAGAGTCTATAACTCTTTCCTCCCTCTTTTTCTGAGCTCATTGATGACCACAAACCACATTAAAGTTGAATATGGAGGAAAACAAAAAGCAGGTAGAAGTAAAACGGTGCAAAAGTGGCATAAATTGTAACAAAGTACTCATTTGGAGTACAGATGATGGCAGTGATGGATCAACCCCTGTCTACTCCTCTGTGTGTTCTGCATGTAAGTCGTTTCCCAAACTATTTCCACAGTCTATTTGCATTAATATCAGAATATACTCATTTGGAGTACAGATGATGGTAGTGATGGGTCAGCTCAGTACTTGTGTCTCATTACCTCTGGGGATAAGCTGCAGCAGAAGACTGCTTGGATAAGAAGAACACTAAGAGAAGGAGCCAGGAGTATGTTCTCATATCAATGCAAACAGACAGGGGAAAGACATTGGAAGACGCTTATCTACAGATAATCAGACCACTCGGAGAAGGAGAGAGGGATTGTCCCATCACTGCCATCATCTGTACTCCAATGAGTAAATTCTGATATGGCAGCGCCCGTTGGATCATGTTGGTAGTATGGCAGCGCCCATAGGATCGTGCTGGTAGTATACAAGTGCCCGTAGGATCGTGCTGGTAATATACAAGCGCCCGTAGGATCGCGCTGGTAGTATGGCAGCGCCCGTAGGATCGTGCTGGTAGTATGACAGCGCCCGTAGGATCGTGCTGGTAGTATGGCAGCGCCCGTAGGATCGTGCTGGTAGTATGGCAGCGCCCGTAGGATAGTGCTGGAAGTATGGCAGCGCCCGTAGGATTGCGCTGGTAGTATGGCAGCGCCCGTAGGATAGCGCTGGTAGTATGGCAGTGCCCGTAGGATCGCGCTGGTGGTATGGCAGCGCCCGTAGGATCGCGCTGGTAGTAAGGCAGCGCCCGTAGGATAGTGCTGGTAGTAAGGCAGCGCCCGTAGGATAGTGCTGGAAGTATGGCAGCGCCCGTAGGATAGTGCTGGAAGTATGGCAGCGCCCGTAGGATAGTGCTGGAAGTATGGCAGCGCCCGTAGGATCGCGCTGGTAGTAAGGCAGCGCCCGTAGGATAGTGCTGGAAGTATGGCAGCGCCCGTAGGATCGCGCTGGTAGTAAGGCAGCGCCCGTAGGATAGTGCTGGAAGTATGGCAGCGCCCGTAGGATAGCGCTGGAAGTATGGCAGCGCCCGTAGGATAGTGCTGGAAGTATGGCAGCGCCCGTAGGATAGCGCTGGTAGTATGGCAGTGCCCGTAGGATCGCGCTGGTAGTATGGCAGTGCCCGTAGGATAGTGCTGGGAGTATGGCAGCGCCCGTAGGATCGCGCTGGTAGTAAGGCAGCGCCCGTAGGATAGTGCTGGAAGTATGGCAGCGCCCGTAGGATAGTGCTGGAAGTATGGCAGCGCCCGTAGGATAGCGCTGGAAGTATGGCAGCGCCCGTAGGATAGCGCTGGTAGTATGGCAGTGCCCGTAGGATCGCGCTGGTAGTATGGCAGCGCCCGTAGGATAGTGCTGGGAGTATGGCAGCGCCCGTAGGATAGCGCTGGTAGTATGGCAGCGTCCGTAGGGTGGTGCTGATAGTATGGCAGCGCCCGTAGGATCGCGCTGGTAGTATGGCAGCGCCCGTAGGATTGTGCTGGTAGTAAGGCAGCGCCCGTAGGATAGTGCTGGAAGTATGGCAGCGCCCGTAGGATTGTGCTGGTAGTATGGCAGCGCCCGTAGGATCGTGCTGGTAGTATGGCAGCGCACGTAGGATCGTGCTGGTAGTATGGCAGCGCCAGTAGGATGGTGCTGGTAGTATGGCAGCGCCCGTAGGATCGTGTTGGTAGTATGGCAGCGCCCGTAGGATTGTGCTGGTAGTAAGGCAGCGCCCGTAGGATAGTGCTGGAAGTATGGCAGCGCCCGTAGGATAGCGCTGGTAGTATGGCAGTGCCCGTAGGATCGCGCTGGTAGTATGGCAGCGCCCGCAGGATAGTGCTGGGAGTATGGCAGCGCCCGTAGAATAGCGCTGGGAGTATGGCAGCGCCCGTAGGATAGCGCTGGTAGTATGGCAGCGTCCGTAGGGTTGTGCTGATAGTATGGCAGCGCCCGTAGGATCGCGCTGGTAGTAAGGCAGCGCCCGTAGGATCGTGCTGGTAGTATGGCAGCGCCCGTAGGATCGTGCTGGAAGTATGGCAGCGCCTGCAGGATTGTGCTGGTAGTATGGCAGCGCCCGTAGGATAGTGCTGGTAGTATGGCAGCGCCCGTAGGGTTGTGCTGATAGTATGGCAGCGCCCGTAGGATCGTGCTGGTAGTATGGCAGCGCCCGTAGGATCGTGTTGGCAGTATGGCAGCGCCCGTAGGATCGTGCCGGTAGTATGGCAGCGCCCGTAGGATCGTGCCGGTAGTATGGCAGCGCCAGTAGGATTGTGCTGGTAGTATGGCAGCGCCCGTAAGATCGTGTTGGTAGTATGGCAGCGCCCGTAGGATCGTGACGGTAGTATGGCAGCCCCCGTAGGATCGTGCTGGTAGTATGACAGCGCCCGTAGGATCGTGCTGGTAGTATGGCAGCGCCCGTAGGATCGTGCTGGTAGTATGGCAGCGCCCGTAGGATCGTGCTGGTAGTATGGCAGCGCCCGTAGGATCGTGCTGGTAGTATGGCAGCGCCCGTAGGATCGTGCTGGTAATATGGCAGCGCCCGTAGGATCGTGCTTGTAGTATGGCAGCGCCCGTAAGATCGCGCTGGTAATATGGCAGCGCCCGTAGGATCGTGCTGGTAGTATGGCAGCGCCCGTAAGATCGCGCTGGTAGTATGGCAGCGCCCGTAAGATCGCGCTGGTAGTATGGCAGCGCCCGTAAGATCGCGCTGGTAGTATGGCAGCGCCCGTAGGATCACGCCCATGTCTTTCTGCCCAAGTCTCACAGAATATTCCTTCTAGGTTCTGACTCCTTTTATCTCCGACCTGCGAGAAAAGCTTTAATCAATCAAAGCAAATATCATTTTAAGACATTCGTCCGCCCGGCCGCGTATTGACGAGGAAAATCTGTTTGTCGATGAGCGCATCTATCCTGGATACAGGCTCGCCAATATGCACATTAATCTGAAGAGCCGGCTATCTATAAGCACCGGATTACTCACCAGAGAAAATCCCACAGAAACTTCTATCAGGGAAACCAAATACTGGAAGATCTAACAGAGCAGATAACAGAAAGTAATAGCTGTAAAACAGCACTAATTGCCTATGAATAACCAGAGCGCAGCTCTGGAGTATAATACAGGATGTGACTCAGGATCAGTAATGTAATGTATGTACACAGTGACTGCACCAGCAGAATAGTGAGTGCAGCTCTGGACACGCCCAGGAAGAGGAGGAGCGTCTGGGCTGAGCTCTGCAGGCTGGGGTTTTGCTAAGCTCCTGGGAAGGGAGGTTTTTTTTTCCTGCAAGGACTTTCCATCTGCCCCCTTCCCAGGAAAGAGGACTCTACCTGGGACTGAGCGCCGGGGCTGTGCCCCTGGCTCCCACCCTCCGGCAAGCCAGCTGGGGGTGGGGGGCCTCATCCACCACCAGGAGGCCCAAGGCACAGTCAGCCAGTCCCAGGGATGGGGAAAAAGCGGACCCCAGGGGGCCGCAAGGCTCCAGGGTCCGGGACCCCCGAAGTGAAGGCTGTGGCGGGCCCTTCCCCCGGAGGTGCAGCAGCCGGCAGAGGTGAGGCAGGGCCCCCCTTAACATCTGGGGCTCCAAGGTTGCGGGAGAGCCAGCTACCACCTACGCCTCCCGCATTCATGCCCACCTCTCCGAGTACGAGGAGGCCGGCAAGCAGCTCAGGAGACTCCGGGGGGAGTTGGAGGGAGCCCGGGTCATCAGTAAAAACAGGCTCCCTGCCTCAAAGAGAGCGGAGGTCACCGCCACGGTCAAGCGGCTGAAAGGGGAGATTCGGGCCCTGGAGGACCGGCGAAGTACCATCATGGCCGGCAGCGGCCCCTTCCAGGAAAAGCTTCAAAACGAGGACCGGTTCAGGGCCATGGCCGGTGGGTCTCCTGGGGGGTCAGGAGTCCCCATCCAGGTGGAGGAAAGCGAGGAGGAGGAAGAGCAAGATGGCGCCCACACCACATCCGGGCCACCTCCACCTGAAGACCTGGCGGACACCAGCGTGAGTCAGGTAACATGCAGCGGGATAGCCCCCGAGCAGGTGGCCCTCCCGCTGGACTCCAGTAACGCGGAGGAAAGCGGGAGCGAGGGGGAGGATGGAGGGAGCGGGAGTAGTTCTGAGGGGGGCTGCCTCATCCTTAAACAAGTACGGCAGACTGAATCCCCAGCACGGTTTGGCACGCTGTTGTTTGGGTATGAAGTCTTCCCGGAGGATGAGGCAACCGGGAAGAGGAGAAACAGGAGGCGCAGGCGTAAGGCCTCTGAAGGCGTGGAGGAACAACTGGTTTTTGCTCCTCTTCCCGGGGCCCCTCTGTCCCGCTGTGTGGAACCCGCTACCCACCCCGGCTCGGGCCCTGTGGTGGGTCCGCAGCGAGGGAGCGGGGAGAGAGATGACTGTTGTGACCTGACTGTCGCATCTGGTGACAGTTCAGACCAGGGCAGCGACATGGAGGTCGGTACTGGTTGTGGTGTTGGTGGTGGTGTCCAGGCTCAGCCCTCGGTGGCAGGGGAGGCTGCCCTGGCACCAGGTAAAGTTGGTACAGCCAGGGCCGCACCTCCGGCGGCGAGTGCTGGGGCTTCTGGACCCCCCACGTACGGCTCCGCTAAGTCTGGATCGCTAGTGGGGGTCCAGAAGCCTAGGAAGGGCGAACAGAACATCAAGCAGCAGCTGAGGCGGTGCAAAGTGCTGGTCGCTCCCATGTCGGCGCCTGTGGTGAGAGCGGGGTCTCCGGCACGTCGACCCAAAAAGGGGTCCGTGCAGGGGGCTCCGCCGCCACTGGGCGACGAGGGGGAGTGGCCGGCCCTGCCTGTCTCAAGTGGTGGGCATGGGGTGGCAGCGGTGGTCCGTGAGGGGGGCGTGGCCTCCCCGAGTGTTGCCCGGCCTGCAAAGGCTGTGGCGTGCGGGGGGGCATGTCCTCCTCGGCCGTCGTCCCACCCGCTGCGTCTGCGTCGCCCGGGGGGGGCATGGCCTCGCAAGGGGTCGCTGCTCTGCCCGTGGTGGCTGTGACTGGCGGGGGGGCGTGGCCTCAGCGGTCGCGACTCCGCCCGCTGTGCTCGCGTCACCCGGGGGGGGCCGTGGCCTCGCAGGGGGCCGCGGCTCTGCCTGGGGTGGCTGCGACCGGCGGGGGGGGCGTGGCCGCTGCGGGCCCGCTGCCCTCTGTCCCACCCACCCTTCCAAGTAATGCTGTGCTGCCCCCAAAAGCTGGCGGGGAGTTGTCAGGGTCCCCGGCCCACCTACCTTCATCTGAGGGTGCGGGGACTCTGGCGCTCCCTGGCAAGCCGGCGGCGGGGGTGAAGAAAAGTGCAGAGCAGGGAGCGGTGCCAGTGGCCGTCCCTGCCCAGAGTAAACAAAACTCAGCAAAAGAAAAAAAAATGGAGCTGAAACCAGGAGCTGCTGTTGCTCCTAGGCCCAGCCAGGGCAGAGTGCATGATGTCATCAGCACTGAGGCATTTAAAGGGGCAGCGGCGCTCCTGGACAGGAGCTGGAGTAGCTCCCAGCAAGAGAGCTCAGGGCCCCCAGCAGGCAAAGAGAGGAACTACACTGGTTTGGGAAATGTTAAAAATGTAAAAAATGTAAATAATGTTGCTATGTTCACCAATTGTGCGAGTGAGAGTGAGTATGAAAGCGGAGTGGACATATTTGAGGAGATGTTTGCTGAAGTGAATGGTGATATGAGTGACATGGATGAGGGAGTGAGTGCTACTGTGAATGTGGGTGAGTGTGCTGGAGTGAATGCAAATAATAAAAGAGTGAATGGGAGAGTGAGTGGGAGGACGAATGAGGGTGCTGGCACAAGTGGTGGTAGTGGTGGGAGGGCTGGCCCGTCTGCCCCCCTGGCCGCAAGACCCCAACATAGTTATGCGGGGGCCGCGGCTGGGGGTCGGGGTGGTCCTGGGGGGGTCTCCTCGCCTCCGGGCTCCAGGGACGGCGCTTTGCACCACCGTTTCCTGGAGGCCCTCAAAAAAGGAGAAAGGTCGATAGTGGTAGAGGGGAGGACAGTGGACTTGTCTTTCTGGATAGAGAGACACGGCCTTGCTGCCTTCCAAAACCAAAGGGAGGGAGGGACTGTTTGGTCTCTCCCCACAGCCGGGCAGGGGCCGCAAAGGAGGAATGTGGTCCGTCTTAGGTGGGGGGGCAGTGAAGCTTGTCCACCTAGGAGCAAGGTGGTGGAGCTCCTCCTTAAGATGGGCTTCGGGGCGAATGACATCTTTGCCCTGATACATCCTTCGGCGTCCCGCTTCTTCGACGTCAGCTTTGTGCGGCCAGAGGGGCTTGAGCTCTTCTGGTCTAACTATGAGCTGGTGCGGGAAGAGCCCGGATGGCGAGACTTCGTTGCGCAAGCGGTGTCTCGCCAAAATTCCGTCAAGCGAGTGACCGTGGTCACTTGTAACGAGTCACTTGCCGGCGTGGACATTATGACGTGGCTTTCCCGTTACGGGGAAGTCACCGAGGTCCCCAAAAAGAACAGGGACGAATTCGGCATCTGGTCGGGGGGCTGGACCTTCATGGTTAAACTGAAGGTTTCCGGCGGCACGGTCACCCACATCCCTTCCTCGGCGTTCCTGGGAAGGGACAGGATCCTGGTCTTCTACCAGGGGCAACCGAAGGTCTGCCACGAGTGCGGTGACCCCACTCACTTCAGCGCTAGCTGCAAGGTACAGAAATGTGCCTTGTGTGGTGGGGTAGGTCATCTGGCCGCCTCGTGTAAAGACATTCGGTGTCACTTGTGTGGTGACCTAGGTCACCCTCTCAGCCGCTGCCCTCGCTCCTTTTCTAATGCCGCTGCAGGCCCGGCGGGAGGAGTCCGTGAGGGAGAAACCTCTGGCGGCGCTCCTGCAGCTGTGGCAGGTGGTGGCGGAGGGGAAGGGGCTGAGGGACCGGTGAGGAAGGGCAATGCCAAGGTGAGGGGCCCCGCGTATGTGCGGAGGCAAGAAAAACGCCATGGGGGTGGGGGGCAGGTGAAGTCTCGGGCAACCGGGTCGATGCCTGCTCCTCCCTCCAGGCCCGTGGCAAAAGCCTCTGAGGTCCTGAGGGAGAGTGTGGTGAGAGAGGAGATCAGGAGGATGGAGAGGGAGGATAAAGCGGCTGACTCGGACGGGTCCTCACAGTATGAAAGTGTTGATGAGGAGGTCCAGGAGCAGCCTACAGCAGCGGGTGGCAAAAGTAAACGTGCCAATCGTAACAAATCGGGGGGGAAGAAGGCTGGCAAGCCTTCAAAATCTCCCCCGCCCCCGACCACCAGGGTGCGCACGGAAGGGCCCGCTGACCCCCCTCTGATTGATCTCTCCAACCGGTTCAGCGTCCTCGGAGGCTCGGATGATGGGCCGCAAGACGAGGATGCTGGGCCGGGGGTACCACCGGAGGGTCCTTCGGGGGATGGTGGGGTCCGTCCCTCAGGGGGCAGTGTTCCTCCTGGGGGGGGGACAGACCTGGAACCCGGGGGCGAGGACACCGGGGGGGGTGGGATGGACACAACGGGAGCTTCCCTGAAAAGGAAGGTGTCCGACCCCTCCCCAGGTGGAGGTGATAGCAGTGGTAAGAAGTTGGCCATCCAACTTGATCACCCATGATGGCGGAACTCGCCCCGTTGACGCTGGCATCTATTAATGTTGCCAGCATAAAGTCAGATGCGGCTCGCTTCACGGCCTTTGATTTTTTCTCCCGGATTGAGGCAGAAATTTTATTCTTGCAAGAGACCAGACTAACAGACATGGGGGCCATCTATAAAGCACGGAGGGAGTGGAGGTGCGGGCCCTCATACTGGTCTCTTGCGGCCGAGCCGTATAGCGGGGTGGCAGTCCTTTTTAAGACTGCAGCTGTTGAATGCCGACGGGTTACTGAGTTGGAAATGGGGAGGTGCCTGATCCTAGATGTCTTCATGAGGGGACAAGAGCTCCGGCTCATCAACATCTACGGCCCGCAGTCCAAGTGGGACCGCAAATGTCTCTTCCTGAGGATCAAGCCCTTTCTTTTTACGAGCCGGCAGGTGGTCTTCGGTGGGGACTTCAACACCATTACGAGGTCCCGTGACCGGGGGGGTCCCGGAGATCGCCTGGCTTATGATAGCGTCGCGTTGAATAGCATAGCCAGCGAAGCTCGCCTGGTGGATGTCCACATCCGGCACACCCCAGGTCACGGAGGTTTCACCTACCATAGGGGTAGCTGTAGGTCTAGAATAGACAGGTTTTTTTTTGAAGGAGGACGCCATCTTTTCTGCTGTGTCCGCCGTTGAGGTGGAGTTCTCCGATCACTGTCTAATTTTCTTTTCTCTGAATGTTGCAGAGACTCATCGGATGGGAAGAGGGCTGTGGAAGCTCAATTCGTCCCTGCTGGAAGAAGCGGAGGTGAGACAATCCTTCGAGGACTTTCTTCAGAGCCAGGTACCGCTGTTGGATCTCTGTAGTAGTAAGTCAGAGTGGTGGGAGATCTTCAAAAAGCGGGTGGCGGGGTTCTTCCGTCAGCTCTCGAGCCTCAGGAGTCTGAACAGGCACCGCTTGTACCAGGCCCTGGGGAGGAAACTCGAGCAGCTTGTCTCGACTGGAGGTGACCGTGAGGAAATCTCCAGAGTGAAATCTTTGCTCAAGAGGTGTCAGTATGATAGACACACATCTTTAGTTTTTGAGAGGGACTTCGGGAAGTACCGCTCACCCGACCCTTACAGAAACTGTAAGATGTCAGTGAATTGTAAGATGGTGACAGGACTGATCGACAGTACGGGGTCCCTGAACAGATCCAAATCAGGGATCCTGGAGGTGGTCAGATCCTTCTACTCACACCTCTTGGAAAAGAAGGATCTGGATCGGGACAGGATGTCGGCTTTCCTGGCTGAAACCGTCCCTGAGCCAGGGGGTGATCCCTCTCTTGGTGTTTTGGCAGAGGAAATCAGGGAAGAGGAAGTGAGACTGGCCATTGATGGGCTTCGGCCCAAGAAATCGCCAGGTCCGGATGGCTTAACATCCGAGTTCTATAAGACTTTTAGGGACTCCTTGGTCCCCCTCTTGACAGGGGTATTTAATGAGTGTCTCTCCTCGGGCACTCTTCCCGACTCAATGAGGAAGTCAGCCCTCATTATTCTGTCAAAGGGTAAGGATCCGTCCCGTATCGAGAATTGGCGTCCCATAGCGCTTCTCGATACGGACCGGAAGGTTCTGGCCAAGGTGCTGTTTAATCGGCTGGTGAAGTTTGCACCCCGGCTCCTTTCAGGGGCCCAGCATTGCTCTGTTCCGGGCCGCAGTACTTTTAGTGCTGTGCTCGGTGTCCGAGAGGCAGTGGAGCAGGGTAGGGCAGGTCACTGGAAGGGGTACTTGCTGTCATTAGATCAAGCGAAAGCCTTTGACCGGGTCAACCACGAGTACCTCTGGTCCGTCCTTTTGAGGTATGGTCTGCCTGGGAGGTTTGTAAAATGGTTAGAGATCTTGTACCAAGGGGCTGAGACTTTTCCGCTGGTGAACGGTTGGTCAGGTCGCCCTTTTGAGGTGGGTTCTGGGGTCCGTCAGGGCTGTCCGCTGAGCCCGCTTTTATACGTGTTCGCGATCGATCCCTTCCTAAGGAGGGTAGATCGTGGACCGTTGGCGGGAGTCGGGATGGACCAGGCGGGCTCTGGGTCCTCTCTGAGGGTGGTGGCGTATGCCGATGATGTTTCCCTTTTCGTGTCCTCGAGAAGGGAGGCGGATTGGGTCATGTCGGAGGTAGTGCGCTACTCGGAGGCATCCGGGTCCATGATCAACCGGGATAAGTGTGAAAGTCTCTGGCTGGGAGGGGGAGATCCCAGGTTTGATCTCCCGGACACCCTTCCAGGGCCCCAGGCCACCGCCAAAATTCTAGGCATCGAATTTGGCCCCGGGGATTACCCCCAGCAAAATTGGGAGGGCAGACTTAAGATCGCCGCCCAAAAGGTGGACCAATGGAAGGGTTGGTCTTTAACCCTGAGGGAAAGGGTTGCCCTGGCTAAAGGCTTTCTGCTACCTTTATTAATATACCTGGGCAGTGTGTGCATCTTGCCGGAACCTCTCTGGACACGGGTCTATAGCCTGTTCTTCCAATTGTTATGGGGGAATAGGCTTAACCTAATCAAGAGGGAGGTTACATACCGTACGAGGAGACTAGGTGGGTTGGGTATGGTCAACCCGGTGGTGTTTCTAGTAAACACCTTTCTTAAGACTAACATCTCCAACCTCTGGCTAGAGAGGGCTCCTCCGTGGGTAGTCTCCTGCAAGGGTTGGCTTTGGCCTTTCTTCCAGGAATGGGAGACAGGAGGGCAGGTGAAGGACCTACGCACACCTCATGGGCATCTCCCGGCTTACGCTACCCCGGTTCTGAAGGTGATCCGCCGGTGGGGTCTGGGAATGTGGGAAATCAGGACCATGTCGAGGCAATGCCTTGACAGGAGGGTCCTGTTGACCCATTTCCAGAAGCCCCTGGCCCTTAAGGATTGCCCAGGCCGGGATCTGGAGGTCGGGCTGGGGCTTTTAAATTCTAAGCGGATCCCCATGAAGTTTTGGGACTTGACCTGGCGCTGCTTCCACGGGAGGCTGTATGTAAAGGATAACTTGAAGTGCAGGAAATCCGATGATCGGGGTTGTCCCCGTGAGGAGTGTGGCGACGTGCTGGAAAGCATGGAGCACTTCCTGCTTCATTGTCCCTTTAATGCAGAGGTTTACAACAGGGTGGGTGCTTCCATACGTTGGCCGCGGCTGGCGTCCCTCTCCTACGCTGAGTGGGCCTATGGAGCGTTCAGATCCCTGGGTGGCCGGGACCCGTGCACTTTATTCCTAGTCAGTGTAGTGGTTAGGTTCTACACTTGGAATGCACGGTGCCTAGTTTCGACGCGGAAAAAAACCCTTCCGAGGGATGAGGTGGTAGGAAACATCTTGGGTGACCTGGTGAAGGTCCGTTCTTTGGAGTTCGAAAGGTTGGGTGTGAGGAAGGCCTCTTGGCTTTGGAGGGGCCTCTCCTTTTAGAAACGCACTCAAGGGAGAGCTAGCTCTGTGTGAATGAGGGTAGGGATAGCATAAGTTTCACTGGGTGTTAGGGACAGAATTAGGGGCAGATAGGGACAGGGAGGGACAGGCACTGAGGGACAGATAGAGAGTTAGTTATGATAAGTTAGGTAGAGTAGGGGCAGGTAGGGACAGATAGGGACAGTTTTTTTTTTTAGGGACAGAAGTAGGGACAGTCTTAGTTGTTGAGGGACAGGGTGAATGTGTTAGTGAGGGATGGGGCCTCCAGAACTCCTTTCCTGGTGTTGGGCTGGTGCATGTCACTTTAGCTTTTTGTTTTGGAAGCATGAAATTTAATGGATATTGGGCTTGCAGGCACCAAACTTGGGCCTGTGGCAAGGTTTTTGGAAATGTGGTTAATACTTATTGTTTGGGTAATATTATCAATGGTTATAGCAGGTCGTATCTTAGGTGTATAACAAGTGTAGTATGTGCTTTTTGTGTATCTGTACATGTATGCAGTATTGTATGTATGTCGCTAGGATGGTGCTTTTAAAAAAAAAATGTATATATTATAGTTAGGAAAGGGGGAAGGGGTACAGTCAGGTTGGGTGGGGGTTTCTTGCGGGAGGGAGGGGGGAAGTTTGGACCCTGGAATGGACCCTGAGAAATCAAGGGCCAAAGATCAGAAGGAGATGGCCTGGGAACTACACCAAGGACCATGGGAAATATATAAGGAAATGTAGATACGGGCCATAAACTTTCCTGGACCCTGAGGTGCTGTTTTTTTTTCTGAGGCCATAAACTTTCATGGACCTAGGTGTGGAAAAGGCTACGAACTTGTGGACCTGTGGTATGGGTGGTGGGAAAAAAAAAAAAAAAAAAAAAAAAAAGGGAAAAAGGGGGGTGGTTTCTTGCTGTGTTGAGAGGAAGTAGTTGAGGGTCTGCCAAGATGGCTGTTTTTTCTGTTTAAGGCAGTGGGCCAGAAAAAGTGTTTACTTTCCTGTTTTAAATCCAGTATATAGGAATGAATGGGAGCATGAGTGAAGGTGTGAATGGGGTTGAATGTGAAGGAATGGATTTTTGTTTGTTTTCTTTGTTTTTTTTTTTGGAGGTTCCTGCTGGGGGTCCCTCAGGCTGAAAAGCCTGGAGACACTGCACTATGTTCTTCAGAGATGGACTGTCGTAAACTAGCATATTTGCACAAGTTTTTTTTTTGTATGTCGGTGTGGTTTATTTTAGTTCATGTATCGTGGTTTTTGATTTCTGGAATGTTGTTTTTGTCTGTCTTATGTATTGTGTTTTTGATATTTTTATAATAAAAGAGATACAGGATGTGACTCAGGATCAGTAATGTAATGTATGTACACAGTGACTGCACCAGCAGAATAGTGAGTGCAGCTCTGGACACACCCCAGAAGAGGAGGAGCGTCGCAGCTGAGCTCTGCAGGCTGGGGTTTTGCTAATCTCCTGGGAAGGGAGGTTTTTTTTCCTGCAAGGACTTTCCATCTGCCCCCTTCCCAGGAAAGAGGACTCTCCTTGGGACTGAGCGCCGGGGCTGTGCCCCTGGCTCCCACCCTCCGGCAAGCCAGCTGGGGGTGGGGGGCCTCATCCACCACCAGGAGGCCCAAGGCACAGCCAGCCAGTCCCAGGGATGGGGAAAAAGCGGACCCCAGGGGGCCGCAAGGCTCCAGGGTCTGGGACCCCCAAAGTGAAGGCTGTGGCGGGCCCTTCCCCCAGAGGTGCAGCAGCCGGCAGAGGTGAGGCGGGGCCCCCCCTTAACATCTGGGGCTCCAAGGTTGCGGGAGAGCCAGCTACCACCTACGCCTCCCGCATTCATGCCCACCTCTCCGAGTACGAGGAGGCCAGCAAGCAGCTCAGGAGACTCCGGGGGGAGTTGGAGGGAGCCCGGGTCTTCAGTAAAAACAGGCTCCCTGCCTCAAAGAGAGCGGAGGTCACCGCCACGGTCAAGCGGCTGAAAGGGGAGATTCGGGCCCTGGAGGACCGGCGAAGTACCATCATGGCCGGCAGCGGCCCCTTCCAGGAGAAGCTGCAGAACGAGGACCGGTTCAGGGCCATGGCCGGTGGGTCTCCTGGGGGGTCAGGAGTCCCCACCCAGGTGGAGGAAAGCGAGGAGGAGGAAGAGCAAGATGGCGCCCACACCACACCCGGGCCACCTCCACCTGAAGACCTGGCGGACACCAGCGTGAGCCAGGTAACATACAGTGGGATAGCCCCCGAGCAGGTGGCCCTCCCGCTGGACTCCAGTAACGCGGAGGAAAGCGGGAGCGAGGGGGAGGATGGAGGGAGCGGGAGTTGTTCTGAGGGGGGCTGCCTCATCCTTAAACAAGTACGGCAGACGGAATCCCCAGCACGGTTTGGCACGCTGTTGTTTGGGTATGAAGTCTGCCCAGAGGATGAGGCAACCGGGAAATCGGAGAAACAGGAGGCGCAGGCGTAAGGCCTCTGAAGGCGTGGAGGAACAACTGGTTTTTGCTCCTCTTCCCGGGGCCCCTCTGTCCCGCTGTGTGGAACCCGCTACCCACCCCGGCTCGGGCCCTGTGGTGGGTCCGCAGCAAGGGAGCGGGGAGAGAGATGACTGTTGTGACCTGACTGTCACATCTGGTGACAGTTCAGACCAGGGCAGCGACATGGAGGTCGGTGCTGGTTGTGGTGGTGGTGTCCAGGCTCAGCCCTCGGTGGCAGGGGGGGCATGTCCTCCTCGGCCGTCGTCCCACCCGCTGCGTCTGCGTCACCCGGGGGGGGTGGCCTCGCAAGGGGTCGCTGCTCTGCCCATGGTGGCTGTGACTGGTGGGGGCGTGGCCTCGGCGGTCACAGCTCCGCCCGCTGTGCTCGCGTCACCCGGGGGGGCCGTGGCCTCGCAAGGGGCCGCGGCTCTGCCTGGGGTGGCTGCGACTGGCGGGGGAGGCGTGGCCACGGCGGGCCCACTGCCCTCTGTCCCACCCACCCTTCCAAGTAATGATATGCTGACCCCAAAAGCTGGCGGGGAGTTGTCAGGGTCCCCAGCCCACCTACCTTCATCTGAGGGTGCGGGGACTCTGGCGCTCCCTGGCAAGCCGGCGGCGGGGGTGAAGAAAAGTGCAGGGCAGGGAGCGGTGCCAGTGGCCGTCCCTGCCCAGAGCAAGGAAAACTCAGGAAAAGAAAAAAAATGGAGCTGAAACCAGGAGCTGCTGTTGCTCCTAGGCCCAGCCAGGGCAGAGTGCATGATGTCATTAGCACTGAGGCATTTAAAGGGGCAGCAGCGCTCCTGGACAGGAGCTGGAGTAGCTCCCAGCAAGAGAGCTCAGGGCCCCCAGCAGGCAAAGAGAGGAACTGCACTAGTTCAGGAAATGTAAATAATGTAAATAATGTTGCTATGTACACCAATTGTGCGAGTGAGAGTGAGTACGAAAGCGGAGTGGACATATTTGAGGAGATGTTTGCTGAAGTGAATGGTGATATGAGTGACATGGATGAGGGAGTGAGTGCTACTGTGAATGTGGGTGACTGTGCTGGAGTGAATGCTGGGGTGAATGCAAATAATAAAAGAGTGACTGGGAGGACGAATGAGGGTGCTGGCACAAGTGGTGGTAGTGGTGGGAGGGCTGGCCCGTCTGCCCCTCCGGCCGCGAGACCCCAACGTAATTATGCAGGGGCAGCGGCTGGGGGTCGGGGTGGTCCTGGGGGGGGTCTCCTCGCCTCCGGGCTCCAGGGACGGCGTTTCGCACCGCCGTTTCCTGGAGGCTCTCAAAAGGGGAGAAAGGTCGATAGTGGTAGAGGGGAGGACAGTGGACTTGTCTTTCTGGATAGAGAGACACGGCCTTGCCGCCTTCCAAAATCAAAGGGAGGGAGGGACTGTTTGGTCTCTCCCCACAGCCGGGCAGGGGCCACCAAGAAGGAATGTGGTCCATCTTAGGTGGGGGGGCAGTGAAGCTCGTCCACCTAGGAGCAAGGTGGTGGAGCTCCTCCTTAGGATGGGCTTCGGGGCAAATGACATCTTTGCTCTGATACATCCTTCGGCATCCCGCTTCTTCGACGTCAGCTTCGTGCGGCCAGAGGGGCTTGAGCTCTTCTGGTCGAATTACGAGCTGGTGCGAGAAGAGCCCGGATGGCGAGACTTCGTGGCTCAAGCGGTGTCTCGCCAAAATTCCGTCAAGCGAGTGACCGTGGTTACATGTAACGAGTCACTCGCAGGCGTGGACATCATGACGTGGCTTTCCCGTTACGGGGAGGTCACCGAGGTCCCAAAAAAGAACAGGGACGAATTCGGCATCTGGTCGGGAGGCTGGACCTTTATGGTTAAATTGAAGGTTTCCGGCGGCACGGTCACCCACATCCCTTCCTCGGCATTCCTGGGAAGGGACAGGATCCTGGTCTTCTACCAGGGGCAACCGAAGGTCTGCCACAAGTGCGGCGACCCCACCCACTTCAGCGCCAACTGCAAGGTGCAGAAGTGCGCGTTGTGTGGTGGGGTAGGTCACCTGGCCGCCTTGTGTAAGGATATTCGGTGCCACCCTCTCAGCCGCTGCCCTCGCTCTTTCTCTAATGCCGCCGCAGGCCCGGTGGGGGGAGACCGTGGGGGGGCAACCCCCGGTGGCACTTCTTCTGCTGTGACAGGTGGTGGCGGAGGAGGAAGGGCTGAGGGGCCAGTGAGGAAGGGCAATGCTGCAAGGGGCCCCGCGTACCAGCGGAGGCAGGAAAAGCGTCAGGGAGGTAGGGGACAGGTGGAGCCTCGGGCAACCGGGGTGATGCCTGCTCCTCCCTCCAGGCCCGTGGCCAAAGCCTCTGAGGCCCTCGGGGAGAGAGCGGTGAGTGAGGAGATCAGGAGGATGGAGAGAGAGGAGAAAGCGGCTGACTCAGACGACTCCTCTCGTTATGAAAGTGTCGACGAGGATGTCAGAGAGCAGCCTACAGCATCAGGTGGCAAAACCAGGCGTGCCAAGCGCAAAACGGGGGGGAAGAAAGCTGACAAGCCTTTAAAGTCTCCCCCGCCCCCGATCACCAGGGTGCACACGGAAGGGCCCGCTGACCCCCCTCTGATCAGACTCTCCAACCGGTTCAGCGCCCTCGGAGGTTCAGATGATGAACCGCCAGACGAGGGTGCTGGGCCAGGGGCAACACCGGAGGGTCCTTCAGGGGATGGTGGAGTCCGTCCCTCAGGGGGCACTGTTCCTCCTGAGGGGGGGACAGACCTGGAACCCGGGGGCGAGGACACCGGGGGGGGTGGGATGGACACGTCAGGAGCTTCCCTGAAAAGGAAGGTGTCTGACCCCTCCCCAGGTGGAGGTGATAGTGGGGCAGGGAAGAAACTGGCCATCCAGCTCGATCACCCATGATGGCTGAACTCGCCCCGTTGACGCTGGCGTCCATTAATGTCGCCAGCATTAAGTCAGATGCGGCTCGCTTCACGGCCTTTGATTTTTTCTCCCGGATTGAGGCAGAAATTTTATTCTTGCAAGAGACCAGACTAACAGACATGGGGGCCATCTATAAAGCACGGAGGGAGTGGAGGTGCGGGCCCTCATACTGGTCCCTTGTGGCCGAGCCGTATAGCGGGGTGGCAGTCCTTTTTAAGACTGCAGCTGTTGAATGCCGACGGGTTACTGAGTTGGAAATGGGGAGGTGCCTGATCCTAGATGTCTTCATGAGGGGACAAGAGCTCCAGCTCATCAACATCTACGGCCCACAATCCAAGTGGGACCGCAAATGTCTCTTCCTGAGGATCAAGCCCTTTCTTTTTACGAGCCGGCAGGTGGTCTTCGGTGGGGACTTTAACACCATTACGAGGTCCCGTGACCGGGGGGGTCCCGGAGATCGCCTGGCTTATGATAGCGTCGCGTTGAATAGCATAGCCAGTGAAGCTCGCCTGGTGGATGTCCACATCCGGCACACCCCAGGTCACGGGGGTTTCACCTACCATAGGGGTAGCAGTAGGTCTAGAATAGACAGGTTTTTTTTGAAGGAGGACGCCATCTTTTCTGCTGTGTCCGCCGTTGAGGTGGAGTTCTCTGATCACTGTCTAATTTTCTTTTCTCTGAATGTTGCAGAGACTCATCGGATGGGAAGAGGGCTGTGGAAGCTCAATTCGTCCCTGCTGGAAGAAGCGGAGGTGAGACAATCCTTCGAGGATTTTCTTCAGAGCCAGGTACCGCTGTTGGATCTCTGTAGTAGTAAGTCAGAGTGGTGGGAGATCTTCAAAAAGCGGGTGGCGGGGTTCTTCCGTCAGCTCTCGAGCCTCAGGAGTCTGAACAGGCACCGCTTGTACCAGGCCCTGGGGAGGAGACTCGAGCAGCTTGTCTCGACTGGAGGTGACCGTGAGTAAAATCTCCAGAGTAAAATCTTTGCTCAAGAGGTGTCAGTATGATAGACACACATCTTTAGTTTTTGAGAGGGACTTCGGGAAGTACCGCTCGCCCCACCCTTACAGAAACTGTAAGATGTCAGTGAATTGTAAGATGGTGACAGGACTGATCGACAGTACGGGGTCCCTGAACAGATCCAAATCAGGGATCCTGGAGGTGGTCAGATCCTTCTACTCACACCTCTTGGAAAAGAAGGATCTGGATCGGGACAGGATGTCGGCTTTCCTGGCTGAAACCATCCCTGAGCCAGGGGGTGATCCCTCTCTTGGTGCTTTGGCAGAAGAAATCAGGGAAGAGGAAGTGAGACTGGCCATTGATGGGCTTCGGCCCAAGAAATCGCCAGGTCCGGATGGCTTAACATCCGAGTTCTATAAGACTTTTAGGGACTCCTTGGTCCCCCTCTTGACAGGGGTATTTAATGAGTGTCTCTCCTCGGGCACTCTTCCCGACTCAATGAGGAAGTCAGCCCTCATTATTCTGTCAAAGGGTAAGGATCCGTCCCGTATCGAGAATTGGCGTCCCATAGCGCTTCTCGATACGGACCGGAAGGTTCTGGCCAAGGAGCTGTTTAATCGGCTGAAGTTTGCACCCCGGCTCCTTTCAGGGGCCCAGCATTGCTCTGTTCCAGGCCGCAGTACTTTTAGTGCTGTGCTCGGTGTCCGAGAGGTAGTGGAGCAGGGTAGGGCAGGTCACTGGAAGGGGTACCTGCTGTCATTAGATCAAGCGAAAGCTTTTGACCGGGTCAACCACGAGTACCTCTGGTCCGTCCTTTTGAGGTATGGTCTGCATGGGAGGTTTGTAAAATGGTTAGAGGTCTTGTACCAAGGGGCTGAGACTTTTCCGCTGGTGAACGGTTGGTCAGGTCGCCCTTTTGAGGTGGGTTCTGGGGTCCGTCAGGGCTGTCCGCTGAGCCCGCTTTTATATGTGTTCGCAATCGATCCCTTCCTAAGGAGGGTAGATCGTGGACCGTTGGCGGGAGTCGGGATGGACCAGGCGGGCTCTGGGTCCTCTCTGAGGGTGGTGGCGTATGCCGATGATGTTTCCCTTTTCGTGTCCTCGAGAGGGGAGGCGGATTGGGTCATGTCGGAGGTAGTGCGCTACTCGGAGGCATCCGGGTCCATGATCAACCGGGATAAGTGTGAAAGTCTCTGGCTGGGAGGGGGAGATCCCAGGTTTGATCTCCCGGACACCCTTCCAGGGCCCCAGGCCACCGCCAAAATTCTAGGCATCGAATTTGGCCCCGGGGATTAACCCCAGCAAAATTGGGAGGGCAGACTTAAGATCGCCGCCCAAAAGGTGGACCAATGGAAGGGTTGGTCTTTAACCCTGAGGGAAAGGGTTGCCCTGGCTAAAGGCTTTCTGCTACCTTTATTAATATACCTGGGCAGTGTGTGCATCTTGCCGGAACCTCTCTGGACACGGGTCTATAGCCTGTTCTTCCAATTGTTATGGGGGAATAGGCTTAACCTAATCAAGAGGGAGGTTACATACCGTACGAGGAGACTAGGCGGGTTGGGTATGGTCAACCCGGTGGTGTTTCTAGTAAACACCTTTCTTAAGACTAACATCTCCAACCTCTGGCTAGAGAGGGCTCCTCCGTGGGTAGTCTCCTGCAAGGGTTGGCTTTGGCCTTTCTTCCAGGAATGGGAGACGGGAGGGCAGGTGAAGGACCTACGCACACCTCATGGGCATCTCCCGGCTTACGCTACCCCGGTTCTGAAGGTGATCCACCGGTGGGGTCTGGGAATGTGGGAAATCAGGACCATGTCGAGGCAGTGCCTTGACAGGAGGGTCCTGTTGACCCATTTCCAGAAGCCCCTGGCCCTTAAGGATTGCCCAGGCCGGGATCTGGAGGTCGGGCTGGGGCTTTTAAATTCTAAGCGGATCCCCATGAAGTTTTGGGACTTGACCTGGCGCTGCTTCCACGGGAGGCTGTATGTAAAGGATAACTTGAAGTGCAGGAAATCCGATGATCGGGGTTGTCCCCGTGAGGAGTGTGGCGACGTGCTGGAAAGCATGGAGCACTTCCTGCTTCATTGTCCCTTTAATGCAGAGGTTTACAACAGGGTGGGTGCTTCCATACGTTGGCCGCGGCTGGCGTCCCTCTCCTACGCTGAGTGGGCCTATGGAGCGTTCAGAACCCTGGGTGGCCGGGACCTGTGCACTTTATTCCTAGTCAGTGTAGTGGTTAGGTTCTACACTTGGAATGCACGGTGCCTAGTTTCGATGCGGAAAAAAACCCTCCCGAGGGATGAGGTGGTAGGAAACATCTTGGGTGACCTGGTGAAGGTCCGTTCTTTGGAGTTCGAAAGGTTGGGTGTGAGGAAGGCCTCTTGGCTTTGGAGGGGCCTCTCCTTTTAGAAACGCACTCAAGGGAGAGCTAGCTCCATGTGAATGAGGGTAGGGATAGCATAAGTTTCACTGGGTGTTAGGGACAGAATTAGGGGCAGATAGGGACAGGGAGGGACAGGCACTGAGGGACAGATAGAGAGTTAGTTATGATAAGTTAGGTAGAGTAGGGGCAGGTAGGGACAGATAGGGACAGTTTCTTTAGGGACAGAAGTAGGGACAGTCTTAGTTGTTGAGGGACAGGGTGAATGTGTTAGTGAGGGATGGGGCCTCCAGAACTCCTTTCCTGGTGTTGGGCTGGTGCATGTCACTTTAGCTTTTTGTTTTGGAAGCATGAAATTTAATGGATATTGGGCTTGCAGGCACCAAACTTGGGCCTGTGGCAAGGTTTTTGGAAATGTGGTTAATACTTATTGTTTGGGTAATATTATCGCTGGTTATAGCAGGTCGTATCTTAGGTGTATAACAAGTGTAGTATGTGCTTTTTGTGTATCTGTACATGTATGCAGTATTGTATGTATGTCGTTAGGATGGTGCTTTTAAAAAAATGTATATATTATAGTTAGGAAAGGGGGAAGGGGTACAGTCAGGTTGGGTGGGGGTTTCTTGCGGGAGGGAGGGGGAAGTTTGGACCCTGGAATGGACCCTGAGAAATCAAGGGACGAAGATCAGAAGGAAGATGGCCTGGGAACTACACCAAGGACCATGTGAAATATATAAGGAAATGTAGAGGCGGGCCATAAACTTTCCTGGACCCTGAGGTGCTGTTTTTTTTTTTCTGAGGCCATAAACTTTCATGGACCTAGGTGTGGAAAAGGCTACGAACTTGTAGACCTGTGGTGTGGGTGGTGGGAAAAAATAAATAAATAAAAAAAATTAAAAAAAAAAAAAAATATATATAAAAAAAAAAAAAAAAAAAAGGGAAAAAGGGGGGTGGTTTCTTGCTGTGTTGAGGGGAAGTAGTTGAGGGTCTGCCAAGATGGCTGTTTTTTCTGTTTAAGGCAGTGGGCCAGAAAAAGTGTTTACTTTCCTGTTTTAAATCCAGTATATAGGAATGAATGGGAGCATGAGTGAAGGTGTGAATGGGGTTGAATGTGAAGGAATGGATTTTTGTTTGTTTTCTTTGTTTTTTTTTTTGGAGGTTCCTGCTGGGGGTCCCTCAGGCTGCAAAGCCTGGAGACACTGTGCTATGTTCTTCAGAGATGGACTGTCGTAAGCTAGCATATTTGCACAAGTTTTTTTTTTGTATGTCAGTGTGGTTTATTTTAGTTCATGTATCGTGGTTTTTGATTTCTGGAATGTTGTTTTTGTCTGTCTTATGTATTGTGTTTTTGATATTTTTATAATAAAAGAGATACAGGATGTAACTCAGGATCAGTAATGTAATGTATGTACACAGTGACTGCACCAGGAGAATAGTGAGTGCAGCTCTGGAGTATAATACAGGATGTAACTCAGGATCAGTAATGTAATGTATGTACACAGTGACTGCACCAGCAGAATAGTGAGCGCAGGTCTGGAGTATAATACAGGAGGTAACTCAGGATCAGTAATGTAATGTATGTACACAGTGACTGCACCAGCAGAATAGTGAGTGCAGCTCTGGGGTGTAATACAGGATGTAACTCAGGATCAGTAATGTAATGTATGTACACAGTGACTGCACCAGCAGAATAGTGAGTGCAGCTCTGGGGTATAATACAGGATATAACTCAGGATCAGTAATGTAATGTATGTACACAGTGACTGCACCAGCAGAATAGTGAGTGCAGCTCTGGGGTGTAATACAGGATATAACTCAGGATCAGTAATGTAATGTATGTACACAGTGACTGCACCAGCAGAATAGTGAGTGCAGCTCTGGGGTATAATACAGGAGGTAACAGGATCAGTAATGTAATGTATGTACACAGTGACTGCACCAGCAGAATAGTGAGTGCAGCTCTGGGGTATAATACAGGAGGTAACAGGATCAGTAATGTAATGTATATACACAGTGACTGCACCAGCGGAATAGTGAGTGCATCTCTGGAGTATTATACGGGATTAGCATGATTTTGTATATATACATTGTATACAGAGACCTGAGGATGATTTTTATGAAGTAACTTCCACACTTTGAGTTTTCTCTACAGTACAGATGGTACATGTAACGGTTTTCACACCGCTTATCCATTCACAGGAGAAGGAGAGAAGAATCTTTGTGTTCGTGCGATCTGTACCACTGACTCATCCGCCACCATTGTCACTGTTCCTTCCGGTCCGTTTAATGTGTTAGCGCCTACTGCACAAAATGGCAGACAGGAACGCCAAAGTGATAAGTGATATAGAAAGTGCTGTTGACGAGGTGCCATTGAACCTCGCGCCTCTCTCTCCACACTACACCCCAGATACTCCTCCCAGGTGAGGGCCAGGAGTCTCTATCAGCAGCGGCTTCCAAAACCATCTTCAGATCTCTCCCCATTCCTCCATTAATTCTCCGACTGCTTGATGGACCACTTACTTATCCAGGGAGACGGAGGAGACTTGTCAAGATCTCTAGGAGGGATCACAATTCTGCTTACTAGTCTCACGTCAGCTGCAGAACCTCTTTCTGATGCCTTCATTACAGAAAGAAAATTTGGAGCAGAGTATTTAGACATTTTGATATAACATATAATGAGGTTCTGCAGCAGCTGAAAGAAAGGTCAGGAATTAGCCCAGAACTACACGGGAGGACCTGCTCAATGAAGAGAGCTGGAACCATAGTCTCAAACATTACCATTAGTAACACACTACACCGTCATGGAATAAAATCCTGCAGGGCACGTAAGGTCCACCTGCTCATGCCAGCACATGTCCAGGCCCGTGTAATGTTCAACAGTGACCATCTGTATGATCCAGAGGAGGCATGGGAGAAGGTCATGAGGTCAGAGGAGGCAAAAATGAACTTTTTGGTATGAACTCCACTTGTCATGTTTGGAGGAGGAAGAATGATGAGTACAACCCCAAGAACACTGTTCCAACCATGAAGCATGGTGGGGGAAACATCATACTTTGGGGGTGCTTTTCTGCAAAGGGGACAGGATGACTGCACCGTATTGAAGGGAGGATGGGGCCATGTATCACAAGATTTTGGCCAACAACCTCCTTTCCTCAGTAATAGCACTAAAGATGGGTCGTGGCTGGGTCTTCCAGCATGACAATGACCAGAAACACACAGCCAGGGCAACTAAGGAGTGGCTCCGTAAGAAGCATTTCAATGTCCTGGAGTGGCCTAGCCAGTCTCCAGACTTGAACCCAATAGTAAAACCTTTGCAGGGATCTGAAACTCAATGTTGCCCAGCGACAGCCCCGAAACCTGAACGATCTGGAGACGATCTGTATGGGGGAGGGGGCCAATATCCCTGCTGCAGTGTGAGCAAACCTGGTCAAGAACTACAGGAACCGTCTGACCTCTGTAACTGCAAACAAAGGTTTCTGGACCAAATATTAAGTTCTGTTTTTCTGTTGTATCAAATACTTATTTCATGTAATAGAATGCTAATTATGTAAAACTCCTACAATGTGATTTTCTGGATTTTATCTTTAGATTCTGTCTCTCACTGGTGAAGTGAACCTACGATAAACATTACAGACCTTTCCATTCTTTGTAGGGGGGAAAACTGCAAAATCGGCAGCGGATCAAATATTTATTTTCTCCACTGTACATTATGGGCTACACTAAATACCTCTCCATTTGTATGAGAGTTGCACTCGCTCATCTCCACCGCCTGTCCACCGCTTTATATTCAGCGGGGGGGGGGGGGTTATCTATTTATAATGAAGAAGCTGCTACATGCCACTTTCCCTTGAAGGAAGAAGCCCAGCAGCGAAGCCTGGGGTGTAATGTTAGGATAAAAAGTCCACTGCTGAGAGCAGAAGGTATCCGAAATAAATCCGAAAGCCTGCTCAATAAACATCATGGAAAAAGGTAACGACAATTGGGGGCATTGAACAGTTCTGTAGGGGGCATTCTCACACTGATACATCATGGTCACTATAGGTCATTCTCACACTGATACATCGTGGTCACTATAGGTCATTCTCACACTGATACATCATGGTCACTATAGGTCATTCTCACACTGATACATCATGGTCACTATAGGTCATTCTCACACTGATACATCATGGTCACTATAGGTCATTCTCACACTGATACATCATGGTCACTATAGGTCATTCTCACACTGATACATCATGGTCACTATAGGTCATTCTCACACTGATACATCATGGTCACTATAGGTCATTCTCACACTGATACATCATGGTTACTATAGGTCATTCTCACACTTGTTACATCATGGTCACTATAGGTCATTCTCACACTGATACATCGTGGTCACTATAGGTCATTCTCACACTGATACATCGTGGTCACTATAGGTCATTCTCACACTGATACATCATGGTCACTATAGGTCATTCTCACACTTGTTACATCATGGTCACTATAGGTCATTCTCACACTTGTTACATCATGGTCACTATAGGTTATTCTCACACTGATGCATCATGGTCACTATAGGTCATTCTCACACTGATACATCATGGTCACTATAGGTCATTCTAACACTGATACATCATGGTCACTATAGGTCATTCTCACACTGATACATCATGGTCACTATAGGTTATTCTCACACTGATGCATCATGGTCACTATAGGTCATTCTCACACTGATACATCATGGTCACTATAGGTCATTCTCACACTGATACATCATGGTCACTATAGGTCATTCTCACACTTGTTACATCATGGTCACTATAGGTCATTCTCACACTTGTTACATCATGGTCACTATAGGTTATTCTCACACTGATGCATCCTGGTCACTATAGGTCATTCTCACACTGATACATCATGGTCACTATAGGTCATTCTCACACTGATGCATCATGGTCACTATAGGTCATTCTCACACTGATGCATCATGGTCACTATAGGTCATTCTCACACTTGTTACATCATGGTCACTATAGGTCATTCTCACACTTGTTACATCATGGTCACTATAGGTAATTCTCACACTGATACATCATGGTCACTATAGGTCATTCTCACACTGATACATCATGGTGACTATAGGTCATTCTCACACTGATACATCATGGTCACTATAGGTCATTCTCACACTTGTTACATCATGGTCACTATAGGTCATTCTCACACTTGGTACATCATGGTCACTATAGGTTATTCTCACACTGATGCATCATGGTCACTATAGGTCATTCTCACACTTGTTACATCATGGTCACTATAGGTTATTCTCACACTGATGCATCATGGTCACTATAGGTCATTCTCACACTTGTTACATCATGGTCACTATAGGTCATTCTCACACTGATACATCATGGTCACTATAGGTCATTCTCACACTTGTTACATCATGGTTACTATAGGTCATTCTCACACTTGTTACATCATGGTCACTATAGGTCATTCTCACACTGACACATCATGGTCACTATAGGTCATTCTCACACTGATACATCATGGTCACTATAGGTCATTCTCACACTGATACATCATGGTCACTATAGGTCATTCTCACACTGATACATCATGGTCACTATAGGTCATTCTCACACTTGTTACATCATGGTCACTATAGGTTATTCTCACACTGATGCATCATGGTCACTATAGGTCATTCTCACACTTGTTACATCATGGTCACTATAGGTCATTCTCACACTGATACATCATGGTCACTATAGGTCATTCTCACACTTGTTACATCATGGTCACTATAGGTCATTCTCACACTGATACATCGTGGTCACTATAGGTCATTCTCACACTGATACATCATGGTTACTATAGGTCATTCTCACACTTGTTACATCATGGTCACTATAGGTCATTCTCACACTGATACATCGTGGTCACTATAGGTCATTCTCACACTGATACATCGTGGTCACTATAGGTCATTCTCACACTGATACATCATGGTCACTATAGGTCATTCTCACACTTGTTACATCATGGTCACTATAGGTCATTCTCACACTTGTTACATCATGGTCACTATAGGTTATTCTCACACTGATGCATCATGGTCACTATAGGTCATTCTCACACTGATACATCATGGTCACTATAGGTCATTCTAACACTGATACATCATGGTCACTATAGGACATTCTCACACTGATACATCATGGTCACTATAGGTCATTCTCACACTGATACATCATGGTCACTATAGGTCATTCTCACACTTGTTACATCATGGTCACTATAGGTTATTCTCACACTGATGCATCCTGGTCACTATAGGTCATTCTCACACTGATACATCATGGTCACTATAGGTCATTCTAACACTGATACATCATGGTCACTATAGGACATTCTCACACTGATACATCATGGTCACTATAGGTTATTCTCACACTGATGCATCATGGTCACTATAGGTCATTCTCACACTGATACATCATGGTCACTATAGGTCATTCTAACACTGATACATCATGGTCACTATAGGACATTCTCACACTGATACATCATGGTCACTATAGGTCATTCTCACACTGATACATCATGGTCACTATAGGTCATTCTCACACTTGTTACATCATGGTCACTATAGGTTATTCTCACACTGATGCATCCTGGTCACTATAGGTCATTCTCACACTGATACATCATGGTCACTATAGGTCATTCTCACACTGATACATCATGGTCACTATAGGTCATTCTCACACTGATACATCATGGTCACTATAGGTCATTCTCACACTGATACATCATGGTTACTATAGGTCATTCTCACACTTGTTACATCATGGTCACTATAGGTCATTCTCACACTGATACATCGTGGTCACTATAGGTCATTCTCACACTGATACATCGTGGTCACTATAGGTCATTCTCACACTGATACATCATGGTCACTATAGGTCATTCTCACACTTGTTACATCATGGTCACTATAGGTCATTCTCACACTTGTTACA
Organism: Dendrobates tinctorius; assembly: GCF_039654945.1. Classification (NCBI taxonomy): domain Eukaryota; kingdom Metazoa; phylum Chordata; class Amphibia; order Anura; family Dendrobatidae; genus Dendrobates; species Dendrobates tinctorius. Next base: position 4,083,194 of record NW_027361688.1, read on the forward strand.
TCATGGTCACTATAGGTTATTCTCACACTGATGCATCATGGTCACTATAGGTCATTCTCACACTGATACATCATGGTCACTATAGGTCATTCTAACACTGATACATCATGGTCACTATAGGTCATTCTCACACTGATACATCATGGTCACTATAGGTTATTCTCACACTGATGCATCATGGTCACTATAGGTCATTCTCACACTGATACATCATGGTCACTATAGGTCATTCTCAAACTGATACATCATGGTCACTATAGGTCATTCTCACACTTGTTACATCATGGTCACTATAGGTCATTCTCACACTTGTTACATCATGGTCACTATAGGTTATTCTCACACTGATGCATCCTGGTCACTATAGGTCATTCTCACACTGATACATCATGGTCACTATAGGTCATTCTCACACTGATGCATCATGGTCACTATAGGTCATTCTCACACTGATGCATCATGGTCACTATAGGTCATTCTCACACTTGTTACATCATGGTCACTATAGGTCATTCTCACACTTGTTACATCATGGTCACTATAGGTAATTCTCACACTGATACATCATGGTCACTATAGGTCATTCTCACACTGATACATCATGGTGACTATAGGTCATTCTCACACTGATACATCATGGTCACTATAGGTCATTCTCACACTTGTTACATCATGGTCACTATAGGTCATTCTCACACTTGTTACATCATGGTCACTATAGGTTATTCTCACACTGATGCATCATGGTCACTATAGGTCATTCTCACACTTGTTACATCATGGTCACTATAGGTTATTCTCACACTGATGCATCATGGTCACTATAGGTCATTCTCACACTTGTTACATCATGGTCACTATAGGTCATTCTCACACTGATACATCATGGTCACTATAGGTCATTCTCACACTTGTTACATCATGGTTACTATAGGTCATTCTCACACTTGTTACATCATGGTCACTATAGGTCATTCTCACACTGACACATCATGGTCACTATAGGTCATTCTCACACTGATACATCATGGTCACTATAGGTCATTCTCACACTGATACATCATGGTCACTATAGGTCATTCTCACACTGATACATCATGGTCACTATAGGTCATTCTCACACTTGTTACATCATGGTCACTATAGGTTATTCTCACACTGATGCATCATGGTCACTATAGGTCATTCTCACACTTGTTACATCATGGTCACTATAGGTCATTCTCACACTGATACATCATGGTCACTATAGGTCATTCTCACACTTGTTACATCATGGTCACTATAGGTCATTCTCACACTGATACATCGTGGTCACTATAGGTCATTCTCACACTGATACATCATGGTTACTATAGGTCATTCTCACACTTGTTACATCATGGTCACTATAGGTCATTCTCACACTGATACATCGTGGTCACTATAGGTCATTCTCACACTGATACATCGTGGTCACTATAGGTCATTCTCACACTGATACATCATGGTCACTATAGGTCATTCTCACACTTGTTACATCATGGTCACTATAGGTCATTCTCACACTTGTTACATCATGGTCACTATAGGTTATTCTCACACTGATGCATCATGGTCACTATAGGTCATTCTCACACTGATACATCATGGTCACTATAGGTCATTCTAACACTGATACATCATGGTCACTATAGGACATTCTCACACTGATACATCATGGTCACTATAGGTCATTCTCACACTGATACATCATGGTCACTATAGGTCATTCTCACACTTGTTACATCATGGTCACTATAGGTTATTCTCACACTGATGCATCCTGGTCACTATAGGTCATTCTCACACTGATACATCATGGTCACTATAGGTCATTCTAACACTGATACATCATGGTCACTATAGGACATTCTCACACTGATACATCATGGTCACTATAGGTCATTCTCACACTGATGCATCATGGTCACTATAGGTCATTCTCACACTGATGCATCATGGTCACTATAGGTCATTCTCACACTTGTTACATCATGGTCACTATAGGTCATTCTCACACTTGTTACATCATGGTCACTATAGGTCATTCTCACACTGATACATCATGGTCACTATAGGTCATTCTCACACTGATACATCATGGTGACTATAGGTCATTCTCACACTGATACATCATGGTCACTATAGGTCATTCTCACACTTGTTACATCATGGTCACTATAGGTCATTCTCACACTTGTTACATCATGGTCACTATAGGTTATTCTCACACTGATGCATCATGGTCACTATAGGTCATTCTCACACTTGTTACATCATGGTCACTATAGGTCATTCTCACACTGATACATCATGGTCACTATAGGTCATTCTCACACTTGTTACATCATGGTTACTATAGGTCATTCTCACACTTGTTACATCATGGTCACTATAGGTCATTCTCACACTGACACATCATGGTCACTATAGGTCATTCTCACACTGATACATCATGGTCACTATAGGTCATTCTCACACTGATACATCATGGTCACTATAGGTCATTCTCACACTGATACATCATGGTCACTATAGGTCATTCTCACACTGATACATCATGGTCACTATAGGTCATTCTCACACTTGTTACATCATGGTCACTATAGGTTATTCTCACACTGATGCATCATGGTCACTATAGGTCATTCTCACACTTGTTACATCATGGTCACTATAGGTCATTCTCACACTGATACATCATGGTCACTATAGGTCATTCTCACACTTGTTACATCATGGTCACTATAGGTCATTCTCACACTTGTTACATCATGGTCACTATAGGTCATTCTCACACTGATACATCATGGTCACTATAGGTCATTCTCACACTGATACATCATGGTGACTATAGGTCATTCTCACACTGATACATCATGGTCACTATAGGTCATTCTCACACTTGTTACATCATGGTCACTATAGGTCATTCTCACACTTGTTACATCATGGTCACTATAGGTTATTCTCACACTGATGCATCATGGTCACTATAGGTCATTCTCACACTTGTTACATCATGGTCACTATAGGTCATTCTCACACTGATACATCATGGTCACTATAGGTCATTCTCACACTTGTTACATCATGGTTACTATAGGTCATTCTCACACTTGTTACATCATGGTCACTATAGGTCATTCTCACACTGACACATCATGGTCACTATAGGTCATTCTCACACTGGTTACATCATGGTCACTATAGGTCATTCTTACAATGATACATCATGGTCACTATAGGTCATTCTCACACTGATACATCATGGTCACTATAGGTCATTCTCACACTGATACATCATGGTCACTATAGGTCATTCTCACACTGATACATCATGGTCACTATAGGTCATTCTCACACTGATACATCATGGTCACTATAGGTCATTCTCACACTTGTTACATCATGGTCACTATAGGTTATTCTCACACTGATGCATCATGGTCACTATAGGTCATTCTCACACTTGTTACATCATGGTCACTATAGGTCATTCTCACACTTGTTACATCATGGTCACTATAGGTCATTCTCACACTGACACATCATGGTCACTATAGGTCATTCTCACACTGATACATCATGGTCTCTATAGGTCATTCTCACACTGATACATCATGGTCACTATAGGTCATTCTAACACTGATACATCATGGTCACTATAGGACATTCTCACACTGATACATCATGGTCACTATAGGTCATTCTCACACTGATGCATCATGGTCACTATAGGTCATTCTCACACTGATACATCATGGTCACTATAGGTCATTCTCACACTGATACATCATGGTCACTATAGGTCATTCTCACACTGATACATCATGGTCACTATAGGTCATTCTCACACTGATGCATCATGGTCACTATAGGTCATTCTCACACTGATACATCATGGTCACTATAGGTCATTCTCACACTGATACATCATGGTCACTATAGGTCATTCTCACACTGATACATCATGGTCACTATAGGTCATTCTCACACTGATACATCATGGTCACTATAGGTCATTCTCACACTGATGCATCATGGTCACTATAGGTCATTCTCACACTGATGCATCATGGTCACTATAGGTCATTCTCACAGTGATGCATCATGGTCACTATAGGTCATTCTCACAGTGATACATCATGGTCACTATAGGTCATTCTCACACTGATACATCATGGTCACTATAGGTCATTCTCACACTGATACATCATGGTCACTATAGGTCATTCTCACACTGACACATCATGGTCACTATAGGTCATTCTCACACTGACACATCATGGTCACTATAGGTCATTCTCACAGTGATACATCATGGTCACTATAGGTCATTCTCACAGTGATACATCATGGTCACTATAGGTCATTCTCACAGTGATACATCATGGTCACTATAGGTCATTCTCACACTGATACATCATGGTCACTATAGGTCATTCTCACACTTGTTACATCATGGTCACTATAGGTCATTCTCACACTGATACATCATGGTCACTATAGGTCATTCTCACTCTGATACATCATGGTCACTATAGATCATTCTCACACTGATACATCATGGTCACTATAGGTCATTCTCACACTTGTTACATCATGGTCACTATAGGTCATTCTCACACTGATACATGATGGTCACTATAGGTCATTCTCACTCTGATACATCATGGTCACTATAGGTCATTCTCACACTGATATATCATGGTCACTATAGATCATTCTCAAACTGATACATCATGGTCACTATAGGTCATTCTCACACTTGTTACATCATGGTCACTATAGGTCATTCTCACACTGATACATCATGGTCACTATAGGTCATTCTCACACTGATACATCATGGTCACTATAGGTCATTCTCACACTGATACATCATGGTCACTATAGGTCATTCTCACACTTGTTACATCATGGTCACTATAGGTCATTCTCACACTGATACATCATGGTCACTATAGGTCATTCTCACACTGATACATCATGGTCACTATAGGTCATTCTCACACTTGTTACATCATGGTCACTATAGGTCATTCTCACACTTATTACAACATGGTCACTATAGGTCATTCTCACACTGATACATCATGGTCACTATAGGTCATTCTCACACTTGTTACATCATGGTCACTATAGGTCATTCTCACACTTATTACAACATGGTCACTATAGGTCATTCTCACACTGATACATCATGGTCACTATAGGTCATTCTCACACTTGTTACATCATGGTTACTATAGATCATTCTCACACTGATACATCATGGTCCCTATAGGTCATTCTCACACTGATACATCATGGTCACTATAGGTCATTCTCACACTTGATATATCATGGTCACTATAGGTCATTCTCACACTGATACATCATGGTCACTATAGGTCATTCTCACACTGATACATCATGGTCACTATAGGTCATTCTCACACTGATACATCCTGGTCACTATAGGTCATTCTCACACTTGTTACATCATGGTCACTATAGGTCATTCTCACACTGATACATCATGGTCACTATAGGTCATTGTCACACTGATACATCATGGTCACTATAGGTCATTCTCACACTGATACATCATGGTCACTATAGGTCATTCTAACACTGATACATCATGGTCACTATAGGACATTCTCACACTGATACATCATGGTCACTATAGGTCATTCTCACACTTGTTACATCATGGTCACTATAGGTCATTCTCACACTGATACATCATGGTCACTGTCACGGGGTCCTTCTCCGATACCACACAATCAACAGAGCGAGGGAAGGGTGAACAATCCCAAGACCTTTATTACAGGCAAAATTAGAAGGTCCATAAACAATCCACCACACTGAGGATACAATAGTCCAGAACAAGAATGCAGTCCAGTAACAGGATAAAATGTCCAGGGAGACGAGATTCCAAAACTCTAGCACCAGAGGATAAAATGGGTCCTTCTCTCTGAAGTGCAGTCTTTACACGATCCACTCCACACAGGAACTGCCTTGACCAGCTCCTGTCCTCCCCACCCCCTTCCTTCTGTCCAAGGGTAGTAAACCAGGTTGAGGCCTCCTGTCTGTTCCTCAGCCGTGCCCGCCCTAGCCGTGCCCGCCTGCTTGTGCCTCAGCCGTGCTCGTCGGCCAGTGACAGCTGTGTCGCCTGTTATGCCTCAGCCGGGTTCGCCTCAGTCTTGCCTGTCTGTCTGTGCCTCAGCCCGACCAGCTAGCCAGTGCCCCAGCCGTGCTCTCTGTGCTTCCTTGCACCCACGCTGTCTCTGCACTGTGCTTTGCGTGCTTCTCTAATAGCATGCGCAGGCCCTAGCCTGTCCCTTGGCATACCTCCCCAGGCTTCTATAAAAGTATGTGCAGGTCTTGCCATGTACCCTGTCGTGCCCTCTTGCACGCACAGGCCTTAGCCTATACCCTGTCGTGCCCTCTTGAACGCACAGGCCCTACATTGTACCTTGTCGTGCCCTCTTGTACGCACACCTGAACCCTGGCGTGTCTCTTAGCATGCCCCCTGACTGGAACCTGATCCTGGCGTGTTCCTCCTCACGCGCAGGACCTTGCCTTGAACCCTGACCCTGGCGTGTCCCTCGGCACGCGCAGGACCTTGCCTTGAACCCTGACCCTGGCGTTTCCCTCGGCACGCGCGGGACCTTGCCTTGGACCTTGAACCCTGGCGTGTCCCTACACACGTACCATGTCTCATACTTTGAACCCTGGCGTGTCCCCTGCACATGCACCATGTCTTGTAGTTTGAACCTGGTTTGTCCCCTACACACACACCTTGCCTTGCACCTTGCCCTGGACACTGGTGTGCCCCTAGCACGCACCCTGCCTGGAACCTTGCCTTGGACCTTGGCGTGTTCCCTAACACGCACCATGTCTGGAGATCTGTCGTGCCTCCTTGCCTGAACCCTGGTTTGCCTGCCGAATGCCTGGAACCAGCCGATCGCTGCCAGAGATTGTAAGCCTGATGACTGCGGCCTGATGTCCGGAGCTGATGTCCGCAGCCTGATGCACTGATCTTTGTCGATCGTTGCCAGTTGTCCGGAGTCCGATGCCATTGAGCCTTTGCCTGTACCCAGGCGTGCCACCTGGCACATACCATGCCATGGACCTTGGCGTGCCACGCACGCACCTTGCTGTGTTTTGCCTGTTATCACGTTTTGCACCTGATGTTACCCAGAGTTTGCCTTAATGAAGATACCTTGAATTCACGTTTTGTCTTGTCTTGTTTCCTGCACATCCTTTGTCGTCAGACACTCGTACTTAGTGTCTACCTGAGCCGGCCGTCTGGTCCCAGCTGTCGTGGTGGCTCACCCCCTTGGTCTTGCCCCTGACACTCCCTGTATAGGGGGTGGTTCCTCACAAGGTCAGCTCGCCCTAGGTGGGTGGGTGCCACGACCCAGAGGGTCCACTCTAAAGAAAACAACTCAGCGTAAGCTGACTCTGTCACAGCCGATAACGTGCTGCATTCATCTTTCCTTCAACTTTGACCATGTTTCCTGTGCCTTTGTAGCTCGCACATCCAAAAAACATCAGTGATCCACCTCCATACTTTACAGTAGGAATGGTGCTCCTTTCAGCATAGGCCTTGTTGACCTCACTCCAAATGAAACGTTTATTGTTGTGGCCAAAAAGTTCAATTTTGGTCTCATCACTCCAAATTACCTTGTTCCAGAAGTTTTGAGACTTGTCTCTGTGGTATTTTGCGTATTGTAAGCAAGATACTTTGTGGCATTTAAGCAGTAATGGATTTCTTTTGGCCACTCGACGATGCAGCCCATTTTTCTTCAAGTGCCTCCTTATTGTGCATCTTGAAACAGCCACGCTGCTAGTTTTCAGAGTGTCCAGTATTTCAGCTGATGTTATTTGTGGGTTTTTCTTTGCATCCCGAACAAATTTATCTGGCACTTTTGGATGACATTTTTGTTGGTCTATCTGACTGTGGTTTTGTTTTTACAGAGCCCCTGATTTTCCATTTGTTAATCACAGTTTGAACGCTGCTAACCGGCATTATCAGTTCCTTGGATATCTTTTTGTATCCCTTTCTTGTTTTATACAGTTCAACTACCTTTTCCCGTAGATCCGTTGACATTTCTTTTGCTTTCCCCATGACTCACAATCTAGAAATGTCAGTGGCTGGATGAAAGATGCAAGAGTCTGTCTGGATACCAGAAACTCACTCAGCTTTTGTGCACACACACTGATTACAGGCAAACAGGTCACAGGTGAGGATGTTACCTTTTAGTAGCCATTCAAACCCATTTGTGTCAACTTCTGTGCATGTTATCAGGCCAAAATCACCAGGGTATATAAACTTCTGATTAGGGTCATTTGAATGTTTTGGGTTGTCATTATGATTTAAAAAGAGAAAACACAGTAGTTTGACAATAAATGGCTTCACTCAACCACTAACCATGAGTGGAGAAAAGGTTTTGGTGTTATCATTCACATTCTCTGAAAAAAGGCCAAGAAAACAAAAATTCTGCAGGGGAATGTAAACTTTTGAATACAACTGTATACTCATCTCTGGCAATCTGGATTGCCAGTGATAGTCTTGACCTGCCTGGTAAGTAGTGAAGGTGTCAGTTGTGATTGTTGCTTGTTGATTGTTGTTTGGTGTTTCAGCTGTGTACAAATCCTCATCTACTCCTATTTAGTTTTCCTTCCCTTTCTCTCTGGTTTTCTTCTCTGTTGCCTGGGAGTGCATATTTCGTATGATAGGCATTTTCATTTATCCCTGAATGTCCTCCCTTGTTAGTCTGATTTGTGTATATATACACACACACTATCACTCACAACTTCCATGGAGACAGATAAGAGTTGATAAGGGGAAGGTATGTGGCCCCAACATCTTCACCATCAGAATTAATCTGGGGAGCAGGGATAGCTACGGCGCCCCTAGCGCTAGGGACAGGAAGGAGCCCCTGTCCCCATGTATTTTGACAACAGAGTTGTGACAATAGATTTGTTTACACTGTGGGATGTTTCCTATGATGGAACATCTTAAAAAGGCTACAACTTTATTGCCTTAAATTGTAAAATAGGTATACTGCCACTAAGGATTTCAGGTGGTCCACAGATTTGACCCTTCATTTTTCTCTCTCTGGTTGGGATTTTTCATCTTTAACGGTTAATATCTGTTTCTTGCCAAGGCAATGGAAACTCTGTACATTTCCACGGATGATTAGCTGCAGCTGCGCTTCAAGAGAAATTTCAGTCCATAATTAAGTTAAACTTCTAATGCCTTTGATTTGCATTTTGGCAAAATGCACATTTCTTGTACGAGGAACAATGCAGAAGAGATAGAGGCGGTGATTGTCCCAAGCCCGTCATCCATGCCGCCAGCACCTCATCTACATAATATTATTATACATAAGAGGCAAGTCAATTATTCACAAAAATAATAGTGTAATTAATAAAAGGCTTGTTAAGTAAATCAGGAGAAATGGTAGTTCTGTGCACAAGGAAATTATAAGGGATATTTTTGTAAAGTTCGATAGTAGTTTAATTCTTGTACATATGGGCAGTATTATAGCAGTTATATTCTTGTATATAGGAGCAGTATTATAGTAGTTATATTCTTGTACATATGGAGCAGTATTATAGTAGTTATATTCTTGTACATAGTGGGCAGTATTATAGTAGTTATATTCTTGTACATAGGGGCAGTATTATAGTAGTTATATTCTTGTACATAGGGGCAGTATTATAGTAGTTATATTCTTGTACATAGTGGGCAGTATTATAGTAGTTATATTCTTGTACATAGAGGCAGTATTATAGTAGTCATATTCTTGTACATAGGGGCAGTATTATAGTAGTTATATTCTTGTACATAGGGGCAGTATTATAGTAGTTATATTCTTCTACATAGTGGGCAGTATTATAGTAGTTATATTCTTGTACATAGGGGCAGTATTATAGTAGTCATATTCTTGTACATAGAGGCAGTATTATAGTAGTCATATTCTTGTACATAGAGGCAGTATTATAGTAGTCATATTCTTGTACATAGAGGCAGTATTATAGTAGTCATATTCTTGTACATAGGGGCAGTATTATAGTAGTTATATTCTTTTACATAGGGGGCAGTATTATAGTAGTTATATTCTTGTACATAGGGGCAGTATTATAGTAGTTATATTCTTCTACATAGTGGGCAGTATTATAGTAGTTATATTCTTGTACATAGAGGCAGTATTATAGTAGTCATATTCTTGTACATAAGGGCAGTATTATAGTAGTTATATTCTTGTACATAGGGGCAGTATTATAGAAGTTATATTCTTGTACATAGGGGCAGTATTATAGTAGTTATATTCTTGTACATAGGGGTAGTATTATAGTAGTTATATTCTTGTGCATAGGGGCAGTATTATAGTAGTTATATTCTTGTGCATAGGGGCAGTATTATAGTAGTTATATTCTTGTACATAGGGGGCAGTGTTATAGCAGTTATATTCTTGTACATAGGGGCAGTATTATAGTAGTTATATTCTTGTACATAGGGGCAGTATTATAGAAGTTATATTCTTGTACATAGGGGCAGTATTATAGTAGTTATATTCTTGTACATAGGGGTAGTATTATAGTAGTTATATTCTTGTGCATAGGGGCAGTATTATAGTAGTTATATTCTTGTGCATAGGGGCAGTATTATAGTAGTTATATTCTTGTACATAGGGGGCAGTGTTATAGCAGTTATATTCTTGTACATAGGGGCAGTATTACAGTAGTTATATTCTTGTACATAGGGGCAGTGTTATAGCAGTTATATTCTTGTACATAGGGGCAGTATTATAGTAGTTAGCAGAGAATGTTACGTCTTTGTTGTCTCACAATAGCCAATATTTTTTATAAAAAATGTACCGTAATCTGTCTTACCATATCCCTGATGACGGTCTCCTGCTGCTGTTGATGTAGATATGCTCTGTGACTGACATAACCCTTTAATCTTGGATAATTCGGTGTAGATTTTTTGTCATCGCTGTATTAATAATATATGTGGCAATATACGTTTTAAAGCCTGACATGTGAAATGATTGTTTGCAGTGGGTTATAATTACAAGTTCCCGCACTACTCTGCACTTCGGAGCTTTTTCTGTATTCAGCGTTCTATAGTTTCCAGGACAACCTGGAATGAATCACTGCTGGGGGGATGGGATATATACAATTGGGGTGCATTATTTTATTGGCGTTGTATAGTAATACTTTCCAGCTATTGAAATAAAATGTACCATAATCTACAGTAACAAAAGGGAAAATATTGAATTTTTTTTGTTTCTCCAGATACGAAGGACATTTCTGCAAATAGTGTAATATACATTATTAATTAATTGGCCTTGGCAACTGCGCAGCTGAGATAAAAGTGTGAACTGCTCAGGTTAAATTCGGAAGAACAAATGGCATTTTTGGTATTTGGTACATAACTAATGTTTTCTAACGCTTTCAGCAACTTTTTGACATAATTGCAGATCATCGATCATCTGATCGTCACTGATCTGTCTTCTATAACTTAACCCTGTGATCTTGGCCAACTGAACCTTTCCCCTCAAACGTTCATATTTATGGTCGGGTCTGTTAGAGTAACTTAGTTTCCATCTTGACTCACAGACAAGAGTCTTGAGTTTGTCCCGTGCCCCTATGATGCCCATTTTTCATCGAGAGAGGAACTGACACAACTCCTGATGTCCATTTATTCGCACTCCCCTTAAATTAACTATTTCGAAATTGTGTTTTTAAGGATTTGATAATCAATTATTCCTTTTGGAAAGGAGCTGTCATGTCGGACGCTATTCACACCACAGCGTCCGGCAGGCAGCGGTAGTTCCATCTCCGTCCACTATAGCCTCAGTGGCGCCGGCTTGATTTTACTCAGGTTATCGGGGGTTAATCTAGCTGGAAATCAGGTGGGATGTTTGGTCACGCCCACGGTCTTTAAATAGTCGTGCTGGCCTGTGGGCGTCGCCGATTATAGCTTGTGTTTTATGCTAAGTGGTTCCGGTCTGGAGTGGAGGTGTTGGAGAGAGAAATTCATATCTGGTGTCGTATGATCCGTTGTTACCTTTTCGCCTTCCTATATTTGTGCTTTGTTTTGCCCTGTTCACATTACGGTATTGTCCTATGTGTATGCGGCGCGGTGCGGTTTAAGTTCTCCCTGTCTGTCATTACTGTGTGGGCTTTGGTGGTTTGACGACTCACTGGGTGGAGGGTGGAGGGTTCAGCTTAGGGCTGAGCAGGAGATAAGGAAAGGTTGGAGGCTCAGGCATTTGCACCATTAGCAAAAACCCTGGGTTGAGGGTCAGACAGGGTTTTCCCTAGTTGGAGGGACTCCACAGGGGCCCCGGGTATGTCAGCCTCCTTTGACCTAAGCCCCACATAACATTATAATCGGCCTAACATTTTTCCATGGATTCCATGACTTCCATAACCCGCCAGTTGGCGGCGCTGTCCTTACAGGTCACCGAGTTGAAGGGGGCAGTTCAGCAGCAGGGCCTGGTTGTAGCTAATGTACAAGCGGCTTCTGCTGGTGCAGGTGCAGAGCCAAAGATTCCACTGCCTGAACGATTTTCTGGGGAACGCAGCAAACTTGTCATATTTCGGGAGGCCTGCAAGTTATACTTCCGCATGCGCCCGGTCTCCTCAGGTAATGAGGCTCAGTGGGTGGGTCTGGTGTTATCCTTACTGAGTGGTGACCCCCAAGCATGGGCGTTTTCCTTACCAGCTGACTCTGCTACGTTTCATTCGGTTGAGAATGTTTTTTCAGTACTCGGGCTCATTTATGATGATCCCGACAGATTGGCTCTAGCGGAATCTAAAATCCGCGCCCTCCGTCAGGGGGAGCGCTTGGCGGAGGACTATTGTTCGGAATTTTGCCGTTGGGCAGTAGACACACAGTGGAACGACCCAGCGCTGCGGAGTCAGTTTATTCAAGGGGTTTCAGAAAGAGTTAAACAGGCCCTCCTGATGTATGAGACTCCTGCATCGTTAGAATCTGCCATGAGTTTGATTATTCGTATTGATCGCCGTTTGCGTCAAGGGGCGCAGGAGACGCTGCCCCTGGGGGAAAGCAGGGGAGCCAGTGTGGTTGCTGCAGGTGAGCCCACGGAACCTATGCAAATCGCTGGGATATCACATGTGCAGCGTCGCGTTCCTGGGTTCAGGAAGCACGGAGCATGTTTTTTTCTGCGGTAAAAGAGATCATTATGTAAATGCTTGTCCTGTGCTACCAAAGAAAGTCGCACCGGCGTAAAACTGGTAAGCTCAGAGGGTATGGAGGAGGCCCAACTGAGCGTATGCATATCCTCCATTATGGTATCTCAATGTATGCTCCCTGCCAAGGTTATTATCGCGGGCAGAGAGCTACCTATATCAGTGTTTGTGGATAGCGGTTCCGCCACCAATCTCATGTATGAGGAGTTTGCACGCACGCTAGGTTTCAAGATCGAAAAACTCCCTCATCCTATTCGCGTGGTTACCATTAATGCCGCTCCCCTCCCACAGGGGGAGATTACGGAGTTTGTAGCTGAGGTTAAACTCCACATTGGGGTCCTACATTCTGAGTGGGTTACATGTAAGGTACTCAATAATCTCCCAGCACAAATGGTCCTGGGTTTACCATGGTTGTCCAAGCACAACCCGGTGATTGACTGGAGAACCCAGGACATAGTTCAGTGGAGCGGTTTCTGCCAGGAAAATTGCTTGGCCACATGTGTGTCCGCCGTGAAGCCCAGCCTTCCAGAGGCGTTGCTGGATTTTGCGGACGTATTCTCTGAGAGGGGTTGCTCAGAACTACCTCCACATCGAGCCTATGACTGTGAGATTAGGATAAAACCCGGGGCTAAATTACCTAAGGCCAGGATGTTTAGTATTTCTGGTCCGGAGAGACAAGCTCTTAAAGACTACATCGCGGAGAGTCTAAGTAAAGGGCACATCCGGCCTTCATCCTCGCCTGTAGCAGCGGGGTTTTTCTTCATTAAGAAAAAAGATGGGGGGTTACGCCCGTGTCTGGATTTCCGGGAGTTAAACCAGATTACGGTCCGTGATCCCTACCCGATGCTGCTGATCCCTGATTTGTTCAACCAGGTGGCTGGTGCGAAGTGGTTTTCCAAACTTGACCTCAGGGGGGCGTATAACCTCATAAGGGTCCGTCAGGGGGATGAGTGGAAGACGGCATTTAATACCCCTGAGGGTCATTTTGAAAGCCTAGTTATGCCATTTGGGTTGACAACCGCGCCTGCTGTGTTCCAACATTTCATAAATGATGTATTCGCTCATGTGCTGGGGAAATTTGTGATTGTGTACCTGGATGATATCCTCATCTATTCGAGCGACCAGGACACTTATTTAGAGCATGTCAGGCAGGTGTTACAGTTGCTCCGTGAGAATAAGCTCTATGCTAAGCTTGAAAAATGCGCATTTTTTTTTCAAGAGTTGCCTTTCTTGGGATATATGGTGTCCGCCGCAGGGTTTAAAATGGACGCCGCGAAGGTGCAAGCGGTGCTGCGATGGGAACGGCCTGATAATCTAAAAGCGCTCCAGCGGTTCCTTGGGTTTGCCAACTACTATAGGAAGTTTATTAAGAACTTTTCTACTATAGCCAAACCACTCACGGACATGACGAAAAAAGGTACCAATCTCGCTATCTGGTCTGAGGATGCGGTGCGTGCATTTGAACTTCTCAAAAACCGTTTTGCTTCAGCCCCCATTCTGGTGCAACTGGACGTATCTAAACCTTTTAAGGTGGAGGTCGATGCGTTTGAGGTGGGAGTGGGGGCAGTACTGTCACAGGGCTCGTCCTTGAGCAATATGCGTCCATGCGCCTACTTCTCCAAGAAGCTGTCGCCTGCCGAACGGAATTACGACATCGGCAACAGGGAGTTGTTGGCCATCAAATTGGCTTTTGAGGAATGGCGACACTTCCTGGAGGGGGCGGCCCACCAGGTCACAGTCATCACCGACCATAAAAACCTGCTCTATCTGGAGTCGGCCAAGCGTCTGTCTCCCAGGCAGGCTCGCTGGGCATTGTTTTTTACACGTTTTAACTTTCTGGTGACTTACCGTCCTGGGGCTAAAAACACCAAGGCGGATGCCTTGTCCAGGTGTTTTCCGGGGGGAGAACCTCGGGAAGATCCGGTACCCATCCTCCAGGAAGGTGTAGTGGTTTCGGCTCTCACGACTGAGGGTAGAGGCAGAGATTGCCGAGGCCCAGGAGGAGGTACCGCCAGGACTTCCCGCTAATAAGTCATTCGTACCCCTTCATCTTCGTCTTACAGTGTTGGGGGAACACCACGACTCTGTCCTGGCCGGTCATCCAGGGGTTAGGGGCACCTTGGAGCTGGTATCGCGCCGCTTCTGGTGGCCAAAAATCCGGCAGGATGTGGTCTCGTACGTGACAGCTTGCATCACATGCGCCAGGGCCAAGTCGCCCAGAACCTGTCCTGCTGGCACTCTACAGCCTCTGGGGGTACCTAGTAGGCCATGGACAGAAATCTCCATGGACTTTATCACGGACTTGCCTGCCTCGGTGGGGAACACGGTCATCCTGGTGGTGGTTGATCGATTTTCGAAGATGGCGCATTTTGTGTCATTGCCTTCCTTGCCCAACGCGAAGACGTTGGCTCAGGTCTTCGTGCAGGAGGTGGTCAGACTACACGGAGTTCCGTCGGACATAGTGTCTGATAGCGGGACCCAGTTTGTGGCGAAGTTTTGGAAAGCTTTTTGCTCATGATTGGGGATCAAGTTGTCTCATTCGTCGGCGTTTCATCCACAGTCAAATGGTCAAACTGAGCGCATGAACCAAAATCTGGAGCAGTATTTGCGATGTTTTGTGTCTGACAACCAAGAGGAGTGGTCGACGTTCCTTCCCTTGGCCGAGTTTGCATTAAATAATCACCGCCAAGAATCATCGGGAGAGTCTCCGTTCTTTTGTGTTTATGGGCACCATCCTCAATTTTGTACCTTGCGTCAGGGGGGCTCTGGGGGCGTCCCAGAGGAGGACCGGTTAGGAGTTCAACTATCATCGGTCTGGAGGAGTGTGAAACAGCGATTGCTGAGCATGAGTGCAAGGTACAAACGTGTGGCTGACGCTAGACGCGTGCCAAGTCCGGACCTGTGTGTGGGTGATTGGGTGTGGTTAGCTACTAAAAACATAAAACTCAAAATTCCATCATTGGAATTGGGTCCAAGGTTTATTGGGCCTTTTAAGATTGCTGCCATCATTAACCCGGTTGCTTATCGGTTGGAACTTCCTGCGGTATACAAAATACACAACGTGTTTCACAGGGCTTTATTGAAAAAGGTGGTAGGCTCTGTGGACACGACGCCGATGCCACCTCCAGTCATGGTGGATGGCGATTTAGAGTTTGAAGTCTCCAAGGTGGTGGACTCTCGAGTACTGCGCCGTTCTCTTCAGTATTTGGTACACTGGCGGGGGTATGGTCCGGAGGAGAGGTCTTGGGTACCAGCCTCGGACATACATGCGGATCGGCTGGTCAGTTCCTTTCACCGCCGTCATCCGGAAAAGCCGGGTCCTATGAGTCTTGAGGGCCCTGGGGTCCCTCGTAGAAGACGGGGTACTGTCATGTTGGACGCTCCGTACACCTCGCACACACGTCCACTATAGCCTCAGTGGCGCCGGCTTCATTTTACTCAGGTTATCGGGGGTTAATCTAGCTGGAAATCAGGTGGGATGTTTGGTCACGCCCACGGTCTTTAAATAGTCGTGCTGGCCTGTGGGCGTCGCCGATTATAGCTTGTGTTTTATGCCAAGTGGTTCCGGTCTGGAGAGGAGGTGTTGGAGAGAGAAATTCATATCTGGTGTCGTATGATCCGTTGTTACCTTTTCGCCTTCCTATATTTGTGCTTTGTTTTGCCCTGTTCACATTACAGTATTGTCCTGTGTGTTTGCGGCGCGGTGCGGTTTAAGTTCTCCCTGTCTGTCATTACTGTGTGGGCTTTGGTGGTTTGACAACTCACTGGGTGGAGGGTTCAGCTTAGGGCTGAGCAGGAGATAAGGAAAGGTTGGAGGCTCAGGCATTTGCACCATTAGCAAAAACCCTGGGTTGAGGGTCAGACAGGGTTTTCCCTAGTTGGAGGGACTCCGCAGGGGCCCCAGGTATTTCAGCCTCCTTTGACCTAAGCCCCGCAAAACAGGAGCATGCAGTACTGAGCTGTGTTACCAAGTCGGTATCTGACAATAAGGCCTTGTTAAAGGGTTTCTCGGAGACCTGTGTTTTAACTGGCAGCCATCCTGCATCATAGGCTCACCTGCTGGAGCAGCTGAAGAAAGGCTGTGACAGGAGAAATAAATCTTCTCAGCTGACTGCACAAGAAGGACTGAGGCTGCTGAAAAAATCCATAGTGAGACGATTTATTTCTCTTGTCACAGCCCTTCTCCTCGGCTCACTGGGGTCCGTGTGCTTAAGATACAACTCCTCTGTCAGTTGAGACACAGGTCTCGGGAGCTGTGTTTCTTCAAACTGCTGCATCTCGTCCTGACACGTTACTAGGCCGGGCTGCCATCTTGTTACATTCAAGGCCCCTTTAATGGAGGTTATTGTCTGTTGCAGATCGTGTAACACAGCCATCACCTCCACTTCATGCTCATTTTCAGAAGGAATAAATGAGGAATGACTCACCATAAAATTCTTAAAAACACCTAATTTAGTTCTTCTGGAAATGAGAATGCATTGCTCCCAAGACCTGTGTTCAGGGCCGGATTGAGCATCGGCCTCTTCTAGCAAATGCCAGAAGGGCCGGTGCCTGTAGTGGGCCGCTCGATCCTTTCTTGTTGTCATGGAAGCCGCAGGAAGCCGATGTAATAGCTAAATATGAGTGAAAGCAAAAGGACCTTCCGTTCCGTGACATCATGACCATGTGATCAATGTGTGGGCGGGATCAGAATACCAGCAGGGACAGAGGTCACATGATTCATTCATCAGAGAGAAGGCTGTGCCTGCCCTGCAGTGCTTCTGACTCCCCGCAGGCAGCTCCGGAGTCCGTTCTCAGGCTGCAATTGGCTGTTCTGTGTGTGCAGGACCTGTGATGAGGTCATAGGAGGGGAGGAGTCAGGAGTCACATGATCAGGGGCCTCAGTGTATGCAGGACTCTACTGTCTGTAATGGTTGTCATGGTGCTGGATGAGGGGAAGTTTATGTGTGGGGTCAGGAGGGGTTTACAGGGTGAATGTAGCAGAGCCGTGTGTGTACGAGGTGTACGGAGCGGAGCCGCGTGTGTACGAGGTGTACGGAGTGGAGCCATGTGTGTACGAGGTGTACGGAGCGGAGCCATGTGTGCACGGAGAGGAGCCATGTGTGTACGAGGTGTACGGAGCCGCGTGTGTATGAGGTGTACAGAGCGGAGCCATGTGTGTACGGAGAGGAGCCATGTGTGTACAAGGTATACGGAGCCGCGTGTGTATGAGGTGTGCGGAGCCACGCGTGTACGAGGTGTACGGAGCGGAGCCACGCGTGTACGAGGTGTACGGAGAGGAGTCGCGTGTGTACGAGGTGTGCGGAGCGGAGCCTTGTGTGTACGAGGTGTACGGAGCGGATCCGCGTGTGTACAAGGTGTGCGGAGCCGCGCATGTACGAGCCACGCGTGTACGAGGTGTATGGAGCGGAGCCACGCGTGTAGGAGGTGTACGGAGCGAAGTCGTGTGTGTACGAGGTGTACAGAGCTGAGCCGCGTGTGTACGAGGTGTACAGAGCGTAGCCACGCGTGTACGAGGTGTACGGAGCGGAGCTGCGCATGTACGAGCCCCGCGTGTACAAGGTGTAAGGAGCGGAGCCGCGCATGTACGAGCCATGCGTGTACGAGGTGTACGGAGCGGAGCCGCGTGTGTACGAGGTGTACGGAGCGGAGCCGCGCGTGTAGGAGGTGTACAGAGCGGAGTCTTGTGTGTACTCTGTGTACGGAGCGGAGCCGCGTGTGTATGGGGTATGCGGAGCGGAGCTGTGTGTGTACGGAGTGTAGCTATATGTGTACGGGATGTACGGAGCGGAGCCAAGTGTGTACAAGGCATACAAAGTGGGCTTTTCCCACGGACACAGGAGTACACGGCGGAGCCCCGATGAGCATTTTAAAACTCGCACTTGACGTTCCACCGGAAGTGATGTGCTGGAAGCTGACCGGAAATGAGATAATTTCATGAGGAGATTGCGACGGAAATAGGAATGCTTCAGATCCATCAACATGTCCTCCGACAGCGCAGACAGCAGGATCGCCATGGAATCGGGGATGCCGGCCATGTGAGCGGATCATGATATGTCCTGTACCGGGAGGCTCAGGTGGTCACTACAATGGGAGCCGGGCTGCTATAGTATCTTTATAGAATCTTTCTTTCTCTCTCTCTGTTCTTTCTTTCTCTCTCTCTCTAATGCCAGGGCTGAATTTTAGTCCTAGTCCGGCCCTGCCTGTGTCTCAGTAACAGGGAAACTGTATCATAGGCATACATACCGCAGTTGCTGGGGAAGTGTTGTGACAGGAGAAGAAATAAATCTTATTCTTGGGTTACTGCACACGGAGGACTGAGGCTGCTGAAAAAATCCACAGTGCTCATCCTTTCTCCTCAGCGCACTGAGATCTGTGTGCTTAAGATACAGCTCCTCTGTCAGTTGAGACACAGGTCTCGGAAGCTGTTTTTCTTCAGACTACTCTAACCCATTCTGATCCGTTACCAGGCCGGAATGCCATTCTGTTACATTATTGAAGAGCCCCTTTAATAGGGGTTATTGTCAGGTGCCCATTTGCTAACACAGCCGACACCTGCACAGCATGCTCATTTCCTGGACTGATATTTCCAGGGATATTTTTGATTTTACTATTCGATTGCTCCCGTACTCACCATGAGACGTGTTTTTCAGGTGCCAATAACGAAGGACGAGCCGCTATCTGGGGTAATGAGATGAATACACATTTATTCTAATGAACACAACAGAAGACGACGATCTCATCACAGACTGATGTTCTGACAGTATATTCCAGGAAGATCCGTAATTACAAACCAGTGTGCGTATAGGTGGCGGTAATGTATACAGCACACACAACACCACCTGTCAGTCACAGCACCGCCGCCGCCACCACTGATTACCATAATGAGACCTTACATCCATCCTATTCTGTCCTGTCAGCATCACTGGGCTATGAGACTGGATCACACAGGATAGGATTAGATACACGGCTCAGGAGTCAGTATCACACAGGAGAGGATTAGATACACGGCTCAGCAGACAGTATCACACAGGAGAGGATTAGATACACGGCTCAGCAGTCAGTATCACAGGATAGGATTAGATACACAGCTCAGCAGTCAGTATCACAGGATAGGATTACATACACAGCTCAGCAGTCAGTATCACACAGGATAGGATTAGATACACGGCTCAGGAGTCAGTACCACACAGGAGAGGATTAGATACACGGCTCAGCAGACAGTATCACACAGGAGAGGATTAGATACACGGCTCAGCAGTCAGTATCACACAGGATAGGATTATATACACGGCTCAGCAGTCAGTATCGCACAGGATAGGATTAGACACACAGCTCAGCAGTCAGTATCACACAGGATAGGATTAGATACACGGCTCAGCAGTCAGTAACACACAGGATAGGATTAGATACACGGCTCAGCAGACAGTATCACAGAGGTGAGGATTAGATACACAGCTCAGCAGACAGTATCACACAGGATAGGATTAGATACACGGCTCAGGAGACAATATCACACAGGACAGGATTAGATACACAGCTCAGCAGTCAGTATCACACAGGATAGGATTAGACACACAGCTCAGCAGTCAGTATCACACAGGATAGGATTAGATACACGGCTCAGCAGACAGTATCACACAGGATAGATTAGATACACGGCTTAGCAGTCAGTATCACACAGGATAGGATTAGATACACGGCTCAGCAGACAGTATCACACAGGATAGGATTAGATACACGGCTCAGCAGACAGTATCACAGAGGTGAGGATTAGATACACAGCTCAGCAGACAGTATCACACAGGATAGGATTAGATACACGGCTCAGGAGACAATATCACACAGGACAGGATTAGATACACAGCTAGCAGTCAGTATCACACAGGATAGGATTAGATACACGGCTCAGCAGACAGTATCACACAGGATAGATTAGATACACGGCTTAGCAGTCAGTATCACACAGGATAGGATTAGATACACGGCTCAGCAGTCAGTAACACACAGGATAGGATTAGATACACGGCTCAGCAGACAGTATCACAGAGGTGAGGATTAGATACACAGCTCAGCAGACAGTATCACACAGGATAGGATTAGATACACGGCTCAGGAGACAATATCACACAGGACAGGATTAGATACACAGCTCAGCAGTCAGTATCACACAGGATAGGATTAGACACACAGCTCAGCAGTCAGTATCACACAGGATAGGATTAGATACACGGCTCAGCAGACAGTATCACACAGGATAGATTAGATACACGGCTTAGCCGTCAGTATCACACAGGATAGGATTAGATACACGGCTCAGCAGACAGTATCACACAGGATAGGATTAGATACACGGCTCAGCAGTCAGTATCACACAGTATAGGATTACATACACGGCTCAGCAGTCAGTATCACACAGGATAGGATTAGATACACGGCTCAGCAGTCAGTATCACACAGGATAGGATTAGATACACGGCTCAGCAGTCAGTATCACACAGGACAGGATTAGATACACAGCTCAGTCAATTAAGTTGTAGGAAACTCTTCCCTTTATCTGTCCTGGGCAAGTTTACGACCCGTATGTGGCCGCGTTCAGTGATGAGAACACTTAACCAGCTATGGAGAAGTGATCAGGACGTTGTGGTCTTAGGTCATTACTAGCTCATGTAACCTCGTGGCGTGTCCAGCAATGGGGCCGTGGATTCCATTCTGACCAAGATCATGATGAAAGAAAAACTCCTCCAATAAGGTTTCAGCTCGAAAAACTCTTTGTGAACATAGTATAACAAGTACAAAAGGAAAGCTGCAGACTGGAGAACATGTGATCTAGAGCAAGCCATCAAGCTAGAACATTATCTTCGCACGATGACGATGTTCTTCAAAGGATTTTTTCACCTTCTATTGATCTCCAGCAAAGAGATCTTGCGAATCTAACGGGTTAGTAGAGGATGTCTAAAATAAAAAATGTCCAAATATGGTTTTTAAAAAGGGTTGTCCAAACTGAGATGACATCTTAGCCTACACCTTCGTTGGATTGTGAGCCTCCTCGGTGCATGGCGTGATGTGTTCCCTGACACACTATTGTCGAATGTTTTAAAATCCCATAAGGAAGAGATGATAATTACAGAATTCAGACTGTGCGGCTGTCAGAGGTCTATATGTAAATACTATATGATATGTGATGACTCATGAGCAATTAGGAACGGATGATGAATGCCGGGCGTCAGCAAAAGAACAAAAATTGTTGACTACCGACTAACATGTCAAGAAGGATGATGACTGAGTGTCAAAGACGAGCAGACAAATGAGAATCAGAAGTTGAGAGATGAGGAATCTTCACCAGATCCTTACACAATTGCTGGAGAGCTCAATGCAATCTCTGTAGACCACCGACTCAAGGCCACATTATGGGGATGTCTTCAGGCCGTCACTAGCTTGGTGACCTAAGGAGCCTTCATCTTATGTCTGTCGAGTTCAGGAGAGGAGGCCAAATGCACCTGACTTTTTCTTTTGGTTGCTCCATTGGACATACTTGCCTAGTCTCCCAGAATATTCGGGAAACTCCTGAAGAGTCAAAATGCCAATGTCTAGCCAAACCTGCCCGAAACCTCCCGGAAACCAAGTTTCCTGGGATAATTCTTAATTTTTGAAGGCAAAGAATGGGGCATGAAAGGTGGAGAATGCATAGCAGTCAACTGTGCCAGATTTCTGGGACTCCTGGCCCAAAAGTAGCATTTCAGAGCAGGCTGGTGGTGTACTTAAACATCTGGGAAGGGGCTCAGATAGGGAGCGACTTAGGAAAATCTCCAAATTTGAATCCTCCTCCCGGGTACTCTTGGAAGTGGACTTTTATAGAAAAAGGCCTCTAGCGTTTGTGGGAGTCGGATGCAGTCTGGATCTTGGAGGCCTCCATCAACCTTCATCTGGCCTTACAGACATTTTTTACATCCCGGTCAACTTTCTGAAATGTTCAAGTGGCTTCCAGACATAAGGAGAGACTTTCCATAGTCTCACTGCAGGCATCTGGAAACTTCTCAAAGAGCAGTACTTCTGGAAAATTTCCTGTGCGTATAACTGCAAAGTTGTGTCATCAGGAGGTGGGCAATGGGGTGCGGAAGGGGATTGACCTGGAGAGGGGGCATGGTTATGAGATATTTTATGGCAGATACTGGCTACAAGCGATAAGCTATACCATACAGTGCGATTATGCCAAAATTCAAGTTTGTTTGGTCTGTTCGGATTTGGCCAATGAAGTTCAGTTCGAGACATGGGGTGGCCCTCACCTTGTCTGTCCACCCAGTTTCGTCTGAATTCACAAGCCACTGTTCATCCTTACGCCACCGATCCTGTTGGGTCTTCGGCGTGTCCAGTGTCCAGTAGGCCTTGCGACGTTATGACGTGACCACCCGATGCCCATCATGATGCTGCGTTAGGGATAGACTGACTTGGACTCACCTAAGGTACCAAGTGCTCCATTGGGCCCCACGGCATGAAGACCAGCGGGCTATAAATGAAGACTTGACCTGAAAAGCCAAATGTGACGCTACATGGACAAGGTCAGGATCAAGAAGGCGTAGGTAAATTTTTTTTTTTTTACATTTTTAACCCCTTCCCGGCCCTTATGAATCCACCAAAATGGTGTCCGAATCACAAAATAACTTGATTTAAAAAAAATTCTCTCAAAGGTCCGCTCTTTCCACCAAACCTTCCTGCAAAGATGACGATTCTTAATGCATACAACAAAATGAGAAATTCAGCTTGGCTACATTTGCAGTAAAACCGACCGTAAACCAGCCCCCTACTTCATTCCCCTCGCCCCCGGGTTGGTATAATTGTTACTCTCATTGCCCACCTGTCAATCATTACTCACTCATTACCTCTCATCTATTTTCAATCATTCCTACTTTATTCATGAATTATCTCTTCCGCGCGTCACTTATCGGCGCCGTTCCCCACCCGTCACGCGCTTGTTTGAGTTTGATAAATGATAACGGCAGATGTAGTAGTGAAAAAAAAGGAAAGAAAAGCATTTCCCTAAAATGTTTTCATTTTCGTGTGGAAATATCATCTCCCGGAAACCATCAGCAAGCAGTTCACGGATCTTTTACTCTTACTAGGCATTTTCTTTATTACTTTTTGGTGACTATTACCGTAATTCTTCTGTGATTGGCTGCTTGTCACTAATAGGAGGGTAAAAGATGCTCAAAGTAGTGTACAAAAAAAGGCTCATGAAAAATAGATCAGTGAGCAGCTGCTTGCTGATGGTTTCCAGAAAGCAACATGGCATTTAGCTGTCATTCAGAGCCAAACTGAACTGTCGAGCAACCAGGTAGCATCAGAGAAGTTGTACAAATCATCAGGGCAGGGTCACGGCTAGTGGCTGCTAGGATTCTGCGATGCGTCCAAAGCTGTATATAGGACATAGAGGGGGGAAAAGTAAAAAGGGTATATGGGGCAAAAGTAAAAGAATGCCAGGCGTAGTACACTCCTATTGCTGTGTTTTAAATCCCTGTGTCAAGCTCCGCCCCCTTAAAGGGGTGGGTCCACTAAATATATTTTTAACCTTTAAATAAAATTATGTTCATTGTGAGTCGGACCCATAAGGATCCCAAGAACAGGGTCCTCAAGTCCCGGGTGCAAATGAAGTGGTATGGCACAAGAGTGACCATCGCTTCCTTCACTTCTATGGGACTGACAGAGTTGGCTATTACATTCGTCCTGTAGAAGTGAATAAAGCAGCGGTCACCCATGTGCACTAGCTCACAGCACATGGGAACCTGTGAGGGTCCCAGTGGTCAGACTCCCAGGGATCATACATAGATAGAGGGGACCTTAGAGGGTCCCGGTGGTCAGACTCCTAGGGATCATACATAGATAGAGGGGACCTTAGAGGGTCCCGGTGGTCAGACTCCCAGGGATAATAGATAGAGGGGACCTTAGAGGGTCCCAGTGGTCAGACTCCCAGGGATCATACATAGTTAGAGGGGACCTTAGAGGGTCCTGGTGGTCAGACTCCCAGGGATCATACATAGATACAGGGGACCTTAGAGTGTCCTGGTAGTCAGACTCCCAGGGATAATAGATAGAGGGGACCTTAGAGGGTCCCATTGGTCAGACTCCCAGGGATCATACATATATGGGACCTTAGAGGGTCCCGGTGGTCAGACTCCCAGGGATCATACATAGAGGGGACCTTAGAGGGTCCTGGTGGTCAGACTCCCAGGGATCATACATAGATAGAGGGGACCTTAGAGAGTCCCAGTGGTCAGACTCCCAGGGATCATGCATAGATAGAGGGGACCTTAGAGGGTCCCGGTGGTCAGACTCCCAGGGATCATACATATATAGAGGGGACCTTAGAGGGTCCCAGTGGTCAGACTCCCAGGGATCATACATAGATAGAGGGGACTTTAGAGGGTCCCGGTGGTCAGACTCCCAGGGATCATACATAGATAGAGGGGACCTTAGAGGGTCCCGGTGGTCAGACTGCCAGGGATCATACATAGATAGAGGGGACCTTAGAGGGTCCCGGTGGTCAGACTCCCAGGGATCATACATAGATAGAGGGGACCTTAGAGGGTCCCGGTGGTCAGACTCCCAGGGATCATGCATAGATAGAGGGGACCTTAGAGGGTCCCGGTGGTCAGACTCCCAGGGATCATACATAGATAGAGGGGACCTTAGAGGGTCCCGGTGGTCAGACTCCCAGGGATCATACATAGATAGAGGGGACCTTAGAGGGTCCCGGTGGTCAGACTCCCAGGGATCATACATAGATAGAGGGGACCTTAGAGAGTCCCAGTGGTCAGACTCCCAGGGATCATGCATAGATACAGGGGACCTTAGAGGGTCCTGGTAGTCAGACTCCCAGGGATCATACATAGATACAGGGGACCTTAGAGAGTCCTGGTAGTCAGACTCCCAGGGATCATACATAGATAGAGGGGACCTTAGAGAGTCCCAGTGGTCAGACTCCCAGGGATCATGCATAGATAGAGGGGACCTTAGCGGATCCCGTTGGTCAGACTCCCAGGGATCATACATAGATAGAGGGGACCTTAGAGGGTCCCGGTGGTCAGACTCCCAGGAATCATACATAGATAGAAAACAAGTGTATGAAGTGACCGAAGTCATTTTTTGGTTGATTTTCATGTGGTACATCCACGTGATCGCTGGGATACTAGTATATATGGCAGCACACTGTCTAAAGAAAGACTACTTTGGTTACAAATAGCAACCAATCACAGCGCAGCTTTCATTTTCCAAAAGCAGTTTGAGAAATGAAAGCTAAGCTCTGATTGGTTGCTACGGGCAACCAAGGCAGTTTTGTTAATTGAGGCCTAGTTAGTCAAGAGCTAAGCTGACAGGGCACCAGAAGAACCCATCCCACTCCATTGGGGGCTACTTGGCCCCTTGTATAGAGAAGGATCAGAACTTGAGATGGCGCTTACTGTATTACAAGGCCGGCATGCGAGTATATCTGCTGCGACAAGAGCCAGCTCCGTTCTCAGCAGTTTATCCCGATTAAATGCTGCTGTCTATGATGAAAGCGGCAAATAAGAGGTTGAAAATGAGGAGCTGGTGGCGTTGTCATGGCAGATAAAGGAACCATCAGCAGGTCCAGGACTGCCGTGCCGTGACAACACCACTGGCACTCCCACTTTCTACCTCTTAAAAAGGTATTTCCATCACCAAGATCCTGTTCTAATATATGCTGGATGTAATAATAGTAATATTAGCAAATACCTCCAATTAGAAAGGTAGAACAGTTCTTCTGATTTACTATGTCGCTGTCTCCATGTAGGGTATTGCAGTAGCTTAGGTATCCAAAGTTACGAACACACACATAGTGACAGTTAGTAGTTGTAACCATGGATACCTAAGCTACTGCAATGCCCTGACCATAGGGTAAAAGACACAGTTAATCAGAAGAACTATACTACATTTTTAATTGGAGGCATTTGCTAATCTTATTATTACACCTACTACATATTAAGATAGGATTTTGTAGATGGGAATACCCCTTTAACTGTTGCTGTCATGATGGACAGCGGCATGTAAGGGGGTTAAACTGTTGAGAACGGAGCTGGCTCCTGTCGCAGCAGAAGGCCAGCATTACGGTGTGTTACACAAGCGATAGCAGGGTAAAGTCTCCTGGAAAGAACCAATCATTATGTAAAAAAATAATAAATATAAAATCTAAAAAAATAAAAATATTACCTTATTTGTTAAAAAATTATAATATTTATTACAGACGGTAAATAGTGGAAAAAAAAAAAACTTAAAATGTCATAATCGCATTTTTATGGTCACGTCGCCTCCCAGAAAATGGAATAAAAAGGAATAAAATCCCAAAATGGTAGTGATAAAAACTGCAGATTGTACCGCAAAAAAAAAGAAGAGGAGGAAAAATGGAAGCAGGGAGGGTCTCACAGGGACTCTGTTGTTTGAGGGTCCGCATAGGCCCAGAAACAGCCGGAGTCAGGAGTGACCCTTTAAGAACCACTAACAGCTCTGTAACACCCCGAGACACCACATCCAGCCGCCTTTTCCGCTCATCAGGAGCATCCAGTCCTTTCTCCGGACGCAGCGTGGTCCTGATGCCGCGATAAAAAAAAGGGGGAAGAAAAAAAGAAAAGGAACGAAAACAAAAACCCAGAAGAAAAGCAATATAAATGTTAATGAGGCCGAGAAAAGAAGCCACATTTCTAGACTAAATCATCGCGGATCAGAATAGACGAGACGCAGACGGGATTATCCGTCCTCCCAATCAACGAAGGGACCACAGCCAGATCATTTCCTAAAAAAAATCCACTCTCCGAGGTTGGGCGGAGGTTACAATCCAATATGGCGGCCGAATCTCGATACCGAAGAAAATGAGAGCCCCCCCCCCCCACTTCCGTTAGAAACAGCTCCACTCTCGTCTATAGGCCGTGTTTGGTATTGCAGGTCATCCCAATCAAACTGAACGGGGGCCAAGTTGTAATTCCATCACAGACCACGCACAAAGGTGGCGCTGTTTACTGATCCTAAATAACACTAATCACAGAAAATGGACGATTTGTCTTACTGTAGATTCTAAATGTTCTATAAGTGACAGGAAGAGACAGAGCACAGATCATCAATCGTTAAGATTTTGGGGCTGTCGCTTGGCAACTCGGAGCGTCAACTCCCTCCATAAGATTTCTATGGGATTAAGGTCTGGAGACTGGCTAGGACACTCCATGACCTTAGTGTGCTTCTTTTTCAGCCACTCCTTTGTTGCCTTGGCTGTATGTTTTGGGTCATTATCTCTCTCTCTCTCTCCTTCCCGGCCATTCAGGATCCGTCTAAAAACG
The DNA here is from genome assembly GCF_039654945.1 of Dendrobates tinctorius. NCBI lineage: Eukaryota > Metazoa > Chordata > Amphibia > Anura > Dendrobatidae > Dendrobates > Dendrobates tinctorius. The sequence continues at coordinate 4,111,783 of NW_027361688.1, forward strand.
GATCCTGTGCCATCCGTTCGCATCAGTTCAGAACGGATCCGCTTCTCTGACTTTTTAGCGGATTTGAACTGATGCTAAAAAACTGAAGTGTGAAAGAGGCCTAATCAGGACGTTTTATGTTAGTTCCCTCCAGGGAGCTCTCCGGCACACATCGCCCTGGCACACGCCCAGCCGCTCCACAGGCTGATAGTGAGGAGATCCCTCTCCTCACGGGACCTTCCAAACTGGACCAACCTGGTCCCAGCATTCACTCCTTGTGACCTATCCTGGCTACGTTATATGGTCCGTAGCCACGCCCCCTGGGTCACATGGCTATGACCTCATCACAGGTCCTTCACATACTCACATAGCCTTTTACTATAGGTGTTATCAGACACACCCCTGGGTGGGTTTGTGGGCAGCTAGAACCCGCCCATCTCTCCAGCTGCCTGAAGGCTTCTCCCTAACACATAGGCACGAAAGATCAGCTCTGCTGATCAGCACATAACCAAGCCTTCATCTCAAAGCCACCCACTTTGAGACACACCACGGCCACTCCGTATTCGGCCACTCATCCTCTCTCTTGGGACATCCACACAGCGCCCCCTAGTGGACAGTGGTCATTACACCACATACCCCACCCCTCTGTTCAAACTTGTGGGGTTGAACACACAATCTTACACCAGGATCTTGAGACCGGGCACACATTACACCTTGCCCCACAGGTCGAGAGAACCGTCTCCATCTGTCATACGGCCTCATCTCTGCATTAGGCCTCCCCCACCCCAAGCGGTCAGAATATCGGTCATTGTCTTTGACCCTCCATTTGCAGTCTGTCTGCGTCATCAGACACTGTTTAGTCACCACCATCCTAGAGTGCGCTTCGTCACCTGACCGTTCTCCCACTGACCGGCTCTCCCGGTTGGTACGGTCATCAGTCCTAATCGGCCCTACTGTCTGGCCTGAGTCTGACTCATTCAGCATCTCACAGGAACTACGGTCTCTCACAGTCATCCTGCCAGTCGAACTACCACTTGCTGACATTCTTCGGCCATCTGCCCTGTCACTTCTTGGCGGAACTCTTCGGGTCCTTACATCTTGTTGAGTTGCAGGCGGCTGCCACCTGGTATTCCGTACTTCTTTATTAATTCGCCGGCGGTCCTGCCTCAACTGCTCAATCTCTTGCAGGTACCCCACTCGATACTCTACGAGCATCCGAAAGTCTCTCAGGCTCTCCATGGAGCCAACCACCATGATGGGAATCCTACCCACTTCACTGGATATCTGGTCTTCATCATCATGAGGGATCCTCACTCTCACCACACCGGAGATATTCACAAGGTCTTGCATTACCTTCCCGGATCTTCCAATGATTCTCCCAATCAGAGCTTTGGGTACCGGAACCACCTCTTTCCACAAACCCCTCCGATCCATAGCCTCCCTGGCTAACTCCAGGCGTCGAGCAGCTTTCACATTACTCTGCCTGACCAACTGTGTGACGTGGAGACACTGCAAATGCATCTCTTTCAGGACAGATACCCGGTTTGCTGTATCTTCTCTGGTGGATATTATCACTAACTGCTGAGTCTCAGGTGCCCAGTGCACCTCACACGCCTTGACCGCCTCTTTGAAAGCCTCATGTACTCCTTCCTCAGCACAGGCATCTTGCATGTCTTCTGGAACGTCAATCACAGTCTTGAAGGACGTGGTCTTGCTCTCTTCCAGGCCAGGAGGCTCTGGCCTTACCACGGACACTTCCCTCACTACAGTTGCCCCGACCGGGTGACTGTCTTCTTTAGTTATTAACTCATCAACTTCACATGATTGGATCACTTCATGACCCTTGGCCACTATGGCTACTGGCAGTTCTGTCTTATCACTCACGCTCACCCACGGTAAGTCTTCGTCCAACTTCTCCCGCCGAAGACTGTTAACTACTCCTCTGAGTTCCTCCATCTCTTCCTTGAGGTTCTTGTTCACACTTTGCGGGGTGGACAGGTGTCCTCTGAGCTCCAAGATCTCTTTCTTGAGCTCCTCGACCCTGTGCTCAGCCGTTTGTCTCAGGACTCTTTCTCGTTTGACAAAATCATCCACCTCCTCTCTGAGGGCCTTATTCAGTCCTTGCCACATTACCATGTGGCCTTTGAGCTCAGAGACTTCTTTTTCTAGCTCCTCTAGTCTGTGCTCCCTGTCTCTCTCAGAGCCACAGTCACCCCCACAGATTGAGTCACCCCGACCGGCCGAGTCACCACTCCAGTTACTCACTAACCGTGTGACTACTTCAGCCGTCTTATCTATCATGTCAGCGTCAGTTTTGTCACGAGATGTCCGGTTCGTCCGTTGGGTTGACGTACCCCTTTTCCCGGTCATTTCCACCTCTGACCTCTCCACGTCACGAGCCGTCACCGTCTTAATATCTGTTAGCCCAACCGTAGGAACGTCTCCCTCCTCGTACCATAGGTCATCCAACACGACAAAGTCCCGGCCGCCCTCCAAGGTATACACTAAGTCTGGTGGTATCCCGCCACCTTGGCACTCACTGCCTCCGGGCCCCTCAAACACCACTCTGTCTAGCATATAGTTCACCGTGACCCCATGTTTACAGCGAACCTGGGCCAGTTTATCGGTCAGACAGAAAGTGAGAGGAGTTCCTACCAGAGTCACCTGACTCTTGGAGTCCAACCGTCCCGAGATTCCTTCCCGGTGCAGCATCACTGTACACACTTGCGGCCCGTCATGCTCCGGAAAGTATATCCCACATTCTGGAAATGACATACATGAACACTGCAGTTTCCCAGACATACCCACTGAGCCAACCAGTGCTGCCATTTCATCAAACTCGGCCCCTTTCTGGACCACCACCCCAATTTGGGTTACCGCCTCCCTCCGAGACTCCACCCCTTTTTGGGTTACCACCCCAATTTGGGACTCCACCCCCTTTTGGGACTCCACTTCTTTTTTGGCTACCACCCCAGTTTGGGACTCCACCCCTTTTTGGGCTACCACCCCGGTTTGGGTCACCGCCCCCTTTTGGGACTCCACCCCCTTTCGGGATCTCCCCATGTCTGTTATACCGGTCTTCTCAGACCACAGTTCACACCACACAGTTTGTGTCTTACGATACCACACAAGTCCTTGCAGGCACCACCACAGCTCCTGCTGTCACCGATCACCGGCACCACCGGCTGCTGTTCACACACACAGCGGCTGGAGTCACTGCAGCTCCTACTGCGCCGTCTTTTTGGACCCGCCGATCCACCGGAAGCCGCTTGTCACCTTCGTGGCCCCACCGAGCCACATCAAGCCACTTGTCACCTTCTTGACTCCCACTGAGCCACCGCAGGCTGAGTCAAGAAAAAAGAAGAAAAAAAACACACCACAAAAAACTCCAAAACTCACGTGTCCTGACTGTGTGCTATTCAGGACGCTCCTGTCTCCACTTGAGACCGTCCAACACACAGGGCGCACCGGGTGCGATTCAGGGAGCGACCCTCCTCCCAGGGTCTCCCCACACACCGGCCTCACCAGGTCCAGGGGCTCGGCGGGTGCTCTTCAGGACATCTGTCTCCACCTGAGACTGCCCTACACTCGCGCCTCACCAGGTCCAAGGTCACACCACGTGCTCCTGGGATCCGACTCTGCTCCCAGGGCTGACCCTCCAGGACCTTTCCTCACTGGACCCTCCAGGAACACTGTCTTCCTCACTGACCCAGGTCAGTACCACACAAACAGCTGTCCGATACCTGTGTCGGTCACACGGGTCACCGTTTTACTCATTGACCCAGGTCAGTACCACACGAACACCAGTCCGTTTCTCCTGTGTCGCCCACACAGGTCCTCGGGTACCTCTTCTCCGCAGAGGCACCCTAGCAATCACCAGTCTCTTTCTCCTGGGGAAGCGGCCGCACTGAGCTCACCGATCCGGACAGTGCGTTACTCACTAGGCCGCCCCACGGTTTCCATAACCACAGCCGGACTGTGGCTTCCCTACTTGCAGGCCGTCACAGACTCTGCTCACACGTGGCCGGTCAGCAACACATCACACGGCTTCCACAACCGTCAGCCCTCCTGGCTCAGCGTTGCTCTTTGCCACCGAATTTTGCCGTCCTTATCCGTTGCTCACAGCAACAAGGCTACACCATTGCCCATAGCTTCTCCACCAATTGTGAGGTAGCGCTGTCATCTAAGTGGGGATCACTCGCTTGGCAGCGAACAAAACACATCCGGCACCAGGTTTTCCTTAAAAACATAGCAGTCCATGCGGTTTATTCACCTTCAAAAACCACAGCAGCAATGTACAACAGCTTCATATCACCAGCATAGCGTCCATTAAACAGGCGATTCAGCCCCAGTGTTATCTCACCCGTCAGGGTTCCTTATGCGGCTTATCAGGACGTTTTATGTTAGTTCCCTCCAGGGAGCTCTCCGGCACACATCGCCCTTGCACACGCCCAGCCGCTCCACAGGCTGATAGTGAGGAGATCCCTCTCCTCACGGGACCTTCCAAACTGGACCAACCTGGTCCCAGCATTCACCCTTGTGACCTACCCTGGCTACGTTTTATGGTCCGTAGCCACGCCCCCTGGGTCACATGGCTATGACCTCATCACAGGTCCTTCAACTACTCACATAGCCTTTTACTATAGGTGTTATCAGACACACCCCTGGGTGGGTTTGTGGGCAGCTAGAACCCGCCCATCTCTCCAGCTGCCTGAAGGCTTCTCCCTAACACATAGGCACGAAAGATCAGCTCTGCTGATCAGCACATAACCAAGCCTTCATCTCAAAGCCACCCACTTTGAGACACACCACAGCCACTCCGTATTCGGCCACTCATCCTCTCTCTTGGGACATCCACACAGCGCCCCCTAGTGGACACAGTGGTCATTACACCACAATATGTACAGCCGGTATAACCTGGGCGTCTCCTGTATATAATTATATATGTGCAGCTGGTATAACCTGGGCATCTCCTGTATATAATGATATATGTACAGCTGGTATAACCTGGGCGTCTCCTGTATATAATTATATATGTGCAGCTGGTGTAACCTGGGTATCTCCTGTATATAATTATATATGTACAGCTGGTATAACCTGCTGGTATAACCTGGGCATCTCCTGTATATAATTACATATGTACAGTCGGTATAACCTGGGCATCTCCTGTATATAATTATCTATGTACAGCCGGTATAACATGGGCATCTCCTGTATATAATTATATATGTACAGCTGGTATAACCTGGGCATCTCCTGTATATAATTAAATATGTACAGCTGGTATAACCTGGGCATCTCCTGTATATAATTATATATGTACAGCTGGTATAACCTGGGCATCTCCTGTATATAATTAAATATGTACAGCTGGTATAACCTGGGTATCTCCTGTATATAATTATATATGTACAGCTGGTATAACCTGGGCATCTCCTGTATATAATTATATATGTACAGCTGGTATAACCTGGGTATCTCCTGTATATAATTATATATGTACAGCTGGTATAACCTGCTGGTATAACCTGGGCATCTCCTGTATATAATTACATATGTACAGTCGGTATAACCTGGGCATCTCCTGTATATAATTATCTATGTACAGCTGGTATAACCTGGGTATCTCCTGTATATAATTATATATGTACAGCTGGTATAACCTGCTGGTATAACCTGGGCATCTCCTGTATATAATTACATATGTAAAGTCGGTATAACCTGGGCATCTCCTGTATATAATTATATATGTACAGCTGGTATAACCTGGGCATCTCCTGTATATAATTATATATGTACAGCTGGTATAACCTGCTGGTATAACCTGGGCATCTCCTGTATATAATTATATATGTACAGCTGGTATAACCTGGGCGTCTCCTGTATATAATTAAATATGTACAGCTGGTATAACCTGGGCATCTACTGTATATAATTATCTATGTACAGCTGGTATAACCTGGGTATCTCCTGTATATAATTATATATGTACAGCTGGTATAACCTGCTGGTATAACCTGGGCATCTCCTGTATATAATTACATATGTACAGTCGGTATAACCTGGGCATCTCCTGTATATAATTATCTATGTACAGCCGGTATAACATGGGCATCTCCTGTATATAATTATATATGTACAGCTGGTATAACCTGGGCATCTCCTGTATATAATTAAATATGTACAGCTGGTATAACCTGGGCATCTCCTGTATATAATTATATATGTACAGCTGGTATAACCTGGGCATCTCCTGTATATAATTAAATATGTACAGCTGGTATAACCTGGGTATCTCCTGTATATAATTATATATGTACAGCTGGTATAACCTGGGCATCTCCTGTATATAATTATATATGTACAGCTGGTATAACCTGGGTATCTCCTGTATATAATTATATATGTACAGCTGGTATAACCTGCTGGTATAACCTGGGCATCTCCTGTATATAATTACATATGTACAGTCGGTATAACCTGGGCATCTACTGTATATAATTATCTATGTACAGCTGGTATAACCTGGGTATCTCCTGTATATAATTATATATGTACAGCTGGTATAACCTGCTGGTATAACCTGGGCATCTCCTGTATATAATTACATATGTAAAGTCGGTATAACCTGGGCATCTCCTGTATATAATTATATATGTACAGCTGGTATAACCTGGGCATCTCCTGTATATAATTATATATGTACAGCTGGTATAACCTGGGCATCTCCTGTATATAATTAAATATGTACAGCTGGTATAACCTGGGTATCTCCTGTATATAATTATATATGTACAGCCGGTATAACCTGGGCATCTCCTGTATATAATTATATATGTACAGCTGGTATAACCTGGGCATCTCCTGTATATAATTATATATGTGCAGCTGGTGTAACCTGGGCTTCTCCTGTATATAATTATATATGTACAGCTGGTATAACCTGGGTATCTCCTGTATATAATTATATATGTACAGCTGGTATAACCTGCTGGTATAACCTGGGCATCTCCTGTATATAATTACATATGTACAGTCGGTATAACCTGGGCATCTCCTGTATATAATTATCTATGTACAGCTGGTATAACCTGGGTATCTCCTGTATATAATTATATATGTACAGCTGGTATAACCTGCTGGTATAACCTGGGCATCTCCTGTATATAATTACATATGTAAAGTCGGTATAACCTGGGCATCTCCTGTATATAATTATATATGTACAGCTGGTATAACCTGGGCATCTCCTGTATATAATTATGTATGTACAGCTGGTATAACCTGGGCATCTCCTGTATATAATTAAATATGTACAGCTGGTATAACCTGGGTATCTCCTGTATATAATTATATATGTACAGCTGGTATAACCTGGGCATATCCTGTATATAATTAAATATGTACAGCTGGTATAACCTGTGCATCTCCTGTATATAATTACATATGTACAGTCGGTATAACCTGGGCATATTATGTATATAATTATATATGTACAGCTGGTATAACCTGGGCATCTCCTGTATATAATTAAATATGTACAGCTGGTATAACCTGGGCGTCTCCTGTATATAATTATATATGTACAGCCGGTATAACCTGGGCATCTCCTGTATATAATTATATATGTACAGCTGGTATAACCTGGGCGTCTCCTGTATATAATTATATATGTGCAGCTGGTGTAACCTGGGCTTCTCCTGTATATAATTATATATGTACAGCTGGTATAACCTGGGTATCTCCTGTATATAATTATATATGTACAGCTGGTATAACCTGCTGGTATAACCTGGGCATCTCCTGTATATAATTACATATGTACAGTCGGTATAACCTGGGCATCTCCTGTATATAATTATCTATGTACAGCTGGTATAACCTGGGTATCTCCTGTATATAATTATATATGTACAGCTGGTATAACCTGTTGGTATAACCTGGGCATCTCCTGTATATAATTACATATGTAAAGTCGGTATAACCTGGGCATCTCCTGTATATAATTATATATGTACAGCTGGTATAACCTGGGCATCTCCTGTATATAATTATATATGTACAGCTGGTATAACCTGGGCATCTCCTGTATATAATTAAATATGTACAGCTGGTATAACCTGGGTATCTCCTGTATATAATTATATATGTACAGCTGGTATAACCTGGGTATCTCCTGTATATAATTATATATGTACAGCTGGTATAACCTGGGCGTCTCCTGTATATAATTATATATGTACAGCCAGTATAACCTGGGTATCTCCTGTATATAATTATAAATGTACAGCTGGTATAACCCGGGCATCTCCTGTATATAATTAGATATGTATGTCCGGTATAAGTTATACATCTTCTTGCATATAGTGATATGGGATATGCTGGTATAACCCGGGCATTCTATGCACAGCTCGGGTAGCTCTAGAAGCTTCCCATTACACAGAGAACTCCTCGCATTCTCACATATTATCACGAGAACTTTGAAGATTTCTGGGTTCTTTAGTTTCAGAAGTGGCCGGCTCAGCAGAACGACATCCCGCCTGGCGATTCCCAACTTTTATCAATGCGGAGCAAGTCTCGCTGACACTAAATAAAAGCGCACTTCAGACTATTATGAAAACGACAAAGCCATACAGTTGAAAGAGAATCCTTTAAAGGGATTTCTTCTGACGCCGCGGTGGGAGGCCATCTTGTCTGGTTTTATAGATGAAACAAACAGAAGAACAAAACTCTCTTCAGATCTGATCAAGCAAAGTGACTTTAAGAGAGGGACAAAGCGGCTCCGGCAGGACGATCCACCGGGGGCTGGGTGGATTCTATGGCGTAAACATTTATTCAATGGATGGAGCTCCCCGAAAAATTAGTAACAGGCGTTAACGGGTAACACTAACTGCATAGGACAATGCTGTTTCTTCCCTGCCCCGATAGTTCGCACATGGGGTGTCATATTGGGATGCTCCACAGAGGTGTCGTCTTCATTTCCCACCAGATGAGGCGCTCCAAACCACACTTCCAGGAGATTAATCCAACAAGGCCTACTTGGGCACACGTACAACCCATTTAAATGCATCATTCATAAATATTGATGCAGATATCTACACGTGTACCTTAATTCACAATGAATGGTGTCGGGCCGGATACCTACTAAAATATGCTGCCGAGCATCAGAGTCATCAGAACGGAAAGGATTCTACAGAAGCATGAGTAAGCTGGTGGCTGAGAGGTCTCGTCATCCAGCAACAGACCTACAGTTTCTCACAAAAGTGAGTACACCCCCTCACATTTTTGGAAATTTATTAAATTTGGTGTTATCGCTCTCAAACTCTCTCATACCGGTCCACTGGAAGTTCAACATGGCTCCTCATGGTGAGGAACTCTCTGAGGAACTGAAAAAAAAGAATTCTTACTCTACATAAAGATGGCTGAGGCTATAATAAGATTGCCGACACCGTGAACCTGAGCTGCAGCACGGGGCCAAGACCATTTAACAAGACAGGTTCCACTAAGAACTGGCCTCGCCATGGTCGACCAAAGAGGTTGCGTGGACGTGTTCAGCGTCACATCCAGGGGGTGTCTTTTCAGAATAGACATATGAGTGCTGACAGTATTACTGCAGAGGTTCCAGGGGTAGGGGGTCCGAGTACCAGTGATCAGACCATACGCAGAGGTTACAGGGGTGGGGGGTCCACCTATCAGTGCTTAGACCCTACGCAGAGGCTACAGGGGTGGGGGGGGTCCGCCTGTCAGAGCTCCAAACATATGGTATACACTGCACCAAATTGTTTTGCATGGATGTCTTCCCAGAAGGAAGCCTCTTCTAAAGGTGATGCACAAGAAAGCCAGCAAACACTGTGCTGAAGACAAGCACACTAAGGACATGCATTACTGGAACCTCATCCTGTGGTCTGGTGAGACCAAGGTAAACTTATTTGGATCAGATGGTGGCAAGCATGTGTGGTAGCAACCAGATGAGGAGTATAAAGACAAGTGTCAAGCCTACAGTCAAGCATGGTGGTGGCAGTGTCATTATTTGGGGATACATGAGTGCTGCTGGCTGTGGGGAGCTACAGTTCATTGAGGGAACCACGAATGCCAATATGTACTGTGATATACAGAAGCAGAGCATGATAGCCTCCCTTCGGAAACTGGGCCGCAGGGCAATATTCCAACACGATAACGACCCCAAACACTTCTAAGATGGCCACTGCCTTGCTAAACAAAGTGAGGTCAAAGATGCTGGACTAGACAAACATGTCTCCAGACCTAAATCCTATTAAGCAACTGTGGGGCCTCCTCAAACAGAAGGTCGAGGAGCGTAACATCTCTAACATCCACCAGCTCCGTAATGTGGTCATGTCAAGGGCAACCTGTGAAGCTCTAGTGACCTCCTTGCCCAAGAGAGTTAAGGCAGTTCTTGAAAATAATGGCAGCCACACAAAAATTGACACTTTGAGCACAATTTGCCCATTTTTACTTAGGGGTACACTCATTTTTGTTGACAGCGGTTTAGACATTAATGGCTGTGTGCTGACTTATTTAGAGGGCACAGCAAATTTACACTGACATACAAGCTGTACACTGACTATATTCCATTGTATCAAAGTGTCAGATCTTCAGTATTGTCCCATGAAAAGACATAAAATATTGACAAAAATGTGAGGGGTGTACTCACTTTTGTGATATACTGTAAGTGAGGTTTGTGGGTGATGAGAAAGAGGTCAGGCACTGTGGGATGGACGTCATTTAGTGGGAAAATTGTTGGGTGGTGGTGGGTGGAAGATTTTTGGTTGAGGTGAAAATGAAGTCAGGGAGTGGTGAGAAGAATATTTGAAGGTGGTGGAAAGGAGGTTTGGTGTTAAGAAGAAGATTTGGTGGTGCTGTTAACAAGGCATGTAGATAAGAAGCAGGTTTTGTGGTAAGAAGGAGTGATTGTGGTGGGAAGGAGGTTTGCCGCTGGTGGGAAGGATGTTTGGTGGCCGTAAGAAGGAGGCTTGGTGGTGGTGGAAAGTAGGTATGGAGATAAGAAGTCGGTTTTGTGGTAAGAAGAAGGTGTGATGGTCGAGGAAAGGAGGTTTGCTAGTGGTGGGAAGGCGGTTTGGTGGTAGGAAGCAGGTTTGGTGGTGGTGGGAAGGAGGTTTGGTGGCAGTAAGAAGGAGATTTGGTGGTCAGAAGGCGGTTTGGTGGTCGGAAGAAGATTTGATGATGTTGGTTAGAAGGTTTGGTGATGGGAAAGAGGTTTGGTTGTAGTAAGAAGGAAGTACAGAGGTAGGAAGTAGGTTTGATGGTAGTAAGAAGGAGGTTTGGTGGCAGTAAGAAGGTAGGTTAGGTGGTCGGAAGGTGGTTTGGTGGTCGGAAGAAGATTTGATGATGTCGGTTAGAAGTTTTGGTGATGGGAAAGAGGTTTGGTTGTAGTAGGAAGGAAGTATAGAGGTAGGAAGTAGGTTTGATGGTAGTAAGAAGGAGGTTTGGTAGCAGTGAGAGATAGGATTGGTAGGGGAGGGAAAGAGGATAAGGGGGTGGTGCTAAGGTTCGAGATGCCGGGAAAGTGGTAGGAAGGCATTATTGGAGTGTTGGGATTACAATTTGGAAGTGATGAGGAGTTTTTAAGTTGGATAGGAATTAAGACTAGTGCTGGTGGAAAGAAGGTCAGAGGATGGTAATAAGGAGAATATGGGGATGTATAAAGCGGGTTTTGGTTGGTAGGAATGAGGTTTGCAGTGGTGGTAAGGAGACTGGGGTGTTAGGAAAATTTGGAAGTGTGTAAAGAAAGTTTGGGGTTGTGAGAGCTTTGAGAGGGATGTGAAGATTACGGGTGGTGGGATCGTTTTGGGGGTAAGGAGAAGCAGGTAGGAGATGGTGCAGAGGAGGAATGGGGTCAAAGGAAAAAGGATTGAAGGTAACAGTAAAAAAGCCAAACATTGGTTCAACGGAGGTTTGTGAGTGATGTAAAGGTTTGAAAGTGATGGGAAGAAGATTTCAGAGAGATAAGTAGGAGGCTTAGAGTGGTGGTAAGGTTCTTTCCTGACCAGGTCTTGGATTCTCACTCTCTCCATTTTCTAGAATGTAAAATGAGATTTTTCGATTAGACATAAAAATGAAATTTCCCGATGATCTGAGCATCGCCGCTCACATTTCCTAAGTGCAGATCGTCAATGGTTGCCTTCTCATCTAAAAATAACCACACAAAGAGGGTGCACCTGCGATCCGAGAAATCGGTAGACCGACAACCCTATACGCATTCAACTTGACCGTTGCATTTTGGATTGGGTGTTTTAAGAGGTTGTACAAGATACGACTTCAGCTTCCGTGGAGTCACCTGTGCGTCAAGCCCTCGTTAATGGCCACTCAACTTTCCTCTTTCCATAGACCTTTTTTTTGCCGGATACGGGCAGGCATGACGAGCTGCTCCTTCCAGCCGCCTAACGTGGTGCCGCTCTGGAGATTGCAGGCTCGATGCTGAAGGACTCAGAATTTTTAACACATGATAAAATATTGATGCTGTGAGATGAGGAAGAAAAACACATCTAAATATAAAGCAGTCACAGAGAGACGGAGCAAGCGGGGATCCGGCGGGGGAGAGGAGCCCAGATCAGCACGGGGACACGGCATACATCACCGCATAGGCGAGCACACCGATAATTCCGGGGGCACTGTGTGGAGCATTATTTATCAGGGAGCTCAACTGGGTAATAAAGAGATAAGCGGCGCCTCTCCCGTATCTTATTATGTCCTTGTCATTGGTTGTGGCTGCGGCAGAAGGAAATGTCTCAGGCTGGAAGCTCGGTGGGAGAAGATGTTCCATCAGAATATATCAATGTTTGCATCTGTTGTTTACTCCACGGGGGGACGTCTATCTACGCCGGCACCAGATTGTCAGCTGGTGGGAAAAGGCTGCGTGTCTGATGTCACAGTGATAAGTCATGAAGAGACGCCTCCAAGAAGCACACACTGCAATTACTGAAGGGTTATTTATTTTTATTTTTCAGGTTTCAAGAATTAAACCCAATTTTCTTTAAGATCAAATGAGCATAAATATTTTATTTCTATATTTTTATTTCCTACTAGCTGAAGAGCTCGGCACTGCCCGGGCATAGTAGTTAGTTATAGCAAATTATAATTATCCTCCATCCCATAGTCCCGTGCCCATATACCCATCATACATCCTCCATCCCATAGTCCTGTGCCCATATACCCATCATACATATCCACGATCCCATACTCGAGTGCCCATATACCCATCATGCATATCCTCCATCCCATAGTCCCGTGCCCATATACCCATCACACATCCTCCATCCCATAGTCCCGTGCCCATATACCCATCACACATCCTCCATCTCATAGTCCCGTGCCCATATACCCATCATACATATCCTCCATCCCATAGTCCCGTGCCCATATACCCATCACACATCCTCCATCCCATAGTCCCGTGCCCATATACCCATCATACATATCCTCCATCCCATAGTCCGGTGCCCATATACCCATCATACATATCCTCCATCCCATAGTCCCGTGCCCATATACCCATCATACATATCCTCCATCCCATAGTCGAGTGCCCATATACCCATCATATATATCCTCCATCCCATAGTCCAGTGCCCATATACCCATCATACATATTCGCCATCCCATAGTCGAGTGCCCATATACCCATCATACATATTCTCCATCCCATAGTCCTGTGCCCATATACCCATCACACATCCTCCATCCCATAGTCCAGTGCCCATATACCCATCATACATATTCGCCATCCCATAGTCGAGTGCCCATATACCCATCATACATATCCTCCATCCCATAGTCCAGTGCCCATATACCCATCATACATATTCGCCATCCCATAGTCGAGTGCCCATATACCCATCATACATATCCTCCATCCCATAGTCCGGTGCCCATATACCCATCATACATATTCACCATCCCACAGTCGAGTGCCCATATACCCATCATACATATCCTCCATCCCATAGTCCTGTGCCCATATACCCATCACACATCCTCCATCCCATAGTCCCGTGCCCATATACCCATCATACATATCCTCCATCCCATAGTCAAATGCCCATATACCCATCATACATATCCTCCATCCCATAGTCCCAAGCCCATATACCCATCACACATCCTCCATCCCATAGTCCCGTGCCCATATACCCATCATACATATCCTCCATCCCATAGTCCCGTGCCCATATACCCATCACACATCCTCCATCCCATAGGCCCATGCCCATACACCCATCACACATCCTCCATCCCATAGTCCCGTGCCCATATACCCATCATACATATTCACCATCCCACAGTCGAGTGCCCATATACCCATCACACATCCTCCATCCCATAGTCCCGTGCCCATATACCCATCATACATATCCTCCATCCCATAGTCCCGTGCCCATATACCCGTCATACACATCCTCCATCCCATAGTCCGGTGCCCATATACCCATCATACATATTCACCATCCCACAGTCGAGTGCCCATATACCCATCACACATATCCTCCATCCCATAGTCCAGTGCCCATATACCCATCACACATCCTCCATCCCATAGTCCCGTGCCCATATACCCATCATACATATCCTCCATCCCATAGTCCCGTGCCCATATACCCGTCATACACATCCTCCATCCCATAGTCCGGTGCCCATATACCCATCATACATATTCTCCATCCCATAGTCCCGTGCCCATATACCCATCATACATATCCACCATCTCATAGTCCCGTGCCCATATACCCATCATACATATCCTCCATCCCATAGTCCCGTGCCCATATACCCGTCATACACATCCTCCATCCCATAGTCCGGTGCCCATATACCCATCATACATATCCACCATCTCATAGTCCCGTGCCCATATACCCATCATACATATCCACCATCTCATAGTCCCGTGCCCATATACCCATCACACATCCTCCATCCCATAGTCCGGTGCCCATATACCCATCATACATATCCACTATCTCATAGTCCCGTGCCCATATACCCGTCATACATATCCTCCATCCCATAGTCCAGTGCCCATATACCCGTCATACATATCCTCCATCCCATAGTCAACCATTATGACATCATAATGAGGGGCGGGGCTTGATACACACACACTTTTTTCCCATTATGTAGATAGGGGCAAAATTGTTTGGTGAATTGGAACGCACGGGGTTAAAATTTCACCTTACAACATAGCTTAGGACGCTCTCGGGGTCCAGACGTGTGACTGTGCCAAATTTTGTGGCTGTAGCTGCGACGGTGCGGATGCCTATCCCGGACATACACACATACATACACACATACATTGAGCTTTATATATTAGATTTCTTGTATAAGGCAGAAGTATCCCATATTATAGTAGTTATATTCTTGCACATAGGGGGCAGTATTATAGTAGTTATATTCTTGCACATAGGGGGCAGTATTATAGTAGTTATATTCTTGTACATAGGAGCAGTATTATAGTAGCTATATTCTTGTACATAGGGGCAGTATTATAGTAGTTATATTCTTGCACATAGGGGCAGTATTATAGTAGTTATATTCTTGTACATAGGGGCAGTATTATAGTAGTTATATTCTTGCACATAGGGGGCAGTATTATAGTAGTTATATTCTTGTACATAGAGGCAGTATTAGAGTAGTTATATTCTTGTACATAGAGGCAGTATTAGAGTAGTTATATTCTTGTACATAGGAGCAGTATTATAGTAGTTATATTCTTGCACATAGGGGGCAGTATTATAGTAGTTATATTCTTGTACATAGGAGCAGTATTATAGTAGTTATATTCTTGTACATAGGGGCAGTATTATAGTAGTTATATTCTTGCACATAGGGGCAGTATTATAGTAGTTATATTCTTGTACATAGGGGCAGCATTATAGTAGTTATATTCTTGCACATAGGGGGCAGTATTATAGTAGTTATATTCTTGTACATAGGGGCAGCATTATAGTAGTTATATTCTTGCACATAGGGGCAGTATTATAGTAGTTATATTCTTGTACATAGGAGCAGTATTATAGTAGTTATATTCTTGTACATAGGAGGCAGTATTATAGTAGTTATATTCTTGTACATAGGAGCAGTATTATAGTAGTTATATTCTTGTACATAGGGGCAGTATTATAGTAGTTATATTCTTGCACATAGGGGCAGTATTATAGTAGTTATATTCTTGTACATAGGGGCAGTATTATAGTAGTTATATTCTTGCACATAGGGGGCAGTATTATAGTAGTTATATTCTTGTACATAGGGGCAGCATTATAGTAGTTATATTCTTGCACATAGGGGCAGTATTATAGTAGTTATATTCTTGTACATAGGGGCAGTATTATAGTAGTTATATTCTTGCACATAGGGGGCAGTATTATAGTAGTTATATTCTTGTACATAGAGGCAGTATTATAGTAGTCATATTCTTGTACATAGGGGGCAGTATTATAGTAGTTATATTCTTGTACATAGGGGCAGTATTATAGTAGTTATATTCTTGTACATAGGAGCAGTATTATAGTAGTTGTATTCTTGTACATAGGGGGCAGTATTATAGTAGTTATATTCTTGTACATAGGGGCAGTATTATAGTAGTTATATTCTTGTACATAGGGGCAGTATTATAGTAGTTATATTCTTGTACATAGGGGCAGTATTATAGTAGTTATATTCTTGTACATAGGGGGCAGTATTATAGTATTATATGGTGTAGACCCCAGACTAAAAAGCAGGTACTTGCGTTTTTAGGAACTGCTGGTTACTATCGCAAATGTCATGATCTGAAGTGATCTGACAGTTTTAAATTGCACTGGGTGAACTTTTTTTACTTTGGAAAGTTCCAAGGTGTCTTGACTGTCCCCGATGGTGGTGAGTGGTATTGCACTTTAGGGTTTTTTGCACTTAATTATGGATCAGGTGTTACACCCTATAAAGGTGTGCTCAGGGTGTTCACTCACTGCCTGTGATATTGTGAGATTGTGTTCACTTTGAGTTGGAGAGCCTGGAGGAAGGATGGAGCTGGTGAGGAGTCCTGCGCAGCTTAGCCAGGGGGGACGTGTTTCAGCTATGGTGTCTGGACGAAGGGCTGGCATGGCGTGGTGGGGTCGCAGTGATGGTGTCAGCGGGAAGTGTCTGCATGGACTGGTGGAGTGGCGACTATGGAGAGTGGCACTCGCCATGTGGGACTTGGCCGCTGAGCTGGACTCAAGCATGCTTGACTTCGTGGCAGAAGCTGAACTCATCCTTGGGACTCTGGTGCTAAGCAGCTGCAACTGGTGGTGGACTCTGCTCCAAGGCTGCACTAAGGTGAAGGATCCTGTTATGGTGATGGATCCGGGTGGAGGAGAAGACGCACGCAGGTGGTGGGCTCTGTTGCTAGGAGCGCACGCAACAGAGCAAAGCTAAGTGGTGTTTCCCCTGTATTGTCTCTTTCCTCATGTGTGTTATTAGTGCAGTGGTGGGATTAGTCTCCGCACCGACCCATTCCCTAGTGAGGGTTTAGGGTCAGGGTGAGCAAGGGCGTTAAGGTACGCGTGCGGCGACAGGTGCAGAGCCTGTTTAGGGAATGTAAGGAGTGCAGGGACACTGGCTCAGGGGAGCTTAGGAGGTCTCCACGTTCCCCATTCCCTATCGCAGGGCCCACCATTGTTAAAGTTACCCAGGTTCCCCCTTTATTATTTGATTTATTGTATAACGTGTAATACCTAAATTCGCCAGGTGGAGGCGGCGTATCCACCTGCACGTGTTATAATTTAAATTCGCCCCACTGGAGGCGGTGTATCCAGGGTCACGTGTGTTATGGGTTCGCCTTGCGGTATCATCTGCGTCCTGACACACGTGATCATGACAGCAAATTTGTTTCTAACTTCAGCACCTTGGCCAAGCCCCTAACCGACCTGACCCACAAGAACATGCCTAGGAATGTGACGTGGACGCCTGCATGCTAGGATGCCTTTTCAGCGTTAAAGACTGCCCTCGTCACTGCTCCTGTCTTGGCTGCCCCGGATTATAAATGCAAGTTCCTCGTGCAGACAGATGCATCCACCTTTGGGATTGGGGCAGTACTTAGCCAAGTGAACGCCGCCGGAGAAGAACATCCTGTTGCTTTTGTCAGTCGGAAACTACTGGATCGGGAAGTTGCCTATGCCACTATTGAAAAGGAGTGCCTTGCCATCGTATGGGCGCTAAAAAAACTGCAGCCCTACTTGTATGGCAGAGACTTTACAATTGTTACAGACCACAACCCCCTCACATGGCTGAATCGCGTATCAGGGGACAATGGAAGATTGCTGCGGTGGAGCTTGTCCTTACAACCCTACAGCTTCTCCATCCAATACAAGCGAGGAAGCCAACACCAGAACGCCGATGGACTGTCTCGACAAGAAGAATCATAGGCTCCCCAGGCCGACCTACCCCTGCCACTGTACAAGGAATTATAAATAACTGAGCAATGTGGACTAAAGTGAGCAGGTCAGAAGTCTGTGTAGACCTCATGGCGTGCTCACTTATTATTGGGGGAGAGGTTGTGATGGTGTGATATGTTATGTGGATGTCATTTTTTGTATATTCCTATTTTTAACAATTCCAGTTATTTTCATAGTGTTTTTCTTATTACATTGTAAGTCTACAGCCTCACTGTATCTGTCTCTTGATGACCCCCTGTAGTGCATTAATCCCTAAGGCCCTTTGTTCTCCTTTGCAGGGCCTGGAAACTGCCCCAACTTGTTTGACTTTCCCTGGACAAGGAAGGGGGTGGAGAGAGAACAGGAGCTGGGCAAGTCAGTTCCGGTGTGGACAGGATCATGTAAAGACTGCATTTCAGAAAGAAGGACCCATTTTATCCTCTGGTGCTAGAGTCTTGGAATCTCGTTTCCCTGGACATTTTATCCTGTTACTGGACTGCATTCTTATTCTGGACTATCTTATCCTTTGTGTGGTGGACTGAATATGGACCTTTTCGTATTTTTCCCTGAATAAAGGTCTTGGAATTGTTCACTCTTCGCTTGCTCTGTTGATTGTGTGATACCAGAGAAGGACCCCGTGACAGGCAGTATTATAGTAGTTTTATTCTTGTACATAGGGGCAGTATTATAGTAGTTATATTCCTGTACATAGGAGCTGTATTATGGTAGTTATATTCTTGTACATAGGGGCAGCATTATAGTAGTTATATTCTTGCACATAGGGGCAGTATTATAGTAGTTATATTCTTGTACATAGGGGCAGTATTATAGTAGTTATATTCTTGTACATAGGAGCAGTATCATAGTAGTTTTATTCTTGCACATAGGGGCAGCATTATAGTAGTTATATTCCTGTACATAGGAGAAGTATTATGGTAGTTATATTCTTGTACATAGGGGCAGTATTATAGTAGTTATATTCTTGTACATAGGGGCAGTATTATAGTAGTTATATTCTTGTACATAGGGGCAGTATTATAGTAGTTATATTCTTGTACATAGGGGGCAGTATTATAGTAGTTATATTCTTGTACATAGGGGCAGTATTATAGTAGTTATATTCTTGTACATAGGGGCAGTATTATAGTAGTTATATTCTTGTTCATAGGGGCAGTATTATAGTAGTTATATTCTTGTATATAGGGGCAGTATTATAGTAGCTATATTCTTGTACATAGAGGCAGTATTATAGTAGTTATATTCTTGTACATAGGGGGCAGTATTATAGTAGTTATATTCTTGTACATAGGGGCAGTATTATAGTAGTTATATTCTTGTACATAGGGGCAGTATTATAGTAGTTATATTCTTGTACATAGGGGCAGTATTATAGTAGTTATATTCTTGTACATAGGGGCAGTATTATAGTAGTTATATTCTTGTTCATAGGGGCAGTATTATAGTAGTTATGTTCTTGTACATAGGGGCAGTATTATAGTAGTTATATTCTTGTACATAGGAGCAGTATTATAGTAGTTATATTCTTGTACATAGGAGCAGTATTAAAGTAGTTATATTCTTGTATATAGGGGCAGTATTATAGTAGCTATATTCTTGTACATAGGGGCAGTATTATAGTAGTTATATTCTTGTATATAGGGGGCAGTATTATAGTAGTTATATTCTTGTACATAGGGGCAGTATTATAGTAGTTATATTCTTGCATATAGGGGCGGTATTAGAGTAGTTATATTCTTGTATATAGGGGGCAGTATTATAGTAGCTATATTCTTGTACATAGGGGCAGTATTATAGTAGTTATATTCTTGTATATAGGGGGCAGTATTATAGTAGTTATATTCTTGTATATAGGGGCAGTATTATAGTAGCTATATTCTTGTACATAGGGGCAGTATTATACTAGTTATATTCTTGTATATAGGGGGCAGTATTATAGTAGTTATATTCTTGTACATAGGGGCAGTATTATAGTAGTTATATTCTTGTACATAGGGGGCAGTATTATAGTAGTTATATTCTTGTACATAGGGGCAGTATTATAGTAGTTATATTCTTGTATATAGGGGCAGTATTATAGTAGTTATATTCTTGTACATAGGAGCAGTATTATAGTAGTTATATTCTTGTACATAGGGGCAGTATTATAGTAGTTATATTCTTGTACATAGGAGCAGTATCATAGTAGTTTTATTCTTGCACATAGGGGCAGCATTATAGTAGTTAAATTCCTGTACATAGGAGAAGTATTATGGTAGTTATATTCTTGTACATAGGGGCAGTATTATAGTAGTTATATTCTTGTATATAGGAGCAGTATTATAGTAGTTATATTCTTGTACATAGGAGCAGTATTATAGTAGTTATATTCTTGTACATAGGGGCAGTATTATAGTAGTTATATTCTTGCATATAGGGGCGGTATTAGAGTAGTTATATTCTTGTATTATATGATCACTTCTTTTGCATTGTCAGACAATTCCCCTATACGCCCCCTCTCGCTCCTCACCCTGTAACCCGGGCCTGTACTTGCTGCTCTTCCTCAGCTAGAAATGTTTCCTTCCCTCTCCGTGTTTCCTGTGACTTGGGAGGGCGCAGGCAGGACACTCTTTTAATTATTCAAATATTCAAAGTGAGGTTTGATTAAATATGCAAATGAATTGCAGAACTAGCCTCTTACAAACAGCGTGACGCCGGCCTTAACAACAAAGCTGAGAACGTGCGGCCCGCGCATCCCCTCCCCCCTTCTTCTTCCTCTTTAATTACATCTTCACAGCCCAAATATGCTCCACAGAATCTTCTAATAAAAGACTGCTCCCTCCACCCCTTCGCCCCTCCGCCCTGGGCCCGTGCCTGTTATAATGAGCATTATGTAACCAAGTCCCTTGGGCCACTCAGCTGAATAAAAGTACTTTAATGCCAATTAGAGGAAACCTTGAGTAGATGGGTTTTTTTCCATTTTTAGAAAGGAGAATTTGCTAGAGATTTCTTTTTTTTCTTTCTGTCCTTGATGTGAAATCATCACGAACATCTCTTCTTATGCTGCCATAGTTGTGATATCATCATTAACATGTAATCATTATGATGTGGTTACAATGTACAAAGAATAATTATATTTGTCGGATTCTGTATTTTTTTTTTTGTATTTATTTTTCAGGCCAATCTTAATTTTTAATTTTTTTTATTATTATTTATTTTGTATTTTATTTCTTTTAAGTATTTTTTAGTCCTTTTTTCATTTTTTTTATTTAGTCTAGTCTATAATTTATTTATTTATTTTTTACGCTGATCTTTTTATGAATTTTTTATTTTATTTCTTTTAAGTCTTTTTTAGGCTGATTTTCGTTTTTCATTTTATTTATTCTTTTTTATATTCTTTTTTCTTTTTTTTACGCCAATCTTCATTTTTTTATTTTCTTTATTCTGTATTTTATTTAGTTTATGCATTTTTAGGCCGATCTTCATTTCTTTTATTTTTTTTACTTTAAGTATTTTTTAAGCCTTTTTATTATTGTTTCTGAAGCCACCACCAGAGGGAGCTAAAGAGCTGATTGCATACTGTGTTCCCATTCATTTCAATGTGTAAACTGTAGAGTTCCCTCTAGTGGTGTCCGAAGGGAGCTACAATGTGATTTAACTACATCTATGCAGAGGATTTGGAGCTCTGTATTAGTATCAGGTCAGATGGAAGGAGGACGGGTTTATGAGTCGGGACTGACCTTCATGATCAGACGGCGAGAAAACATAATAGGCTTTAAAAACAGAGATTTTCAGGGTGTGAATACTTTTGCAACATTGTTTTTTTTTCCCCCCTATTATTATTATTGTTCACCTGCGCCCACATGTCGCAATAATGAGAACGATCACACGATGCACATCCACCAATCACCATCACTATACGTCTACGTCACGCATCATAAATAAGGCTCTGGGGTTCCATTTCTTTTGAATTTACCCTTGAAGGGTGTGTAGACTTTGCCAACCGTTCCTTTATTACTTTCATGCATCTAAAATAAAAAAAAAACTAAAAACAAACAAGTAACCTTGCAAGTCTTAGCTTGAAACAATCTTCTACCGTTTTTGGTACGCAGCTCCTGTACAGACCAATGTGTCTCCATGGTCACTAATGTCTCCTCTGATCCCTACTGTTCTTTTTTTCTACTTCCTCTATTCCTACAGTTTTAGTTTAGTTTTTTTTCCACTTCCTCTACTCTTCTTATGGATCATCAACAGTTCCCAGGGCGTGCCGTTTTTGGCACACACCTCCATGACAGACCCACGTGTCTCCAACGTCACAGACTATATACAAACCGTGACTCATCTGATCCCTATGGTTTTGGTTTTGTTTTTTTCCCACTTCCTCTACTCTCATTATGGATCACCAACAGTCCAAATGGTCTACCGTTTTTGGTACACAGCTCTGATGAAAACCCATGTGTCTCCAAGAGATCACAGACTATATAGAGACCATGTTTCATCCGATCCGATCCCTACAGTTTTGTTTCTTCCATTTCATATATTCCTCTTATGAATCATCAACAGTCCCAAGGGTTGACCGTTTTTGGTACACAGCTCCTTTACAGACCTATGTGTTTCCATGGTCACAGACAACATACAAACCGAGTCTCATCTGATCCCTACAGTTTTGTTTATGTTTCCATTTCCTCTACTGCTCTTATGGATTTTCAACTGTCTCAAGGGTCTACTGTTTTTGGTACACAGCTCCGATGAAAACCCATGGTTCTCCAAGGTCATAGACTACATAGAAACTGTGACTCATATGATCCCTACAATTTTTTATCCACTTTCCCTACTGCTCTTATGGATTATAAACCGTTCTAGGGGTCTACCGTTTTTGGTACACAGCTCCGATGCAAACCATACAACATAGAAACCAAGTCTCATCTGATCCCTACAGCTTTGTTTGTTTTTCCACTGCTCTTACGGATTATCAATAGCCCCAAGGGTCGACCGTTTTTGGTATACAGCTCCGATGCAGACCTTTGTGTCCATACTTGTTAGCAGCTTCGACATTCTCTTATCCCGGTCCCCAGAGGTGATGCTCTTATCCTAACCCTGCCCCAATGTGGGACTTTTGAGAGGCTTCCGGCATACCTTCTGGGGGGTATGGTGTATTTATTCCTATTCCGAGCATCAAAAATGTTAGTACGGATTCTAAAAGAAACCCTCCTATGTCTCGCCCGGCTTCGCTTTTCAGCCCTGAGCAGCGCTCCGCCACACCCTTATTTCCCATAGACAGAGATCTTTTTCAATGCAGCCACGTAAGGACAGAGCCGGCTGCTCAGCACAGCGTCTGCAGCGACAGATTAACCGGCCTCCCGCCGACAGCTACCGTGGCTTAGCCGGAGAGATGAGCGGAAAATTAAACTTTTCATCAGTCCTGATGAAGATTAATATCTTTTCTGTGACGAGCGGAGAAGCACTTAATCTACGCTATTAATATGGAATCGCTGAGGTGTAAGCTCTGCAACACGGCTGTCAGCCCGAGTCACTCCCGAACTGGAGGTTTACATGCGCCACGCTCTGTGAGCCCCGAGACGTTTCTGTGTGGAGGGCTCCATTACCGCATACACTGTTCACAACAGACCAAAATCTCAAAAAGATGCAAACAAACAACTTTTTGGGTACCAAGAAGAAGCTCATATCATGGGCCCAACTATGAACTTAAGGCATTGTTTCCCAAACCAACAGCTCAAGACCCATCGTGCCTTTAAAAGAAAATTCATAAGGTTACGAAACAAGAACTTTTTCAGGGACCCGAAGGCAAGAAGAAGCTCATATCATGGGCCCAACTATGACTTTAAGGAACTGTTTCCCAAACCTGCAGCTCAAGACCCATCGTGCCTTTAAAAGAAAATTCAAAAAGTTGTGAAACAAGAACTTTTTCAGGGACCCGAAGGCAAGAAAAGCTCATATCATGGGCCCAACTATGACTTTAAGGAACTGTTTCCCAAACCTGCAGCTCAAGACCCATCGTGCCTTTAAAAGAAAATTCAAAAAGTTGTGAAACGAACTTTTTCAGGGACTCGAGGCAAAAAAGCTCATATCATGGACCCAAATAATGTCTTACATCGTTCTTCCCCAAACCTACAACTCGAGACCTAATGTGTCATGCTCTTAAAAGAAAATTCAAAAAAGTTGCGAAACAAACTTTTTCAGGAACCTGCAGGCCAAGAAGAACTTCACATCATAGGCGCAAATATGACCTACAGGCCCTGTTTTCCAAATCTACAACTCAAGACCCATCGTGCCGTGCCCTCAAAGGAAAATTCGAAAAGTTGCGAAACGAAAACTTTTTCAGGGATTCGGAAGCCAAGAAAAACTTTGAATCTTAAGCCCACATATGACCTTAAGGCATTGTTTTTTGAATCCACAACTCAAGACCCATCATGTCGATAAAGGAAAATTCGAAAAGTTGGGAAACAAAAACTCAGGGATCCGAGGGCCAAGAAAAACTTCAAATCATGGACCAAATTATGACCTTAAGGCATTGTTTTACAAATCTACAGCTCAAGACCCATCATGCCCTTAAAGTGACATTCGAAAACAAGCAAAACAAAAACATTTTGCTGAGATTCGGAGGTGAAGAAGAACCTCAAATCATAGGCCCAAATATGACCTTAAGGCATTGTTTCTGAAATCTATGGCTCCTCAGATGTTGTTAAGCTACACAGCCCATCAGGCCCTTAAAGGGAATCTGTCAGTAGGCTCAACTCTCCTAAGCCGTCTATACGGGGATGGCAGGTCACAGAAATCTGAATGTATTAATACCTTCTTATCTGTGAGCTGATGTTTTATTCCAGAGAAATCCACGTTTTTCTAAATATGTAAATGAGCTGTTAAGATCTTTGGGCGGGACTTAGATCTCCCTGAGAATGTCTCCAAAGGTTATTGTAAATGAAAAGAGGCGTATCCAGTGTGAGACACGTAATGACTGACAGTCTGCTCTCCTGATGTACATGTTTCACATTGGTCATAAGATCTGGAGGCAGATTCTCAGAGTGAGATCTATGTCCGGCCCATAGATCTTAACAGCTCATTTACATATTAAGAAAAATAAGGATTTCTCTGGAATAAGACATTGGATGGCAGATATCAAGGAGTCATTTTTTTCGGCTTCCTATGACCTACATGCCCATATAGACAGCGTAGGAGGGTTGAGCCTACTGACAGATGCCCTTTTAAGGAAAATGTAAAAAGTTCTAAAAACGAAAACTTTTTTTAGAGACCTGAGGGCCAAGACAAACCCTAATCATTGGCCCAATGATGACCTTAAGGCGACGCTGCTTTCCCAGCTGTTGTTAAAACTAAAAAGTTTACAGGGACCAAGGCTTAGACTAAACTTAAAAACCCAAACGTGACCTTAATGTCTTCTAGTTACTATCTCTACTGGTTACTATCTCTGCTTGCTGGTAATGAATGAAAAAAAAGTTGGTAAAAACCTGCCCAGGACCAAAACTGAAAATAGTGGAGATGACATATATCATGCTGCCTGCAGCCACCACTAGGTGGAGCTTAGGAGCTAAATGCATACTATTTAAGTACAGTGAGCTCCCTCTAGTGGTGGCTGCAGGTAGCAGCACTTTTTCATGTAACCTTAGGTACAGTATATGCAGAGGATTTGGAGCGCTGTCTCGGAACGTGCGACTGCTGGGAAGATATATTAATCAGCACAGGATTTTAGACAGGAGCCCAGACGGTTCCACCTACTCAATAACCAGTAGAGGATTTATGGGTAATAATGCTATAACGTGTCAGACCCGTCCAGTCAGGTTTAGTAGGCAGAATATAATTGAGTCAGTGGGGATTTCATAGATCAGCCACCGGAGAACTACAAGATGTAATGAGGGCCGTGACTGACACTGCGATAAGGAGCAGAGGACGACGCTCCGTGTTCTGACGGCCAGAGGAAGACACGGAGAGATGACCCAAGCACATCCCGAGGGCACACAGCAAAATATCCGCATCCTCCAACATCATAAAAAGGAAATAAAATATTGATTAGGACGAAACTGCGCAGCTCCACATCAAGGACGTTCTTAAAGGGGTAACAACGAGAAAGGAAAGAAGGAGAGATATTTATTATAGTCCTAGTGACAGAATGGAGCGCTAACCCATAATATCCATAACCGCAGGAGAGCGGGATCAAAACCGGGGAAAGAAAGAAAGAGAGCGAGAGAAAGAAAGAAAAAAGAGGAAAAGAAAGAAAGAGACAGAAAGAGAGAGAGAAAGAGAGAAAAAGAAAGAAAGAAAGAAAGAGAAAGAAAAGAAAGAACAGAGAGAGAGAAAGAAGAGAGAGAGAAAGAAAAAAAGAGAGAAAGGAAGGAAGGAGAAAAGAGAGATTGAAAACAAGAAAGAAGAAAAGAAAGAGAGTGAAAGAGGGACGAAAAGGAAAGGAGGAGAAAAGACAGAAAGAAGAGGGAAAGTGACAGAATTAAAAAAGGAAGGAGAAAAGAGGGAAAGAAAGAAAAACAGAAAGGAAGAAAGAAAGAAAGAAAGAAAGAAAGAAAGAGAGAGAAAGGAAGGAAGGAGAAAAGAGAGATTGAAAGCAAGAAAGAAGAAAAGAAAGAGATTGAAAGAGGGACGTAAAGGAAAGGAGGCGAAAAGACAGAAAGAAGAGGGAAAGTGACAGAATTAAAAAGGAAGGAGAAAAGAGGGAAAGAAAGAAAAACAGGAAGAAAGAAAGAAAGAAAGAAAGAAAGAAGGAAAGAAAGACAGAAAGGAAGGAAGGAGAAAAGAGAGATTGAAAGCAAGAAAGAAGAAAAGAAAGAAAGAGATTGAAAGAGGGACGGAAAGGAAAGGAGGCGAAAAGACAGAAAGAAGAGGGAAAGTGACAGAATTAAAAAAGGAAGGAGAAAAGAGGGAAAGAAAGAAAAACAGAAAGAAAGAAAGAAAGGAGGAAAGGAGGAAAGAAGCAACGAAAGAGAAAAAGAAAGAAAGAACAAAAGAATTAGGGAAAAAAAGAAAGACAAAGAAAGAGGGAAACAAGAAAGAAAGAAAGAAAGAGCACAAGGAAAGAGGAGAAAAGAGAGAAAGAAAAAAAGAAAAAAGAGGATAAGAAAGTGGGTGGGATAGAAAGAAAGAAATGGAGAAAATAGAGAGAGTAGGAAAGAAGAAAGAAAAAGGAAAGAAAAAGAAGTAAAGAAGGAATGAAAGAGAAAGAAGTAATAAAAGGGAAATGTATAAAGAAGAAAAAAGGGATAGAGAAAGAAAAAGAAAGAAAAAAGAAAGATAAATAAGAAGAGAGAAAAAAGAAAGAAGGAAGGAAGAAAAGGGAGACGGAAATACAGAAAAACACAGAGAAAGGAAGAAAGAGAGCGCAAATAAAGAAGAGAGAAACAATGGAAGGACGTAATGAAAGAAATAAAGAGAAAGAAATAGGAAGCTAGATCAATAGATAGATGTCAGATAAAGGAGCCATAAAACACAAAATGAAATGAAATCGGGGAATCGGGAAGAAGGTTCCTCTGAGATCTCCGCACCTCGGACTGAGATTTCTTTATCTACATACGGTGCTTGTGTGGAAAACCTTTGGAGACGGTACCGCTGGAAACATCTGCTGGAGCCAATAACAGTCAGGTAGGATTGTGCACAAGCTGCAGAGTCACAGCATGAACAAATGTGCGGTGTCAGGCTGCAGGCGGGAGGGCCGCACATGGCGCAGGATCCGCCGGCTCACGGTGACAGCGGGGCTGCACTCAATAGTGTACGGGGCTGGAGATCCACTGCCACCAATGGAGAACAAGCCGAAATTCACAATGGAATAAAAATGCACCTGTCACAATGACATTCAACCACGTGCTCCTCTGTAGTGTGCTGAGGAACGAACGACGCTCCGAGAAAGTGCATGGCCAACAATACATAAATAGATAGATGATAGATACACAGACAGATAGATAATACTACTTTCGGGACAGCAAATTAGGGTTCCAAACTCCCCTGGACTGCCCTCCACAACCCACTTATACAAGGTCATAATGGACAAAAGGTGCCTTTAAATTTTTATGAGGGTAAATATATAAACTCCAAGAATATCCTGTTCCAGGGATCTGCTAAATATACATTCTAAGTACGAGCGGCTGCAAATAGATATTTGATTCCCCTTTAATTGAACCTGATGAGACTTTCTTAAAAGCCACCAAGTAAATTGAGAATCGTGAAGTGACTCCAAAGTTCCATAAAAATTATAAAGGAAATTGATACAATAGAATGACTCCAAAAATCCAGGACCTTAATACTTTGTGTCAGAGAAGGACATCAAATGTCATCTAGCCTGGTTGCTTCCCTTGTTAAAAGGTAGGTATACTATAAACCCCTTTATTGCCGAGTGTAGGGAGTTAATACAGAGCTTTTGTCAGCACCACCTTATGGCACTGTGGTTGATACAAAGGACTGCTTGTGTCAACAAAAATTAATCTCTAAATCATTAAATAACACTTTGTTTTTGGATTTAATAGTTTTGGGGCATTTACAGACCCCACAGCGGTTCCACTTTCTATTATACTTTAACTAAACCCTTATGAAAGCGGGGTTCTTATTCATTTTCTTATATGGTTCCTTCTTGATTTATGCACACAATCTATAACAAGTGTCTCTTATTATGGATGATATTATCTGTTCAGTAGTGGGGCACTGACTTGATCCATGATAATGTTTGGTTGACATGATTCAGATTCAGATTCAAAATTTGAAAAATCATAGCCTTTTCCTTTTCATTGGAAATAATGTAAGATTCTGAAGACTAAGACACAAGACAGAAGCTACGTTTCACTAGTACCTTATAACGCAAGTGCCGCATGCTGTTTGATGGAGTCCAACTGTGAGGGATTCCTGTTAGTATAATTCCGCAGAATGATGTCCCCAGGATACTGAGGATTACAAATAACCTGACTGATGTGTTCTTTTATCATAACTAGTGCAGTTCTACATTTCTGAAGATCTGGACAGACAGCTCTCTGGAATATGACAATAGAAGAAACGTACAAGTATCTATCGTGCTGGATATAAAATTATTAGAATAATGAAAAATCTAATATGGAACTTGAATGTTTTTGGAATTTAATATATTTTTTAGGACTGGTGATCAAATGCCAGACATCTTCAGGTCCTTGGACCTTCTGATGATGGGATGGACCGTTAGTGTTGACCGCCCATATATTCTCTGATGTACGGTATATCCACAGTTGATGAAGCCCTTGTCAATATCTAGGACAAGAAAATGAGATTTTTGATCAACTTAAGTCTAACTTAAAGTAGGAGATACCTAAAAATGGTGTCATAGCTCTTTGGAAAAGACAACAGCGAGTGACCAAAGAGTCAAAAGAAAGTGGGCAAGCAGCAACCGGCACCGACCAGAGTAGAGAAAGACCAAAATCAATCCTTCTGAGAAGCTTGACGTTTCGAGGACCTTCTCAAAAAACATCAATATGGTCACCGGGAATTGATCTCATATATCAGTAATATATTTCAACCAAATCATGATGTTCTGAGTACTTAGTCAGGAATTCCCCCAAAGAAATGTGACCCTAATAGTTACTTTGGAATGGGTGGACAGATCCTATAATACGTCAACCTGTTCCTCTGCCAAGAATTTTGCTACTGACAAAAAAAAACACTCGATCAATTTCAGTTTCTGTTCATTTTGATTATTTCGAGGGACAGTAAAGTCCCGTGAAATCTCTTTGGCTAATGGAAAAAGTCCTGATTAAAAGACAGTCCTCAATTTAGTCATCTAAGGACTACAGAAAGGACTGCTTTTATTAAATAACTCACCTTGAAAAGTAGAACGCCCCCTTTAAGCCCCTCCCCCTTTTAAAGTGGTATTGTTAAACTCCTCCCCCTTTTAACGGATTTTCCTCGAAAAGGTTGACGTGTCCTAAGACAGTAGAGAACAAAGTGATCTTTTGCCTTTGACCCATCTAGAATTTACATTAAATACCGCGGGCAGCGAGGAGATGGATTCTACACCCCATTAACTTCTAAAACCCGGTATGTCACGCTATCGCGCTGCCTACGCCAAGGACGACTTTACGGCGAGCGGCTCCAGAAATAAATAAACCTCGTTTAGAGTCTTGTGTTTCCTGCAAATTAACGACGCGCTTTACGGGATTTATCGTAGCGGAAGAAGCATTTAAAGAACCATTACGAAGTATACACAATCGTAAAAATCGCCTGCACCCTAATGGTTTAAATAGTCATTTTCGAGCACGACTTTGTCTACATTTCATAAAATTATGGAGCTCGCATCCATTAAATGCTACATCTAAGTACAGGCTTAATAGAACGTGTCAGTCTCCGCGCTCGTAATGACAGCAGGGGGACAGGCAAACAGCTCTCGTTACAAATGAGGGGGTCTCCGTGGGTGTACCCCGAGCTTGGTACGACACGGTACATTAAATGCTCACATTATAATACCGCATTAAGTCCACAATTAGCAAAAGACTTTAGCAAATGGCAATGCATTATACCTGAAATAAATGTTTAAGAATATTTTTTTAATATCTAAAAGCAATTGTGTATATTCTTTTATATAGTTTTGGTCACAATACTTTAGTGGTTAGTGCTTTTATATTATCCCTGGGGGTCTGGAGTAGTATAAAGATTAATATATAACATCCCTTAAGGTGTAGGGGTGGTTTAGCTATTAATATTTAATACATCTGGGGTCTAGAAGTCCTTAGTGGTTAATTTTGATTTAGGGGATAATGGTCCTGTATTGTCCCTGGGGGTCTAGAGTAATATAATGATTAACACCATCACCCTGGTGATGTACAGAGGTTTAGTTGTTAATACACATTACATCTGGGGGTCTATATGGCTTTAGTTGTAAATTTTAATATAATGGATAGTGGTCCTTTAATATCCCTGGGGGTCTACAGTAGAACAATGGTTACTATATTACGTCCCTGGCGGTGTAGAGGGGTTTAGTTGGTAATAAATAATACATCTGGGGGTCTGGAAGGATTTAGTGGTTGTGATTTAGGGAACAGTGTTCCTCTATTATCCCTGGGGTCTAGAGTAGTAAAATAATATATAATGTCCCTGGTGGTGTAGAGGGGTTTAGCTGTTAATACATTTGGGAGTCTGGAAGGCCTTAGTGTTTAATTGTGATTTAGGGGACAGTGGTCCTGTATTATTCCTGCGGGTCTAGAGTAGTATAATGATTAATATATAACGTCCCTGGTGGTGTAGAGGCGTTTAGTTGATAATACATATTACATCTGGGGGTCTAGATGTCCTTAGTGGTTAATTGTGATTTAGGGGAAAATAGTCCATTACCCCCGGGGTCTAGAGTAGTATAGTTATTAATATAATCTCTGGTGAAATAGAATAGTAAGGTGGTTTAAATAGGACCAAATGTTTCATGTTGATCTGGACACATGATATAATAATGGCTGCAGAGCATAATAAAAGGTGTTTTATTTTGACTCTCCAGATATTAGTAATCAAAGTATTTGGTAGCTAATGAGTTAAATTTGTTAAATCCAAGTGGGCGTCATCAGATAGTTTTCACTGAGGGCGTGTACTTTTTCCCAGTATATGACGTTGACCAATCATAACCAGGCAGCAACACTCAAGGGAAAGAAGAACACGCCCTCACCATATCTTAGAACAGGCTACTCCTGGGTGAGACCTATAAAGACAGACAGAGTGATCTCACTGTAAAGTGATTACAAGTTGACCTGAGTTTCAATACTAATATCTTTGAGCTTTCATTTCCTGGCAGTCAGTGTGATGGGAAGGGCAGTGCAGCTGAGTTTAGCTGTGACACATTATAAACCCTTCTATCAGTTCTCCTCCTTTCCTAACACTGCTAATGTACCTCAGCTGTACTGCCCC
Organism: Dendrobates tinctorius; assembly: GCF_039654945.1. Lineage (NCBI taxonomy): Eukaryota > Metazoa > Chordata > Amphibia > Anura > Dendrobatidae > Dendrobates > Dendrobates tinctorius. The sequence continues at coordinate 4,144,068 of NW_027361688.1, forward strand.
TCAACATACAGACTGCAAGGAGATGAGAGCTCAAAGATTGTGTTCAACCTGCTCTCATTGACAGTTAGAGTGATCAATGAGTGGAACAGGCTGCCACGAGAAGTGGTGAGTTCTCCTTCAATGGAAGTCTTCAAACAGAGGCTGGACAGACATCTGATTGGGATGATTTAGCGAATCCTGCTTTGAGCAGGGGGTTGGACCAGATGGCCCAGGAGGTCCCTTCCAACTCTACGATTCTATGATTCTATGATTCACTGCGGAGCAATTACAAGGATGCCCTGAGCACAGCCGACCTTAGCTTGACTACTGACACTTTTGAGCTCTCATCTCCTACCAGTCTATGTAGGAGAAGGGGCAGTACAGCAGAGGTCACAGTGCTATGAGAGCTGATAGAAGGCTTTGTAATGTGACACAACTAAACTCAGAAGTACTACCTCTCCCTCCACATGAAATATCGAAGGTGTCAGTAATCACACTCAGGTTTGCTATGCTCACAGCAACGTGTGATCATTCTGCAGTGAGTAGCTATTTGAGACTATAAAGGGAAATTTAGGATATTCTATGCCAACATACCAGACAGGACATAAGACCTCCCCCTTTCCATGCGCCTGTTAATACCGCAAGGAGGAGGAATAAAGGAGAAAAAAAAATCTGCAGAAAATCAACAGAAGTCAGAGACAGATAAGGACTGACGCCTCCGTGCCCGGCTCCGACCCTAATTACCCTCTCGCCTCTTTATCCTGGATCATAAAGACAGCCGGCGCTTTTATAACCAAGACTTCTCGTATTTTATCTTTTTTCTTTTTTTTTTCTTTTAGATTCGGTCCCACCACGCATTCTAGAAGTCTAAGACGCGCGACGACAATCATCGATCCCCCGGAATGGAGATAGATGAAACGAATGAGAAGCAGCAATCTGTGAGCTTCCGATAATGCGATCAAAATAGACTCAATTTCATGTAGACACCAATTTTAACAAAATGAATGATGTCTGTCGGCTGGTTTTTATTTTTTATGTATTTATTTTTTTGTTTCGAATTAAACCCTTTGAATAAATTGTACCGCCATTCCGCGCTGGAATGAGAGGTGACGGGCTCATTTATAGCCTTATTTTTCATCCATTTATTTCTTCTATCATAAAAAAAAAAAAATCAGTCTTGAAAATAGCTTTAAAAAAACCACGCCGTTTTATGTACACAGCTCCTATGCAGACCTATGTGTCATCATGATTTTTCCCTGCTTTCTTTTACTTGATATTCTATAGATAGTAGAAGATGGGAGGTGAGAGCACTGTGCTGGAGCAGACTGCATAGTATTTCATAGGAGCTGTATACACCAAAAAACACATCCTGGCCTTGTTCTTGTCCTGTATTGCACGTCTGTACGCATTTTGGCTCCCCACACATACGCCTTGTACAGGCCTGCTTTATTAAAGGGACTCGGTCAGCAGTAAATGACTGTACAAACCAAGCACAGGCGCTCAGAGCTTCATGGAGGGGCCAAGCATGTAACTACTCCTTCCCATCTGCTTGTTTTCCATCTATCTGAGCCTTTGCCATACTCGGCAGATGCCGGCTGTATTACACAGCCCACATCCGCATGTAACAGCAGTGATCGGAACTAAGCTCTCATCGCTGCTGTCTGCTGGTTGTATTATACAGCCGACATCTGCACGTAACAGCAGCGATAGGAGCTAAGATCTGATCGCTGCTGTCTGCTGTCTGTATTATACAGCTGACATCTGCACGTAACAGCAGCGACAGGAGCTAAGATCTGATCGCTGCTGTCTGCATTATACAGCCGACATCTGCATGTAACAGCAGTGATAGGAGGTAAGCTGTGACCTCTGCTGGCTGTATAATATAACCAACATCTGCATGTAACAGCAGCGACAGGAGCTAAGATCTGATCACTGCTGTCTGCTGTCTGTATTATACAGCTGACATCTGCACGTAACAGCAGCGACAGGAGCTAAGATCTGATCGCTGCTGTCTGCATTATACAGCCGACATCTGCATGTAACAGCAGCGATAGGAGCTAAGCTGTGACCTCTGCTATCTGTATTATACAGCCGACATCTGCACGTAACAGCAGCGACAGGAGCTAAGATCTGATCGCTGCTGTCTGCATTATACAGCCGACATCTGCATGTAACAGCAGCGATAGGAGCTAAGCTGTGACCTCTGCTATCTGTATTATACAGCCGACATCTGCACGTAACAGCAGCGACAGGAGCTAAGATCTGATCGCTGCTGTCTGCATAGTATAACCGACATCTGCACGTAACAGCAGCGACAGGAGCTAAGATCTGATCGCTGCTGTCTGCTGGCTGCATAATATAACCGACATCTGCATGTAACAGCAGTGAGAGGAACTATGCTCTGATCCCTGTGACTGCTGGCTGTATTATACAGCCGACATCTGCATGTAACAGCTGCAATCGGAGCTAAGATCTGATCCTTGCTGTCTGCTGTCTGTATTATACAGCCGACATCTGCACGTAACAGCAGCGATAGGAGCTAAGCTGTGACCTCTGCTGTCTGCTGGCTGTATTATACAGCTGACATCTGCATGTAACAGCAGTGAGAGGAACTATGCTCTGATCCCTGTGTCTGCTGGTTGTATTATACAGTCGAAATCAGCATGTATAAGTAGTGATTAGTGATCGTAGCTTAGCTTTCACCGCTGCTGTCTTTCGGCTGTATAATACAGCTGACATCTGCACGTAACAGTAGCGATCAGAGCTAAGCTCTGATCCCTGTGTCTGCCAGCTGTACTATACAGCTGACATCTGCATGTAACAGCAGCGATCGGAGCTAAGCTCTGTTAGCCCTTTAAATGAACATGTCAATTTCTATCAGTGGCATTTAAACATGCGCTCGTGGGGGGCTTCATAAGAGAACATGAAAAATTTGAATCCCCCCATTTTTCTTTATCAAAAGTAAAGAGAGTAAAAAAAAATATATATTCAGCATCAAAACGTATCGATAGCTATCATTATTTAACATGTACAGAAAAAGCCATAATGAAAAAACAAAATTGCCACTTTTAGGTTGCAGAACCTCGCTTAAAAAATGCAAGAAAAGTCGACCAATACATGGTATGTACCTACAGTTGTGCTCAATAGTTCCCATACCCCATTTCTTAATACTGTGTAATGCCCCCTCTAACATCAATGACAGCTTGAAGTCTTTTGTGGTAGTTGTGGATGAGGTTCTTTATTTTCTCAGATGGTAAAGCTGCCCACTCTTCTTGGCAAAAAGCCTCCAGTTCCTGTAAATTCCTGGGCTGTCTAGCATGAACTGCGCGCTTGAGATCTCCCCAGAGTGGCTCAATGATACTGAGGTCAGGAGACTGAGATGGCCACTCCAGAACCTTCACTTTGTTCTGCTGTAGCTAATGACAGGTCGACTTGGCCTTGTGTTTTGGATCATTGTCTGCCGTGGTATGTAAACTGTCAGAACAGTATCAATAAAAACTACCGCTCAGCTTTACAAAAAACAAGCCCTTACAAAGCACCATCGGCAGAAAAATATTTCCTTGCCATATGACAGTATTATTTATGTTCTGTATGGCAGTATTATGTTATGTAGGTAGCGTATAACAATATTGTTGTATAGCATTATTGTAAGTTCACTTGTAGATGGGTAACTTAAGAAGACAATACAGTGTCTGCACTATATGGCAGTACTATGTGTTCATTATTGAATATTAAATTAAAAGTATCAGGTCAATACCATATGGCAATATTATGAGGGGACCTGTATGACAGCATTATGTTTTGTTCTGTTTTTACGCACTGTAACAGTAGTATTATATAATCACTATATGGCGATATTATTCTTATTTGGCTCTGTATGGCGCTATTATTTCTGGAAATATCATCAAATCTGGCCATAGGAGCTCAATAGCTTATTATGAAAAGGAAGAGGGGGGAGCAGCTATTTAGTAGTACAATCATGAGAATGTGACAAAGGGGAGGTCCAAGAGATGTACATTTCCAGCACTGAGCAGATCATATCGCAATCTTTTACATACCGTCAAAGCGTCCAGTGAACAGATAGATCCACGTGACGGCTGGAACGAAGAGGAGGGTGAGAGACGCTGCCAGGAACTTCCTTCTCCCCCTGCAGAATCCCAGCATTCTCTCAGAATTGGGCGATCCTAAAGGTCACCGTGGTTCCTACGCCGGGAGCCTCGCCGCTTGTTCCACCGGCATGATAAAGGCCTACAGGAGAAAGGAGCCCATGTTACAGCATTTCTAGAGGAAAACACGAATCCAGACATCACTGCTGGGTCATCATGTAAGAAAGGGCACTAAGGATATCCAGGCTGGTAAATGATAAAGAAGAGGGGGCCCAGGTTATACCAGCTGTACATATATAATTATATATAGGAGATACCCAGGTTATATCAGCTGTACATATATAATTATATACAGGAGATGCCCAGGTTATACCAGCTGTACATATATAATTATACACAGGAAATACCCAGGTTATACCAGCTGTACATATGTAATTATACACAGGAAATACCCAGGTTATACCAACTGTACATATATAATTATATACAGGAGATGACCAGGTTATACGAGCTGTACATATATAATTATATACAGGAGATGCCCAGGTTATACCAGCTGTACATATATAATTATATATAGGAGATACCCAGGTTATATCAGCTGTACATACATAATTATATACAGGAGATGCCCAGGTTATACCAGCTGTACATATATAATTATATGCATTTGATTCCCATGTTATACCAGCTGTACATATATCATTATATACAGGAGATGCCCAGGTTATACCAGCTGTACATATATAATTATATACAGGAGATGCCCAGGTTATACCGGCTGTACATATATAATTATACACAGGAAATACCCAGGTTATACCAACTGTACAAATATAATTATATACAGGAGATACCCAGGTTATACCAGCTGTACATATATAATTATACACAGTATATACCCAGGTTATACCGGCTGTACATATATAATTATACACAGGAAATACCCAGGTTATACCAACTGTACAAATATAATTATACACAGGAAATACCCAGGTTATACCAGCTGTACATATATAATTATACACAGGAAATACCCAGGTTATACCAACTGTACAAATATAATTATATACAGGAGATACCCAGGTCATACCAGCTGTACATATATAATTATATACAGGAGATGCCCAGGATATACCAGCTGTACATATATATTATATACAGGAGATACCCAGGTTATACCAGCTGTACATATATCATTATATACAGGAGATACCCAGGTTATACCAGCTGTACATATATCATAGAGGAGATGCCCAGGTTATACCAGCTGTACATATCATACAGGAGATGCCCAGGTTATACCTGCTGTATATATCATACAGGAGATGCCCAGGTTATACCAGCTGTATATATCATACAGGAGATGCCCAGGTTATACCAGTTGTACATATATCATAGAGGAGATGCCCAGGTTATACCAGCTGTACATATATCATAGAGGAGATGCCCAGGTTATACCAGCTGTACATATCATACAGGAGATGCCCAGGTTATAGCAGGAAGCTCCCTGTGACTAGGTAGATGAAGCTGTCGCGGTTCTCCTGGCTTTGTCCCTCGGGATGGAGGCTAGCTCCTCTCGGAGTTGGAGTAATACCAGACACATTATCACAAGATGAAACCTCCCACCACGAGTCGCTTTTTTACGGAGATCCAGACAATGAGACGCGTCTCCGGCACTTTCCGCACAAATTACCATTAAGTGCCGGCACTCCAAGCTGCAAGACTTTCTCACGAATAATGTAAGTAGGCCGGATAACGTATTCGGAGCATAATTGCCTGTGTGCAGTAATCTGGCCGCTGCGCACGGGGCACACCGGCTCATTCTCCTCCGGAGGATTGGAGTGGCGCGGGCGCCGATGGGTGTCTGACTTCCCTTATAGACTTGTAAATCAGGCTCCGTACGTCTTCACCTCATTCACTTCACAACGGGATTTAAGAGCTGGAAGCAGAAGAGAACTTTTCTCATAGTTTCATCTCTCTCTTAAAGGGGACACGTCACTGAAAACTTATTTTTGGAATGGCTCATTTTGGCTCACTATATCCAGACGTGAGAGTTGGTGAAATAGCTAATTTTTAAATAAAATCTGATTTTGGGATACTCTGTTGGGAGACGTTTCTGCTAAAGGTGTCTGTTTGTGGCCACCCGGTGGTTGTGATGTGAACTGCAGCCTGTCCAATGTTTGGCTAAGATGTCACCATATTACATAGTAAGAAACTGGAGTCTTTAACAAAATTTGCACCTGTTCAGTCCTCTCCAAAGAGGACTGAGCAGCGACGGGCTACCTGCTACCAGGGTCCGATACGGTCCCTGAAACAAGTGTTGAGTTGTCCATAGTCAACAAATAGAGATATTATTGGTATTCCTCTTCCCAGGGTGCACTTGTCTATAGGCCTTCTTATACCAGCTGGATCTCCACAAAGAGAATCAGTACCAGGATGGGGACATTATACCAGGAAGGAAATCAGAATGGTGGACATTATACGATGACGGGGGACATCATACCAGGAAAGGGCCCAGGATGAGAGACATCATACCAGTAATGGGTACCAGGATGGGGAACATCATACAGGGAATGGGCACAGTATGGAGACATTATATCAGGAAGGAATCAGAATGGTGGACATTATACCATGATGGGGGACATCATACCAGGAAAGGGCCCAGGATGAGAGACATCATACCAGTAATGGGTACCAGGATGGGAAACATCATACAGGGAATGGGCATAGGATGGAGACATTATACCAGGAAGGAATCAGAATGGGGGACATTCTACCAGGATGGGGATCAGAATGGTGGACATTATACCATGACGGGGGACATCACACCAGGAAAGGGCCCAGGATGAGGAACATCATACCAGTAATAGGCACCAGGATGGGGAACATCATACAGGGAATGGGCACAGGATGGGGAACATTACACCAGGATGAGGAACATCATACCGGGAATGGGCACAGGATGTGAAACATTATACCATTCAGGGACTCAGAATGGGGACATTATACCAGGATGGGGGACACCACACCAGTAATGGACCTAGAATGAGGACATTATACCAGGATGGGGAACATCATATTGGGAATAGGCACAGGATGGGGAACATTATACCAGGCAGGGACTCAGAATGGGGGACATGATACCAGGAAGGGGAACATCATACCGGGAATGGGCCCAAAATGGGGGAAGTTACACCAGGCAGGGGGACCCAGGATGGGGAACATTATACCAGGAAGGGGATCAAGATAGGGGAAATTATAACAGAAAGGGCTCAGGATGGGGGACATTATACATAGAATGGGACCATCATACTGGGAATGGGCTCAGGATGTAGGACATTATACCAGGATGGGTGACATCATACCAGTACTAGCCCTGGAATGGGGGACATTATACCAGGAATGGGCACAGAATGGGGGAAGTTACAACAGGCACTCAGGAACCAATTAAGGACCCAGGATGTGGGACATTATACCAGGATAGAGGACATTATACATGGAAGGGGCCCAGGATGGTGAAAATTGTACCAGGGTGGGAGACATTATACTAGTAATGAGCCTAGGATGGGGGACAATACAATATATCATGAATAGGCTCAGGATAGGGTAAATTATACCAGGAAGGGGCCCAGGATGGGGCACATTATACCAGGAATGGGCTCAATAGGGGGGGCATTATACTAGGACTAGGATTGGGGACATTATACCAGGAAGAGCCACTTTAGCTTTCCAACCATAAAAAGAAAGGGGCCCGGGTACATTTCTCGCACAGGGGGCCTAAGCTGTCAGTTTCAATTTCTGCCAGGGAGCATTGCTTACAGTATAAGCCCCCATATGCTGGTTAGATCTCCACAAGGAGTACCGGAACGCCCATGTGCTCCATGGCTATTGCATGCAAACAAAAGGAAGCATTCCCAATGTACCCGGATCTCCGCAAGGAGTACCAGAGCCAAATTCCACTGACCTGAATTTTTGGGGGGCACGGTTGTTCTTTAACTCCCTCCAATATTGCCAAAGACAGGCCCAGCAGTTAGAGGGTTACACCGGGGCGATGGCGGCATGTGGGCCTGGTATTCCACCACATTGGGCAGATCATTATAGCGCCAAAGAGCGACTCTACGACAAACCCTAGACGCTGTCAGCTCCGGGAAAATCCTATCTGCCCCGATCGCACAAAGCGAAATTCTCCCCAATTTGTCCTGATTTGTGAACGCTTTTCAGTCGCCCGTCACCGCTCATCAGTCCACGTGCCACAGAAGATCCCAATTTGCTCCAGTTTATTAGCACGCCTAGAAAAGAGAGGTCACCCCCATTATTTATGACGCCCCCCCCTCTCTGAACACGCGTGCATGACGCCTGTCAACACTAATAAAATGGCAGCTTGCGAGGCGACGGCAGGCGGGAGATGAACGCTCACACAATTAAGGCTCCACAGCCGGCAGCGAGCTGGAAGATGGCAACGGCTGAGAAGTGACACCCCCTGCCCCGGAGGAAGAAGAGGGGGTGCCGAGAAGGACGGGAAAACACTGCTACAACGCTCAAACGCTATCCGTACAGGGCCGACAATCAGCATCCGACTGATGACCCCATAAACAGTGCCGGAAGTAGTAACCCCATAACCAGTGATGCAGCGTGCCCCTATAATCAGTGTAGCAAAGAGATCCCAAAACAATCAGCATTAGAGTGACCCCCAGAGCAGTAAGACCCTACTATTAGAGCAGAGAGCCACTGTCACCCCCATAAACAGAGCTAGAGGAAGGAGGACTAGCCGAAGACCCCAATACTATCAGAGTGACCCCATTTACATTGCCATTAAACTGTCCCCAAGCCCCCAAACAGTGCAATCAACCTACTAACCAATATTAAGGTATCGACTAAATACCCTATTACCTTTTATCAGCACTTGCTGACTACTGTCATATGTCTCACTGCAAGGTATTTTTGCACATTTGTCATTCTGTGCTCTTTGTTTGTGTAACCAATATTCATCAGGTTACTGCTCCACCATGATTTATACTGCAGCTGTGCTTGTTCTGCTTGGCTTCTGTGTAGCTACAAGTACAGTAACTAAACCAGTGGAGAAAACCAGAACTCTGGGAGTTTCTGTTATGGTGTGATATGCTATGTGGGTATCATCTTGTGTATATTTCTATTTCACTGATTGTCATAGTGTTTTTCTTGTTGCCTTGTATGTCTGCAGCCTGACTGTATCTATGTCTCTTGATGACCCCCTGTAGTTCCTTAATCCCCCAGGCACCTTTGTCAGGTCGGGAAAGGCCTGAAAACCACCCAACCTGTCTGACTACTGCTGGATATAGAGAGGGGGCTGGAAAGGACAGGAGGGGGGAAGTCAGTTCCTGTGTGGAGAGTGTCATGTGAACACAGCACGTCAGAGAGAAGGGGAAGCATATGGACTTTTTATCCTCTGGCTGCTGGATTTTTGGACTCTCATCCCCTTGGACATTTTATCCTGAAACTGGACTGCACTCTTGTTCTGGACTATTGTATCCTCAGTGTGGTGGATTGTTTATGGACCTTCTAATTTTGCCTGTAATAAAGGTCTTGGGATTGTTCACACTTCCCTCGCTCTGTTGATTGTGTGGTACCAGAGAAGGACCCTGTGACAATGTGTGTTATATGTGTGTATATATAATGTATGTGTGTTATATGTGTGTATATATAATGTATGTGTGTTATATGTGTGTATATATAATGTCTGTTATGTTTGTCTCTGTGCAGTTATATATGTGTAATGTGTATGTTTTATATATCTGTCTCTAGATATACAGTATATGTATGTAGTGTATTTAGTGTGTATGTTTTATGTGTCTCGTACGTATCTGTTTACATGTGTGTTGTTTATGTCTGTATATATGTGTAATGTGATTTATATATTTGTCTCTATATATGGTATGTGTTCAGTGTGTATATGTGTTCTATATGTCTTTTATGTATGTACAGTATGTGGTTATTATGTATGTATAATGTAGATCGTCCAGGACACCTGCTGGGGCCGCAGCGGCCTCACTCACCTCCACCACAACTTCTTCTACATGGAGTTGTAAATCAAAAGGCAAAAATAGCTTGCGAGGCCTGCCAAACATGCCGAGCTATTCCAGGCACACATGGCAGCTCCGATTAGATTCCTGCTCCTCTCTGGCCCTTTAAACATGGCTGCACATCTATTAATAGTGACTGTGCCTGCTGCTGACTGTAATGAGATGGGAAGAGTTACCTGCCCGTGACATCTCGCATATTACACTAAGTACAGAGGAGGCAGCTGATCAGGGACACCAGAGACCGCGGCTGATATGTGCGCTAAACGCCTAGCGACATTACCCAATACCTTGTCACCCTGCCCAGAGAGGACTCATGATCACACAACAGCTGGGACCCCATAACATGAAGCTCATGGGCCTCAAAGCAAAATCTGCACAGGTGCCTCACCTGCCATGTACCATTTATATTGCTGGTGTCTTTAATTTTCCTCTAGTCAGAGGGGAAGTTGATAAGGAGATTTAAGGAAACTATGGAGTTATCATACATTCCAGGGTATCGATCTGATCCAGCACCCCAGGGTGGAGTGATACGCAGAATGGCTAGTAGAAGCCAAGTAGTGAAGCAGTGTTTGGCCTCCAAGTGTAATGGGGGCCCGGCCAGATCCGATGGCGCCAAACTGCCGCCCTATGCCATTTCATAGAGAAGTTATGGTCCATCATAGGTTTTGGAGTTTTGGAATCCACACGTCTCTGACCTCGGTTTTAACTTTTCATGCTACCGAGGCTGGTTTCTGGCTCCGTAAAATCCCATTAACGGACTGGGCTTATATGTAACAAGGAACTGGTGGCAGACAGTCCTAGTGGACTGAAGAGGTTCTGTTTCACTAGTGCTAGAGAAAGGGGCCTCTCAGCCTGTCAGGGTTCTGGTGAGTGTGGTGCTGCATCCTCTCACTCCCCGTGGCTTCATAGGCCCGTGTGGACAGGGGGATGTCTGTATGAAACTCTGCCAAGCTGACCTTACGTGTCCCCGGGGGGTTGGTGCAAGTGGCGAGACCGTACCGCATGATCCCTCCGACTTAATATTTATGTCAGGCGGGGTGGCGAGGTGCGGGCTCATCACAATACCTTATTAATGGTTACTTGCTTCAGGCATGACCATCACAGATGGAAAATTATACAGCACCCCTCTCCTTTCCTGATCATTCCCATCTTCAGTAAATGCTGAGCACTCCCGGTCTAATCGTATTAGATGCCGCTGAAATAGCCTCAATTCCTTTGACATTCTGTCAGATCACAATTATTAGAGCATCAACCACTTATCTTTCTCTAAAGACGTTCCCCGGGGGACAATTATCTAGAAACATGCCCTCTCTCATTCAATTTTCTCATTACAGGATCCCATATAGATGTAGATACTTTTGTGCCTCCGTGTAGCACCAGATGGCGGATACAAAGTCAAAAGGAAGGGCCGGCACCAACAAGTGAGACGGAGCCCAGGTTTCTTTGTGAGAATGAATAGTTTATAATTACAGGGGAGATATAAATTTCCTGTAGTTTCAGGTTTTCTAATAAGACGTTGCTTGAATATTAATTTAAAGGGACCTTCTGTAGTAGCCAACTAGCCGCAGATTGTGCCCAGGTCTTCTTATATAGGAACTACTGGCTGAAAACCACTTACACCAGCGGCCCACAAGTGCTAATAATAATGAGCAGAATTAGGTTTGGCCGATTGGTTCGACTTCTCCACAACAATCACAGTCTCCCACGTGGCCACTTGAGAAAATGAATTGCCCATTTTTGACCGACGGTATACACTTCCTATATAGGTAAGGTGAAATGTAACTCCATTACCAGACCAATATTATAGTAGTTATATTCTTATACATAGGGGGCAGTATTATAGTAGTTATATTCTTGTATATAGGGGCAGTATTATAGTAGTTATATTCTTGTATATAGGAGCAGTATTATAGTAGTTATATTCTTGTATATAGGGGCAGTATTATAGTAGTTATATTCTTGTATATAGGGGCAGTATTATAGTAGTTATATTCTTGTATATAGGAGCAGTATTATAGTAGTTATATTCTTGCACATAGGGGCAGTATTATAGTAGTTATATTCTTGTATATAGGGGCAGTATTATAGTAGTTATATTCTTATACATAGGGGCAGTATTATAGTAGTTATATTCTTGTACATAGGGGCAGTATTATAGTAGTTATATTCTTGTACATAGGGGCAGTATTATAGTAGTTATATTCTTGTACATAGGGGCAGTATTATAGTAGTTATATTCTTATACATAGGGGCAGTATTATAGTAGTTATATTCTTATACATAGGGGCAGTATTATAGTAGTTATATTCTTGTACATAGGGGCAGTATTATAGTAGTTATATTCTTGTACATAGGAGCAGTATTATAGTAGTTATATTCTTGTACATAGGGGGCAGTATTATAGTAGTTATATTCTTATACAGAGGAGCAGTATTATAGTAGTTATATTCTTATACAGAGGAGCAGTACTATAGTAGTTATATTCTTGTACATAGGGGCAATATTATAGTAGTTATATTCTTGTACATAGGAGCAGTATTATAGTAGTTATATTCTTGTACATAGGGGCAGTATTATAGTAGTTATATTCTTGTACATAGGGGCAGTATTATAGTAGTTATATTCTTGTACATAGGGGCAGTATTATAGTAATTATATTCTTGTACATAGGAGCAGTATTATAGTAGTTATATTCTTGTACATAGGGGCAGTATTATAGTAGTTATATTCTTGTACATAGGGGCAGCATTATAGTAGTTATATTCTTGTACATAGGGGCAGTATTATAGTAATTATATTCTTGTACATAGGAGCAGTATTATAGTAGTTATATTCTTGTACATAGGGGCAGTATTTTAGTAGTTATATTCTTGCACATAGAGGCAGTATTATAGTAGTTATATTCTTGTACATAGGAGCAGTATTATAGTAGTTATATTCTTGTACATAGGGGCAGTATTATAGTAGTTATATTCTTGTACATAGGGGAAGTATTATAGTAGTTATATTCTTGTACATAGGGGCAGTATTATAATAGTTATATTCTTGTATATAGGGGCAGTGTTATAGTAGTTATATTCTTGTACATAGGGGACAGTATTATAGTAGTTATATTCTTATACAGAGGAGCAGTATTATAGTAGTTATGTTCTTGTACATAGGGGGCAGTATTATAGTAGTTATATTCTTGTACATAGGGGGCAGTATTATAGTAGTTATATTCTTGTACATAGGGGCAGTATTATAGTAGTTATATTCTTGTACATAGGGGCAGAATTATAGTAGTTATATTCTTGTACATAGGGGCAGTATTATAGTAGTTATATTCTTGTACATAGGAGCAGTGTTATAGTAGTTATATTCTTGTACATAGGGGACAGTATTATAGTAGTTATATTCTTGTACACAGGAGACAGTATTATAGTAGTTATATTCTTGTACATAGGGGGCAGTATTATAGTAGTTATATTCTTGCACATAGGGGCAGTATTATAGTAGTTATATTCTTGTACATAGGGGCAGTATTATAGTAGTTATATTCTTGTACATAGGGGGCAGTATTATAGTAGTTATATTCTTGTACATAGGGGGCAGTATTATAGTAGTTATATTCCTGTACATAGGTGCAGTATTATAGTAGTTATATTCTTGTACATAGAGGCAGTATTATAGTAGTTATATTCTTGTACATAGGAGCAGTATTATAGTAGTTTTTCTTGTACATAGGGGCAGTATTATAGTAGTTATATGTAATGGTTACGTGTGACTGGGCACACCGCCTCCAGCTGGCGAATTTCAGAAATACACGTAAAACCAGATACACCGTCTCCAGCAGGGTGAATTTAAATGATAAGGGGAAACACCAGGGAAACAATAACAATGGTGGACCCTGTGATAGGGAACGGGGACATGGAGACCTCCTGCACTCCCCTGAGTCAGTGACACTACACTCCTACCGATCCCTAGGCCGGTTCCGCACCGGGCGCCGCTCAGGATACCTTTAAACCCTAGCTCACCCTGCACCTACCCCTTTCTAGTGAAATGGCCGGTGCAGAGACTAATCCCACCACTGCACTGAAACACACATAAAGGAAAGGCACAAACATGGAAACACCACTTAGCTTTACTCTGTTGCACTTGCTCCTGGCAACAGAGTCCACCACCAGAATGCAGCTCTCCTCCTGAAACGCTGCCACCAAGCTCTGTCAGAGCCGCAAGGAAATCCCCTCTGACTCCTTGCACACCAGGGCTCTGACCGTGCTGCAAGGAGCTCTCTCCAGCTCCTTCCTCCGCCAAGGATGGTTGGAAATGAATACTATCACCAACGCTGATTGCAACACCTGTGACTCTTTTGTAGCAGAGCCAGCAATCACACCTGCATTAATATCATGTGCACTAAACTAAAGAAACAGAGTGCAATGATGCTCACCACCACCGGGGGCAAACTTAGAACAAAGGACACCACAGTGCAATAATCCCAATGGCCACCGGGGACAAAAACCACACTTAAGCACACAGCTTAAGGAAAAAAAAGGTTACATGTGCTTTTAACTGTCATCATCCAACCTGGATCATGACATTATATTCTTGTACATAGGGGCAGTATTATAGTAGTTATATTCTTGTATATAGGAACAGTATTATAGTAGTTATATTCTTGCACATAGGGGCAGTATTATAGTAGTTATATTCTTGTACATCGGGGCAGTATTATAGTAGTTATATTCTTGTACATAGGGGGCAGTATTATAGTAGTTATATTCTTGCACATAGGGGCAGTATTATAGTAGAATCATAGAATCATAGAATCGTAGAGTTGGAAGGGACCTCCTGGGCCATCTGGTCCAACCCCCTGCTCAAAGCAGGATTCGCTAAATCATCCCAGTCAGATGTCTGTCCAGCCTCTGTTTGAAGACTTCCATTGAAGGAGAACTCACCACTTCTCGTGGCAGCCTGTTCCACTCATTGATCACTCTAACTGTCAAAAAGTTTTTTCTAATATCTAATCTGTGTCTCCTCCCATTCAGTAGTTATATTCCTCCCATTCAGTAGTTATATTCTTATACATAGGAGCAGTATTATAGTAGTTATATTCTTGTACATAGGGAGCAGTATTATAGTAGTTATATTCTTGTACATAGGGGCAGAATTATAGTAGTTATATTCTTGTACATAGGGGCAGTATTATAGTAGTTATATTCTTGTACATAGGAGCAGTGTTATAGTAGTTATATTCTTGTACATAGGGGCAGTATTATAGTAGTTATATTCTTGTACATAGGGAGCAGTATTATAGTAGTTATATTCTTGTACATAGGGAGCAGTATTATAGTAGTTATATTCTTGTACATAGGGGCAGTATTATAGTAGTTATATTCTTGTACATAGGGGCAGTATTATAGTAGTTATATTCTTGTATATAGGGGGCAGTATTATAGTAGTTATATTCTTGTACATAGGGGGCAGTATAATAGTAGTTATATTCTTGTACATAGGAGGCAGTATTATAGTAGTTATATTCTTGTACATAGGAGCAGTATTACAGT
Organism: Dendrobates tinctorius; assembly: GCF_039654945.1. Lineage (NCBI taxonomy): Eukaryota > Metazoa > Chordata > Amphibia > Anura > Dendrobatidae > Dendrobates > Dendrobates tinctorius. Next base: position 4,159,761 of record NW_027361688.1, read on the forward strand.
AGTTATATTCTTGTACATAGGGGACAGTATTACAGTAGTTATATTCTTGTACATAGGGGACAGTATTACAGTAGTTATATTCTTGTACATAGGGGCAGTATTATAGTAGTTATATTCTTGTACATAGGAGCAGTATTATAGTAGTTATATTCTTGTACATAGGGGCAGTATCATAGTAGTTATATTTTTGTACATAGGAGGCAGTATTATAGTAGTAATATTCTTGTACATAGGGGCAGTATTACAGTACTGATGGTCTTGTACTCGGGTGGCATTAGCATAGTATATTCTAATCCACAATGGCAGTATTATTTTTTAATAGTGAATTATATTAGCACTTCAGTTCCACCTCTTTCTCTGTATAACTCCATGTTCAGCGCTCCTTTACACTGTATACATTTGGATCACACTGTATTTTGGATGATAAAACGCTGGAGGACATGAAAAATAAACTACTAATAAATGCCGACACGGCTGTCACTGAACCGGTCCCACGGCAGCGGTCGCAGACTTCCTCATAATGGCTATAAGATTGATATAACGTAAAGTCAATTCTACGTTCTGCAAGTTACCGGGATAAAATACGGCTCATTGAAATCTAATATGTTGCCAGTAAAATGTCTCAGACCAAAAATGTCATCAGTGAATGATAAATCCCCCCGGAGATAGAAGTCATTGAAATATTAAGATGTGGTCATCAAAGAAAATCATACCATAACCGGTCGTTCAGAGGTCCATTACGGAACGTCAGTCCCGGGCAGGCGATACATCTCTGTCAGCGTGGATCTCGTCTCCAGAATCCACAAGTAAAAGAACAATACACGCCGCCGTTCCTGGAGGCTCCTGCTTTTCTCTATTTTCAAGAAGAACCTAAAATCTCAACATGGTGGCTCGAAATCCCTTTAAGAAGCGATCATTAATTGAGAGCTTAGATGTCAATTACACCATGTTTTTCCCAGGCCGAAAATAAACCTTTTGTCCACGAGTCCAGCTGTAAAAAGCCTGAAACGCGCCGCACATTGAGATTCTTTCATTTATCTGATCAGAAGGAGAACAATTCCTTTAAGACACGGTCAACAAAGAGAATGGGGTCAATTATCGAATGTCAAAAGATAAAAAAACAAATTTTTGCTTGGATGTAAAACGCGTTGTCACCTTACGGCTGCTCTGCTTCTCACTTCAGGAGAAGAGTCTACATGATGGCTGCTGGCAACCCCTTTAAGAAGTTGTCATCAGAGAGAAGAAATTCATGTCTGGTAGTTTAGAGGACTATTATTGAACATCGCTTCGAGGAGCAAAGATCAGAATTCGCCATAAAACACAAAGCACCTTGAGGAAACATCTATTATCTGATGAGAAGAAGGTGGTAGGAAAATATTAGGAAAACTGGTCACCAAAGGTATAAGATCCATAATCAGCAGTTTAGGTTGTGTTACAGCTCACCTGGTGAGGTGGGTTCCCTAAGCTGCAGGTCTGGGTGGGGCATGGACTGGAGGAGTTGATGCAGCTTAGTAGAGGTGAGCTGAAAATGCTAAGGCGGTATGGAACAGCAGAGACAGATATGCTGGACGGCACCTGGAGCAACATGAAACAGCAGAGATGGATATGCTGGACAGAACCTGGAGCAACATGGAACAGCAGAGATAGATATGCTGGACAGAACCTGGAGCAACATGGAACAGCAGAGATATATATGCTGGACAGAACCTGGAGCAACATGGAACAGCAGAGATAGATATGCTGGATAGCACCTAGAGCAACATGGAACAGCAGAGATAGATATGCTGGACAGAACCTGGAGCAACATGGAACAGCAGAGATAGATATGCTGGATAGCACCTAGAGCAACATGGAACAGCAGAGATAGATATGCTGGACAGCACCTGGAGCAACATGGAACAGCAGAGATGGATATGCTGGACAGCATCTGGAGCAACATGGAACAGCAGAGATGGATATGCTGGACAGCGCCTGGAGCAACATGGAACAGCAGAGATGGATATGATGAACGGCACCTGGAGCAACATGAAACAGCAGAGATGGATATGCTGGATAGCACCTGGAGCAACATGAAACAGCAGAGATGGATATGCTGGACAGCACCTGGAGCAACATGGAACAGCAAAGATGGATATGCTGGACAGCACCTGAAGCAACATGAAACAGCAGAGATGGATATGTTGGACAGCGCCTGGAGCAACATGGAACAGCAGAGACGGATATGCTGGACAGCACCTGGAGCAACATGAAACAGCAGAGATGGATATGCTGGACAGCACCTGGAGCAACATGAAACAGCAAAGATAGATTGCTGGACAGCGCCTGGAGCAACATGGAACAGCAGAGATGGATATGCTGGACAGCGCCTGGAGCAACATGGAACAGCAGAGATGGATATGCTGGACGGAACCTGGAGCAACATGGAACAGCAGAGATGGATATGCTGGACAGTGCCTGGAGCAACATGGAACAGCAGAGATGGATATGCTGGACAGCGCCTGGAGCAACATGGAACAGCAGAGACAGATATGCTGGACGGAACCTGGAGCAACATGGAACAGCAGAGATGGATATGCTGGACAGCGCCTGGAGCAACATGGAACAGCAGAGATGAATATGCTGGACAGCGCCTGGAGCAACATGGAACAGCAGAGATGGATATGTTGGACGGAACCTGGAGCAACATGGAACAGCAGAGATAGATATGCTGGACAGCGCCTGGAGCAACATGGAACAGCAGAGATGGATATGCTGGACGGAACTTGGAGCAACATGGAACAGCAGAGATGGATATGCTGGACAGCGCCTGGAGCAACATGGAACAGCAGAGATGGACATGCTGGACTGCACTTGGAGCAACATGGAACAGCAGAGATGGATATGCTGAACAGCGCCTGGAGCAACATGGAACTGCAGAGATGGATATGCTGGACAGCACCTGGAGCAACATGGAACAGCAGAGATGGATATGTTGGACAGCGCCTGGAGCAACATGGAACAGCAGAGACGGATATGCTGGACAGCACCTGGAGCAACATGAAACAGCAGAGATGGATATGTTGGACAGCACCTGGAGCAACATGAAACAGCAAAGATAGATTGCTGGACAGCGCCTGGAGCAACATGGAACAGCAGAGATGGATATGCTGGACAGCGCCTGGAGCAACATGGAACAGCAGAGATGGATATGCTGGACGGAACCTGGAGCAACATGGAAAAGCAGAGATGGATATGCTGGACAGTGCCTGGAGCAACATGGAACAGCAGAGATGGATATGCTGGACAGCGCCTGGAGCAACATGGAACAGCAGAGACAGATATGCTGGACGGAACCTGGAGCAACATGGAACAGCAGAGATGGATATGCTGGACAGCGCCTGGAGCAACATGGAACAGCAGAGATGAATATGCTGGACAGCGCCTAGAGCAACATGGAACAGCAGAGATGGATATGTTGGACGGAACCTGGAGCAACATGGAACAGCAGAGATAGATATGCTGGACAGCGCCTGGAGCAACATGGAACAGCAGAGATGGATATGCTGGACGGAACTTGGAGCAACATGGAACAGCAGAGATGGATATGCTGGACAGCGCCTGGAGCAACATGGAACAGCAGAGATGGACATGCTGGACTGCACTTGGAGCAACATGGAACAGCAGAGATGGATATGCTGAACAGCGCCTGGAGCAACATGGAACTGCAGAGATGGATATGCTGGACAGCACCTGGAGCAACATGGAACAGCAGAGATGGATATGCTGGACAGAACCTGGAGCAACATGGAACAGCAGAGATAGATATGCTGGACAGTGCCTGGAGCAACATGGAACAGCAGAGATGGATATGCTGGACAGCGCCTGGAGCAACATGAAACGGCAGAGATGGATATGCTGGACAGCGCCTGGAGCAACATGGAACAGCAGAGATGGATATGCTGGACAGCGCCTGGAGCAACATGAAACAGCAGAGATGGATATGCTGGACAGCGCCTGGAGCAACATGAAACAGCAGAGATGGATATGCTGAACGGCACCTGGAGCAACATGGAACAGCAGAGATGGATATGCTGGACAGCACCTGGAGTGTTATGAATGAGTCACCGTAGGAGGCAAAAACAGAAATGCTAGCTAAGTCCAGAAAACCAGAGAAGTTGGCAGCTATCGGATTGCAGACCCCTGAACCTATCAACAACAACTAGCAGTAGCCGTGGGGGGTTCCTACGGTGCCCTAGACCCCTCGATCACAGCCGGAGAGCTAAATAGCCTAAAGACAGAAAGGGAAATCTAAACTGCCCCAGAGCAGACCCAAAAGCAATAGGCAGCCCCCAACATACGATGACGGTGAAGCAAGAAGAAAAAACACTAACACAGATAGAAAGATAGACTGAGCAAATGATGGGGCCCAAGCTAACTAGATAGGACAGGATAGGAAAGCTTCTGTCTGCAATCCGCGAAAAACCCTATCAAAATAAGAGCCAACAGACTGACAGGGAAAAAGGCCCTGAAGACGCTAGGCTTCAAAAAGACTATGTCAGTACTCAGGTATTTTCTGAAGACAGAGCAAAAAGGCAAAAAGGAATTCAGCTCACCCCAGCAGGGAATGGCAGAATCCAGAAAAGCAAGGCAAACTAAAACCAAAACACAAATGCAAAAAGGCAAAGCAGAAAACTTAGCTTTTGTGGAGCAGGATTCAGACTGGTCTCCTAGAATTCCACAGAGAAATCACCAGCGAGGCAGAAGGGCATCGGCTGCCTTATATCCAGTCAGAGATCCCCGTCGCCCAGTCATCCTCTCCCAGCTCAGGTGCTTGGTAATCAGCCTCACTACCTTCCTTCACCAGAAGAGGGAGTTCATCAGACCTCAATGGTGAAGGGGAAAATGAACTCATAACAGTACCTCCCCCTTGAGGAGTCACCGAACCCTCATCCACGCCACCAGGGTGATCAGGGTGAGCCCGATGAAAGGCACGCACCAATCTTTTGGCATGAATATCAGAGGCAGAGACCCAGGAATTATCCTCCTGACCATAACCCTTCCACTTAACCAAATACTGGAGTCTCCGTCTAGCCAGACGGGAATCCAGTATCTTCTCTACCTCATATGCCATGTTACCTTCAACCAATACAGGTTCCGGAGGTGCCACCCCAGGAACTACTGGTTCAACAAACCTCTTCAACAAGGACTTATGAAACACATTATAGATTTTAAATGTGACAGGAAGAGACAATCGAAAGAGACCGGATTAATGATCTCCAAAATCTTGTAAGGCCCAATAAATCTAGGCTTAAACTTAGGAGAAGCTACCTTCATAGCGATATTTTTTGATGATAACCAAACCATATCACCCACCTTTAACTGGGGACTAACGGTCCTATGTCGGATGGAAAACCACTGGGCCTTTTCCTGGGAGAGAGATAACTTATCCACCACTTGGCCCAGATCTGGTGCATTCTCTCCACCACATTGTCAACACCTGGGCAGGCAGAAGGCTCCAACTGCCCTGAAGAAAATCGAGGATGAAACCCAAAGTTACAAAAAAAAAGGTGACATCAAAGTGGCAGAACTAGCTCTATTATTTAAAGCAAATTCGGCCAAGGGCAAAAATGAAACCCAATCATCCTGATCAGCGGAAATAAAACATCTCAAATACGACTCCAAGGTCTGGTTTGTTCTCTCCGTCTGCCCATTGGTCTGAGGGTGAAACGCAGAGGAGAAGGACAACTGAATTCCCAGCTTGGAACAGAACGTCCTCCAAAATCTAGACACAAACTGAACTCCTCTATCAGATACAATGTTCTCAGGAATCCCGTGCAAGTGAACCACCTGTTGCAAAAACAGGGGCACCAACTCAAAAGAAGATGGCAACTTAGGGAGTGGTACAAGACGAACCATCTTAGAGAACCTATCACAAATCACCCAAATAACAGTCATTCTCTGAGAGACAGGCATATCAGAGATGAAATCCATTGAAATATGGCCTCCTGGGGACCGTCAAAGGCATCAACAACCCACTAGAGCGAGAACAAGGTTTAGACCGGGAGCAAGTCCCACAGGACTGCACAAAATTCCTGACATCACGAGACAAGGCGGGCCACCAAAAACACCGACTCACCAGATCTCTAGTACCAAAAATACCTGGATGACCAGCCAATGCAGAGCAATGAACTTCAGACATCACTCTCTTCTTCCACTGGTCAGGAACATACAACTTTCCACTGGGACAACGCTCAGGTTTGTCCTCCTGGAACTCTTCCAGAGCACGTCTCAAATCGGGCGAGATGGCAGAAAGAACTACCCCTTCGCCTAAGATGGTAGCAGGCTTGGTCACCACAGGAGAATCAGCAAAGAAGCTCCTAGAAAGAGCGTCAGCCTTGACATTCTTAGTGCCAGGAAGAAAAGAGACCACAAAATCAAAACGTATAAAAAACAAGGCCCACCTAGCCTGTCTAGGGTTCAAGCGTTTGGCCGACTCCAGGTAAATCAAATGCTTGTGGTCAGTGAGGACCACGACTTGATGCTTAGCTCCCTCCAACCAATGTCTCCACTCCTCAAATGCCCATTTCATGGCCAACAGTTCCCGATTCCCCACATCATAGTTAGGTTCAGAGGGGGAGAACTTTCGGGAAAAGAAAGCACAGGGATTAATTTTAGATGTTACAGGATCCTTTTGGGACAAAACAGCTCCTGCTCCAATCTCAGAAGTGTCCACCTCTACCTGGAACGGGAGTGAGACATCAGGTTGCTGCAAAAACGGGGCAGAAGGGAATCTTCGCTTCAGCTCCTGAAAGGAAGAAACAGCCTCCGGAGACCAATTCAACACATCAGCACCCTTCTTAGTCAGATCAGTCAATGGCTTGGCAATACTAGAAAATTTTGCTATAAATTTCCGCTAAAAATTAGCAAAACCCAAAAACTTCTGAAGGGCCTTCAAAGAAGTGGGCTGAACCCAATCATAAATGGCCTGTACCTTGGCCCGATCCATTTCAATAGTTGACGGAGACAAAAATAAATCCCAAAAATGAAATCCTCTGTACCCCAAAAAGGCATTTCGATCCTTTGACATACAGGGAACAGCAGAGATACAGTAGATATGTTGGATAGCACCTGGAGCAACATGGAACAGCAGAGATGGATATGCTGGACAGAACCTGGAGCAACATGGAATAGCAGAGATGGATATGCTGGACAGCGCCTGGAGCAACATGGAATAGCAGAGATGGATATGCTTGACAGCGCCTGGAGCAACATGGAACAGCAGAGATGGATATGCTGGACAGCGCCTGGAGCAACACGGAACAGCAGAGATGGATATGCTGGACGGAACCTGGAGCAACATGGAACAGCAGAGATGGATATGCTGGACGGCACCTGGAGCAACAAGAAACAGCAGAGATGGATATGCTGGACAGCACCTGGAGCAACATGAAACAGCAGAGATGGATATGCTGGACAGCACCTGGTGCAACATGGAACAGCAGAGATGGATATGTTGGACGGAACTGAGAGCAACATGGAACAGCAGAGATGGATATGCTGGACGGAACCTGGAGCAACATGGAACAGCAGAGATGGATATACTGGATTGGGATAGCAGAGATGGATATGCTGGACGACACCTAGAGCAATGTGATACTGCAGAGACGTATATCCTGGAGCAACATGGAACAGCAGAGATGAATATGCTGGACAGCGCCTGGAGCAACATGGAACAGCAGAGATGGATATGCTGGACAGCGCCTGGAGCAACACGGAACAGCAGAGATGGATATGCTGGACGGAACCTGGAGCAACACGGCAAAGATGGATATGCTGGACAGCGCCTGGAGCAACATGGAACAGCAGAGATGGATATGCTGGACGGCACCTGGAGCAACAAGAAACAGCAGAGATGGATATGCTGGACAGCACCTGGAGCAACATGAAACAGCAGAGATGGATATGCTGGACAGCACCTGGAGCAACATGAAACAGCAGAGATGGATATGCTGGACGGCACCTGGAGCAACATGGAATAGCAGAGATGGATATGCTGGATGGAACCTGGAGCAACATGGAACAGCAGAGATGGATATGCTGAACAGCGCCTGGAGCAACAAGAAACAGCAGAGATGGATATGCTGGACAGCACCTGGAGCAACATGAAACAGCAGAGATGGATATGCTGGACAGAACCTGGAGCAACATGAAACAGCAGAGATGGATATGCTGGACAGCGCCTGGAGCAACATGGAACAGCAGAGATGGATATGCTGGACAGCGCCTGGAGCAACAAGAAACAGCAGAGATGGATATGCTGGACGGCACCTGGAGCAACATGAAACAGCAGAGATGGATATGCTGGACGGCACCTGGAGCAACATGAAACAGCAGAGATGGATATGCTGGACAGCACCTGGAGCAACATGAAACAGCAGAGATGGATATGCTGGACGGCACCTGGAGCAACATGAAACAGCAGAGATGGATATGCTGGACGGCACCTGGAGCAACATGGAACAGCAGAGATGGATATGCTGGACAGCACCTGGAGCAACATGAAACAGCAGAGATGGATATGCTGGACGGCACCTGGAGCAACATGAAACAGCAGAGATGGATATGCTGGACAGCACCTGGAGCAACATGGAACAGCAGAGATGGATATACTGGACAGCGCCTGGAGCAACATGGAACAGCAGAGATGGATATACTGGATTGGGATAGCAGAGATGGATATGCTGGACGACACCTAGAGCAATGTGATACTGCAGAGACGGATATCCTGGAAGCCACCAGAAGCTCCCTGAAACAGTAGAGCTGAATATGCTGTACAGCACCTGGAGCACCATGGAACAGCAGAGATGGATAAGCTGGAAAGCATCGGGAACAGCACTGAACAGCAGAGACAGGTATGATAGGCACCACCTGACGCTGCATGAAAATGTAGAAATGGATATGCATTATGGCACCTGGAGCAGCGTGGAAGCTGTAAACTTGGAAATGCTTCAATATCACACGTTTTTAGGTATACCAATGTACATTTATGTGGTAAAAAATTATAAAACACGTCACACCCTGAAGATTTTTACATTTCTTTGATACGAAGAGGAAGAATAGCCTAAAAGCTCTAAGAAGGTCTGTGTCCCGGACATCAACTAGAAAGGATCAGTAACCAGCAGAGGTCGTTCAGGACGCTGTTGCGAAACATTATTAAAGAACAGTGACTATGACAAAACACGCTTCTTATAGTGACACCTCCATTTCTATCATTACAAGAATTGGATGAACCCACTATTTCCAAAAACTGTGGTTGGAAAACTAGTCAGCGAGAGAAAAGATCCGTAAACAGCAAATTAAGTTTCTGCAATATCTCACCATTAAGAAGGTTGAAAAATCAATAAAACGCACTGGGTCTCCTGTGTATTCCATTCCATACACAGATGGAGAAAACCCTACAAGGATTGTGGCTGGGAAACCTTTTAAGAATCGGTTACAACAGAGAGGAGAACCATAATCAGCTGCTCCGTGGTCTATTATTATATGTCATTATCAAGGCTGGAAAATCCATAAAACGCGTCGCACCTTAAAGGGTTTCCTTTTTCTCTGATCAAAAGCAAAAAGAAAATTATCTGAAAAAAGCCAAAAAGGGTTGTTGGCCTCCAATGAGAAAAGACCAACAGTTTAGAGGTTTATCCAAAATGTATTTTTAAGGCTGTAAAAGGTATAAAAAGCGAGAGCCCATCAGCCACGTCCGCTCTCAACAGAAACCGAAAAGGTCCAAGATACTGAATGGAAATTCTGTCTTCTCATTTTCTCATTTCAAACAAAAGTATAATATTTCCATTTCAAAGCAAAGAATAAACTACCGTACATACCCTGTAATCTTATTATATTAGTAATCGCTTCCCGCAGTCACTGCCGTAGAATTTTGTGGGTCTTAATATCCACAAAGACAATTTAATAATACTCTCAATAATTGTGCTTTTCTAACAATAATTTGCATATGCCCTGCCAAGCTTCATAATCATAGCACGGAAAATGGAAACATAAATGTAAAGACAGAAGCGACAAATCAGAGAAAAAAGATTTTTTTTAATATATTTTATTATAGTTGTAACTTTTAATTATTTGCTTACAACATAGATAATTACATCAGCGTCAGAATTAATATTTTTTGTTGATAAAGGAAGGTTACTGCTCAGATTAAGATACAAGAATAGAACTACTATAATACTGCCCCATATGTACAAGAATATAACTATTATAATACTGCCCCTATGTACAAGAATATAACTACTATAATACTGCTCCTATGTACAAGAATATAACTACTATAATACTGCTCCTATGTACAAGAATATAACTACTATAATACTGCCCCTATGTACAAGAATATAACTACTATAATACTGCCCCCTATGTACAAGAATAGAACTACTATAATACTGCCCCATATGTACAAGAATATAACTATTATAATACTGTCCCTATGTACAAGAATATAGCTACTATAATACTGCCCCCTATGTACAAGAATATAACTACTATAATACTGCCCCTATGTACACGAATATAACTACTATAATACTGCCCCTATGTACAAGAATATAACTACTATAATACTGCCCCCTATGTACAAGAATATAACTACTATAATACTGTCCCCTATGTACAAGAATATAACTACTATAATACTGCCCCTATGTACAAGAATATAACTACTATAATACTGCCCCTATGTACAAGAATATAACTACTATAATACTGCCCCTATGTACAAGAATATAACTACTATAATACTGCCCCCTATGTACAAAATATAACTACTATAATACTGCCCCATATGTACAAGAATATAACTATTATAATACTGCCCTTATGTAAAAGAATATAACTACTATAATACTGTCCCTATGTACAAGAATATAGCTACTATAATACTGCCCCCTATGTACAAGAAAATAACTACTATAATACTGCCCCCTATGTACAAGAATATAACTACTATAATACTGCCCCTATGTACAAGAATATAACTACTATAATACTGCTCCTATGTACAAGAATATAACTACTATAATACTGCCCCTATGTACAAGAATATAACTACTATAATACTGCCCTCTATGTACAAGAATATAACTACTATAATACTGCCCCTATGTACAAGAATATAACTACTATAATACTGTCCCTATGTACAAGAATATAGCTACTATAATACTGCCCCCTATGTACAAGAATATAACTACTATAATACTGCCCCTATGTACAAGAATATAACTACAATACTGCCCCTATGTACAAGAATATAACTACTATAATACTGCCCCCTATGTACAAGAATATAACTACTATAATACTGTCCCCTATGTACAAGAATATAACTACTATAATACTGCCCCTATGTACAAGAATATAACTACTATAATACTGCCCCTATGTACAAGAATATAACTACTATAATACTGCCCCCTATGTACAAAAATATAACTACTATAATACTGCCCCATATGTACAAGAATATAACTATTATAATACTGCCCCTATGTACAAGAATATAACTACTATAATACTGTCCCTATGTACAAGAATATAGCTACTATAATACTGACCCCTATGTACAAGAAAATAACTACTATAATACTGCCCCCTATGTACAAGAATATAACTACTATAATACTGCCCCTATGTACAAGAATATAACTACTATAATACTGCTCCTATGTACAAGAATATAACTACTATAATACTGCCCCTATGTACAAGAATATAACTACTATAATACTGCCCTCTATGTACAAGAATATAACTACTATAATACTGCCCCCTATGTACAAGAATATAACTACTATAATACTGCCCCTATGTACAAGAATATAACTACTATAATACTGTCCCCTATGTACAAGAATATAACTACTATAATACTGCCTCTATATACAAGAATATAACTACAATACTGCCCCTATGTACAAGAATATAACTACTATAATACTGCTCCCTAGGTACAAGAATAAAACTGCTATAATACTGCTCCTATGTACAAGAATATAGCTACTATAATACTGCCCCTATGTACAAGAATATAACTGCAATAATACTGCCCCCTATGTACAAGAATATAACTACTATAATACTGCCCCCTATGTACAAGAATATAACTACTATAATACTGTCCCTATGTACAAGAATATAACTGCTATAATACTGCCCCTATGTATAAGAATATAACTACTATAATACTACCCCTATATACAAGAATATAACTACTATAATACTGCCCCTATGTACAAGAATATAACTACTATAATACTGCTCCTTATGTATAAGAATATAACTGCTATAATACTGCCCCTATGTATAAGAATATAACTACTATAATACTACCCCTATATACAAGAATATAACTACTATAATACTGCCCCCATGTAGAAGAATATAACTACTATAATACTGCCTCCTAGCTGTGAGGTTGTGTGTTTGTAGCTCTCCTGATGTCTGGAGCAAGCCCAGGGGGAGGCCACCCTGGGCGGGGTAACTCCCCAAGCAAGGCCCAGGCTTCCAGGCCTACACTTGGAAGTAACACTCAAGTTGTGTCTAAGGCGGATGCAAGTCCCAAAGTTGTTTCTGATGGAAAGAAAGCTCAGAATGGAAGTAGCAGCACCAGCAGCAAGAAAGATGAAGCTGTGAAAGTGCAAAAAGTAACGGAACAAGGAAAAGCCATGGCTGTGGGTAAGAAAGTTCCAGTTAAGCAGTCGGCCAGCCAAGGCAAACAGAGTGAAGGACAACTAGGAGAAATCCAGAAGAAATCTACTGGTGAGAAGCTGAATGGAGGAAAGCAGCCTGCAGCTCAGGAGGTGCCATCACCGGCCTCAGGTGTGCAGCTGACTCCCAGCAGACAGAGGAGAACCTCACTGGAGAGACAGACGCTCCAGGAGAACCTGCAGCAGAAGCATGTGGTGGCCAGCATGGCGAGCTCTGGGCGCACAAGGTCGCAGTCAGGTGGCAGCAGTAAAAGTGCTGTGGAGCCTGGAGCCACGAAACCAGCGGTGGTGAAAGTTAAGGAGACGTCTGGTTTCAAGCATCCAGGGACATTGCTGAAAGCAGGATCCCAGGAGGAGACGCCATGTGCACCTGAGCTTCAGGTCTCAGAGGAGATCCCAGGACTGGTCAAGAGGCTCGGTGAGTTACAGCAGCACAAAGACTTGCTGCAGAAACAGATAGAAATGGGCTATAATGTAAAGGCTGCTAATCCTGGTGGGGATCACACCTTTTGTGATCAGACTCTGAACATGCTTGGTGTACAGCTGGCAAAAGTGGTGACTGACATGGACTGTGTCCTAGAGAAGATGGGGCCCCTGGCAGAGACTTATAGGAACCAGGAACTGTTTATGTCACACAAGCAGGACTCTGCAGGTTCCAGCTCAGACATTGTCCCAGGTGAGCCCCAGAAGCCGGTGCGGCCAGTGCTGCAGCCTGCGAGTTTCTGCTTCCAAAAGGGTCAAATGCTGCAGCCGCAGCAGCCTGCGGCAGACCCCAAGCAGCAGCATGTTATGCAGATTCCAGCAGGTGTACCACAAGTCTCAGAATGCCCAGCACAGCAGCCTGCAGAAGATTCCAAGCAGCAGCATGGACTGCACTTTCCAGCAGAGGGACTACAAGTCTCAGAATGCCAAGCACAACAGTTGGGCAGTGGACATGTGCCGGTCATTACTGATGGTGCCCAGCAGGGCTCTGATGCTGGGGATAACCGCACTATATCTGGGGGGTCGGGGGCTTGGGGGAGCACAGTATCTTTGGTGGACGCTGCACAGTCTGATAATGACATTGATGCTGATGATAACAATGTGCATGATAATGTCTGTGATTTCCCCCCTTTAATTTCAAGCACACAAGGTGTGGCTGCCCCTCCTGCTGCAGATCTTCACCCCGTCAGTCAACCCAATGTGACCCCGCACGGTCCCCCCAGTAATGCCTGGAGTCGTGGTGCTCCGTCCTTTACCTCTGGTACCAACTATACAGGCCAGGCGTTTAAACGGAGAAACGTCGTGCGTTTCCGGCACAGAGGTGCCAAGGAGGACCTGCCAGACAGGAGGTTTGTCATCAGGGAGCTCTTGTGCCACCAGATGGGGTTTGTGCCAGTCAGCATCCTGGCAGTGATTAATCTTCCAGACAGGCAGGGCTATGATGTCAGCTTTAAGCTCATGTCTGACCTGGACAGATTCTGGTCTAGTTTCCCCAAGTTTAGAGACTCGGAGGGCTGGAGTAAGTTCAGCTTTATTCCTATCTCTAAGCCAGATACTGTCACTGTAAGTGTCATCTTCTGGAATGAGTCTGTTCCCCCGCAGGACATTGTGGTGTGGCTCCGGAGGCATTGTGACCTGGTCTCTGACCTCACCAAAAGCAGAGACAGTGATGGGATCTGGACGGGAGGGTGGCGGGTTTTGGTGAAGCTGCGCCAATGCAATAACATCACTGCCTACTTACCCAACTCCTTCTTTATTGGGAGGGAGAGGGGTGTGTGTTTCTATCCTGGGCAGCCTCGTAAGTGCTTTAAATGTGGCAAGGCAGGTCACCTGGCAAATACCTGTACTGTGGTGAAGTGCAGCCTGTGTGGGGAGGTCGGCCATCTAGCTGCAGACTGCCAGAACATCAGGTGCAACCTCTGTGGGAAGATCGGTCACCCTCACAGGGACTGTCCAGACGCCTGGCACAATATCTGTAAGGACTTTCCTGACGAGGACTTGGTGGCAGGGGCAGAGATTCTGGAGGAGGCAGCTTTACTGTCAGGGGAAATACTGACCAGACCAGAGGTCCACCAGGGGTCTACTCAGCTAACACCAGAGCAGCAGGGTTCAGAGAGAGAACAGGGGAGTATGGAGGTTGTACCTCAGGGGCAGCGGTCACAGGAAGGCATTACTTCAGTGCTACCATCCGTGTCTGAAGAGTATAGCAATAATCAGAAAAGGAAGAAAAAGGACAAGGCCTCCCGTAAACCTGAGGGGTATGACACTGGCCAAGGAACCGGGAAGAAATTCCAGAGTTCTGCAGGTGTAATGGTCGTATCTAACAGGTTTGATGTTCTGTCTGAGTCTGACGGCGATTTTGAAGATGACCTTAAAAGAATTGACGCAGAGTGTGATAGGGACGTAGAGGACTGTCCTCCGCCAAAGCGGAAGCCCTTACCTGAGGGCACTCGGGAAGAGTCTGAGATGGAGACCGGTGGTGAACAGAATAACTCCGACTCAGATCTGTGACGCTGTCAACCAGATAATGTCCAAACTCAGATAGGGAAAATCATTAGGAGAAATTAGGAAATGTTAAGATAGAGAAGGATGAGTCACTGGGTAGGAACATGATGAGCTCTGTTTGCAAAGTGTTTTTTTTTTTTTTTTTTTTTCTCTCTCCTCAAACTACGAGTATGGACTCTAAGTTAATTTGATATGTATAACCTGGATATGTAATGAATGTATGTACAATCCTAGTGAATTCAGTTTTGTATTATTGGAGGAATGTTATTTGGATTTGTTTGGTTTTTACAATAAAAATTGCCCCTATGTACAAGAATATAACTACTATAATACTGCTCCTATGTACAAGAATATAACTACTATAATACTGCCCCTATGTACAAGAATATAACTACTATAATACTGCCCTCTATGTACAAGAATATAACTACTATAATACTGCCCCCTATGTACAAGAATATAACTACTATAATACTGCCCCTATGTACAAGAATATAACTACTATAATACTGTCCCCTATGTACAAGAATATAACTACTATAATACTGCCTCTATATACAAGAATATAACTACAATACTGCCCCTATGTACAAGAATATAACTACTATAATACTGCTCCCTAGGTACAAGAATAAAACTGCTATAATACTGCTCCTATGTACAAGAATATAGCTACTATAATACTGCCCCTATGTACAAGAATATAACTGCAATAATACTGCCCCCTATGTACAAGAATATAACTACTATAATACTGCCCCCTATGTACAAGAATATAACTACTATAATACTGTCCCTATGTACAAGAATATAACTGCTATAATACTGCCCCTATGTATAAGAATATAACTACTATAATACTACCCCTATATACAAGAATATAACTACTATAATACTGCCCCTATGTACAAGAATATAACTACTATAATACTGCTCCTTATGTATAAGAATATAACTGCTATAATACTGCCCCTATGTATAAGAATATAACTACTATAATACTACCCCTATATACAAGAATATAACTACTATAATACTGCCCCCATGTAGAAGAATATAACTACTATAATACTGCCCCTTATGTATAAGAATATAACTACTATAATACTGCCCCTATGTACAAGAATATAACTACTATAATACTGTCCCTATGTACAAGAATATAACTGCTATAATACTGCCCCTATGTATAAGAATATAACTACTATAATACTACCCCTATATACAAGAATATAACTACTATAATACTGCCCCCATGTAGAGGAATATAACTACTATAATACTGCCCCTTATGTATAAGAATATAACTACTATAATACTGCCCCTATGTACAAGAATATAACTACTATAATACTGTCCCTATGTACAAGAATATAACTGCTATAATACTGCCCCTATGTATAAGAATATAACTACTATAATACTACCCCTATATACAAGAATATAACTACTATAATACTGCCCCCATGTAGAAGAATATAACTACTATAATACTGCCCCTTATGTATAAGAATATAACTACTATAATACTGCCCCTATGTACAAGAATATAACTACTATAATACTGCTCCTATGTACAAGAATATAACTGCTATAATACTGCCCCTATGTATAAGAATATAACTACTATAATACTACCCCTATATACAAGAATATAACTACTATAATACTGCCCCTATGTACAAGAATATAACTACTATAATACTGCTCCTTATGTATAAGAATATAACTGCTATAATACTGCCCCTATGTACAAGAATGTAACTACTATAATACTGCTCCTTATGTATAAGAATATAACTGCTATAATACTGCCCCTATGTATAAGAATATAACTACTATAATACTACCCCTATATACAAGAATATAACTACTATAATACTGCCCCCATGTAGAAGAATATAACTACTATAATACTGCCCCTTATGTATAAGAATATAACTACTATAATACTGCCCCTATGTACAAGAATATAACTACTATAATACTGTCCCTATGTACAAGAATATAACTGCTATAATACTGCCCCTATGTATAAGAATATAACTACTATAATACTATCCCTATATACAAGAATATAACTACTATAATACTGCCCCCATGTAGAAGAATATAACTACTATAATACTGCCCCTTATGTACAAGAATATAACTACTATAATACTGCCCCTATGTACAAGAATATAACTACTATAATACTGCTCCTATGTACAAGAATATAACTACTATAATACTACCCCTATATACAAGAATATAACTACTATAATACTGCCCCCATGTAGAAGAATATAACTACTATAATACTGCCCCTTATGTATAAGAATATAACTACTATAATACTGCCCCTATGTACAAGAATATAACTACTATAATACTGTTCCTATGTACAAGAATATAACTACTATAATACTGCCCCTTATGTATAAGAAAATAACTACTATAATACTGCCCCTATGTACAAGAATATAACTACTATAATACTGCCCCTATGTACAAGAATATAACTACTATAATACTGTTCCTGTGTACAAGAATATAACTACTATAATACTGCCCCTATGTACAAGAATATAACTACTATAATACTGCCCCCTATGTACAAGAATATAGCTACTATATACTGCCCCTATGTACAAGAATATAGCTACTATAATACTGTCCCCTATGTACAAGAATATAACTACTATAATACTGCCCCTATATACAAGAATATAACTACAATACTGCCCCTATGTACAAGAATATAACTACTATAATACTGCTCCCTAGGTACAAGAATAAAACTGCTATAATACTGCTCCTATGTACAAGAATATAGCTACTATAATACTGCCCCTATGTACAAGAATATAACTGCAATAATACTGCCCACTATGTACAAGAATATAACTACTATAATACTGCCCCCTATATACAAGAATATAACTACTATAATACTGCCCTTATGCACAAGAATATAACTACTACAATACTGCTCCCTAGGTACAAGAATAAAACTGCTATAATACTGCTCCTATGTACAAGAATATAACTACTATAATACTGCCCCTATGTACAAGAATATAACTGCTATAATACTGCCCCTATGTATAAGAATATAACTACTATAATACTGCCCCCTATGTACAAGAATATGACTACTATAATACTGCCCCTTATGTGAGTTTTCTTACCTTCTGGAGTAAAGTAGAAAAGCGATAAAATGTGAGAAATCAATAATAATTCCTCTTTGATAATTGCGGTTTTTCTCTGTTTCCCTTTAATATTAGACTGTATTTAAGTATTTCGCTGATATATTTTCTCTGGGGGACGATTTCTTGCGGATCCTCTTGGTACAATCTTTATTAATGTAATGATCAAATATAATAAAATCCCATTGACTATAATAGACATACAGTATATGAAGACAGTGTAAAGCGCGCACTACTTTATTATTATGTGGCGGCACTTAATAAACCATTTATGTATCTCGCTCTCCCGGTGAGATTAATATTACAGCGCGGAGTTAATAACAGAGTATTATAAATCAGTGAGGCGTTGGGGGGCCCTCGTGTGAACTGCATGAAGTGTTGATTAATATTTGAGGCTTCTTGGTGACCCCTTTGCATCTTGTCTGAGGCCGTAGACCCCCTGGTCCATAGTATAAATTGTCAGATCTTCCAATAGTTTCCAGAAAGTTTCTTCTCTGGAAGGAGCGCTCTTTTGTTTGTATGCCCACCATTCCAGTACATGCAGCAGCCTATAATGACGTGATCACTTCCTGCTGTAGAATAGTGTACTTTTTTGAGTTGCACAGACTTGTTTTTACTAGCTGTGTGTTTTTTAGGTTGCCCAGTCACCCTCCCTGACATCCTTTCTGGATAACCACCGTTAGGCTACATGCAGCAACCTACGGTGTCACTTCCTGCTATATAATATACTGCCTCTCTATGCTGCACAGACTTGTTTTATTCAGCAAGCTGTATGATTTTCAGGTTGTCTAGCAACATTGCCATCTAGTTTAAGTGACCACCCTCCAAGTGCCCAGTCACCCTGACTAAATGTCTAAGTGACCACTATTCAAGTATATATGTAGTCCTACTGCCGGCGCCCCTGCACGGTGTCCACGTCTCCCCCCCCGGAGCAGGGACGCCGGCTTACTCACTGTCCTGATCCTCGGCATGGCTCCCGACGCACTCCTGTCTCCAGATGCTGTGCACGCCGCACTTCCATGTTCTTAAAGAGGCAGCTATCGCACATGATAAATGCCCCCAGCTAACAGATGAGAGGCATTTAATATGTGTTCACCTGCTAGGTGTCTCTCAGCCAATAGCTGGAAGACATCTTGTATAAAAGGCATCCTCCCCAAAAGGGAAGTGCATGAGTAACCTTCATAGTCTATTGTTGGGTGTGTGCAACTAGATCCCCTGTCCTAAGTCTGATAAATATGTTCCCAAATCCTGTGTCCCATTAGGTCAGTATAGTTAGTCCTTGTTCTAGTGACCGCATCAGTGGAACTTCAACTATTCCCTGAGACTAGTGTGTCTAACCCGTCCCTGTGGCCGTCCTGTCTACTCTCCGGAGACTGCACAGTCTGAACCCGTCCCTGTGGCCATCAAGTCTGCTATCCGGAGACTGCACAGTCTGAACCTGTCCCTGTGGTCGTCCTGGCTACTATCCGGAGACTGCACAGTCTGAACCCGTCCCTGTGGTCGTCCTGTCTACTATCCGGAGACTGCAGAGTATGAACCTGTCCCTGTGGCCGTCCCGTTTACTATCCGGAGACTGTACAGTCTGAACCCGTCCCTGTGGCCGTCCTGTCTACTATCCGGAGACTGCACAGTCTGAACTCGTCCCTGTGGTCGTCCTGTCTACTATCCGGAGACTGCACAGTCTGAACCCGTCCCTGTGGCCGTCCTGTCTACTATCCGGAGACTGCACAGTCTGAACCCGTCCCTGTGGCCGTCCTGTCTACTATCCGGAGACTGCACAGTCTGAACCCGTCCTTGTGGTCGTCCTGTCTACTATCCGGAGACTGCACAGTCTGAACCCGTCCCTGTGGCCGTCCTGTCTACTATCCGGAGACTGCACAGTCTGAACCTGTCCCTGTGGCCGTCCTGTCTACTATCCGGAGACTGCACAGTCTGAACCCGTCCCTGTGGCCGTCTTGTCTACTATCCGGAGACTGCACAGTCTGAACCTGTCCCTGTGGTCGTCCTCTCTACTATCCGGAGACTGCACAGTCTGAACTCGTCCCCGTGGCCGCCCAGTCTTCTATCTGGAGACTGCACAGTCTGAACCTGTCCCTGTGGCCATCCTGTCTACTATCCGGTGACTGCACAGTCTGAACCCGTCCCTGTGGCCATCCTGTCTACTATCCGGAGACTGCACAGTCTGACCCCGTCCCTGTGGCCGTCCTGTCTACTATCCGGAGACTGCACAGTCTGAACCCGTCCCTGTGGCTGTCCTGTCTACTATCCGGAGACTGCACAGTCTGAACCTGTCCCTGTGGCCATCCTGTCTACTATCCGGAGACTGCACAGTCTGAACCCGTCCCTGTGGCCGCCCAGTCTTCTATCTGGAGACTGCACAGTCTGAACCCGTCCCTGAGGCCGTCCTGTCTACTCTCCGGAGACTGCACAGTCTGAACTCGTCCCCGTGGCCGCCCAGTCTTCTATCTGGAGACTGCACAGTCTGAACCTGTCCCTGTGGCCATCCTGTCTACTATCCGGTGACTGCACAGTCTGAACCCGTCCCTGTGGCCATCCTGTCTACTATCCGGAGACTGCACAGTCTGAACCCGTCCCTGAGGCCGTCCTGTCTACTATCCGGAGACTACAGAGTCTGAACCTGTCCCTGTGGCCATCCTGTCTACTATCTGGAGACTGCACAGTCTGAACTCGTCCCTGTGGCTGCCCAGTCTTCTGTCTGGAGACTGCACAGTCTGAACCTGTCCCTGTGGCCGTCCTGTCTATTATCTGGAGACTGCACAGTCTGAACCCGTCCCTGAGGCCGTCCAGTCTACTATCCGGAGACTACAGAGTCTGAACCTGTCCCTGTGGCCATCCTGTCTATTATCTGGAGACTGCACAGTCTGAACTCGTCCCTGTGGCCGCCCAGTCTTCTGTCTGGAGACTGCACAGTCTGAACCTGTCCCTGTGGCCGTCCTGTCTACTATCTGGAGACTGCACAGTCTGAACCCGTCCCTATGGCCGTCCAGTCTTCTATCTGGAGACTGCACAGTCTGAACCCGGCCCTGTAGTCATCCTGTCTACTATCCGGAGACTGCACAGTCTGAACCCGTCCCTGTGGCCGTCCTGTCTACTATCCGGAGACTGCACAGTCTGAACCCGTCCCTGTGGCCGTCCTGTCTACTATCTGGAGACTGCACAGTCTGAACCCGTCCCTGTGGCTGTCCTGTCTACTATCCGGAGACTGCACAGTCTGAACCTGTCCCTGTGGCCGTCCTGTCTACTATCCGGAGACTGCACAGTCTGAACCTGTCCCTGTGGCCATCCTGTCTACTATCCGGAGACTGCACAGTCTGAACCCGTCCCTGAGGCCGTCCTGTCTACTATCTGGAGACTGCACAGTCTGAACCCATCCCTGTGGCCGTCCTGTCTACTATCTGGAGACTGCACAGTCTGAACCCGCCCCTGTGGCCGTCCAGTCTACTATCTGGAGACTGCACAGTCTGAACCTGTCCCTGTGGCCGTCCTGTCTACTATCTGGAGACTGCACAGTCTGAACCCGGCCCTGTGGTCGTCCTGTCTACTATCCGGAGACTGCACAGTCTGAACCCGTCCCTGTGGCCGTCCTGTCTACTATCTGGAGACTGCACAGTCTGAATCCGTCCCTGTGGCCGTCCTGTCTACTATCTGGAGACTGCACAGTCTGAACCCGTCCCTGTGGCTGTCCTGTCTACTATCCGGAGACTGCACAGTCTGAACCTGTCCCTGTGGCCGTCCTGTCTACTATCCGGAGACTGCACAGTCTGAACCTGTCCCTGTGGCCATCCTACTATCCGGAGACTGCACAGTCTGAACCCGTCCCTGAGGCCGTCCTGTCTACTATCCGGAGACTGCACAGTCTGAACTCGTCCCTGAGGCCGTCCTGTCTACTATCTGGAGACTGCACAGTCTGAACCCATCCCTGTGGCCGTCCTGTCTACTATCTGGAGACTGCACAGTCTGAACCCGTCCCTGTGGCCATCCTGTCTACTATCTGGAGACTGCACAGTCTGAACCCGTCCCTGTGGCTGTCCTGTCTACTATCCGGAGACTGCACAGTCTGAACCTGTCCCTGTGGCCGTCCTGTCTACTATCCGGAGACTGCACAGTCTGAACCTGTCCCTGTGGCCATCCTGTCTACTATCCGGAGACTGCACAGTCTGAACCCGTCCCTGAGGCCGTCCTGTCTACTATCCGGAGACTGCACAGTCTGAACCCGTCCCTGAGGCCGTCCTGTCTACTATCTGGAGACTGCACAGTCTGAACCCATCCCTGTGGCCGTCCTGTCTACTATCTGGAGACTGCACAGTCTGAACCCGCCCCTGTGGCCGTCCAGTCTACTATCTGGAGACTGCACAGTCTGAACCCATCCCTGTGGCCGTCCAGTCTACTATCTGGAGACTGCACAGTCTGAACCCATCCCTGTGGCCGTCCTGTCTACTATCTGGAGACTGCACAGTCTGAACCCGCCCCTGTGGCCGTCCAGTCTACTATCTGGAGACTGCACAGTCTGAACCCATCCCTGTGGCCGTCCTGTCTACTATCTGGAGACTGCACAGTCTGAACCCATCCCTGTGGCCGTCCAGTCTACTATCTGGAGACTGCACAGTCTGAACCCGCCCCTGTGGCCGTCCAGTCTACTATCTGGAGACTGCACAGGCTGAACCTGTCCCTGTGGCCGTCCTGTTTGCTATCCGGAGACTGCACAGTCTGAACCCGGCCCTGTGGTCGTCCTGTCTACTAACTGGAGACTGCACAGGCTGAACCTGTCCCTGTGGCCGTCCTGTTTGCTATCCGGAGACTGCACTGGCTTTCCTGTCTGAACTTGTTCTAGTGGATGCCCTGCCCTGTCCAGGAGTGTGGATTAATGGCTTAGACCCTTGGGGTCAGCTGCTACTGCCGGACACTACCCTGGAGTTGTACCTGGCAGCTACCTGCAGCACAAGCCTGACCTCGCCACTAGAGGCTCCAAGGAGCATCAAGGTAGCAGCTTAGTCACACCCCTCCAGGGTAGGTCCGGTCTGTGGCACAGTGGGTCCACGGACCACATGCACCACCTGCATGTATGACAATATGCACCAACCTATATTGAAGTCACTTCCTGCTATATAATATAGTGCCTCTCTATTCTGCTCACACTTGTTTTTATTATCTGTGTGATTTTTAAGGTTGCCCAGTCACCCCGACTTCCTAAGTGACCACCACCCAATTATACTGTATGTACCAACCTCTATGGAAGTCACTTCCTGCTATATAATATAGCGCCTCTCTATGCTGCACAGACTTCTTTAGGTCCCTCCTAAACATCTCATTTGCTAGATTATTGACTGGTCATTTTTTTTCTTCTAATAAACGGTCCCTCGCTCTTACGTAGTGGATGAAAACAAGAGTTAAAGGGGTTGGCCGCTACTTTTTTACTGATGGCCTATCCTTTGGATGGGCCATCAATATATCTATAGTGGCCGCAGCCAGGTACCATAGATCCACTCCCTATAGGGGAAGGATCTGCAGTACCTGACAGTGGCCTCTATGGTGTTGTATTCCGATAGCATATGACGATGCTTGGCCACCGGCGCTCATAATAGCTGATCGAAGAAGTGTCAGGTGTTGCACCCCCATTGATATTGATGGCCTATCCTAAAAAAGTAGTGGTCAATCCCTTTAATTTGATAACAGTCCCGTACCTTGGCTTAATAATGGGTAACTTGGCATTATTGATCCGATCTTTTTTTTTCACCCAAGTGCCGGACGCCATGATAGCCCAAATCACCGGTGTGATGAGACGAGGGTGAGAATGTGACAGAGGCTGAACGAGGCCAGAGAGCAAGATCCCGACATCAGATACGTAAGGTGGATAAAATAAATGGAGGGCAGGAACGGGGAGAAAAGAAAAACATTTTGTCATTTATACGGAGATTATTAGAAATCCAGAAGACAGATTTCAGGAGATCAGCGGCAGATAAATGAATCGGAGGCAGCGGTGGAAAGTGATTCTCTCTCGGCAAGGCTTAAAAGAGATTGCTCGGAATAGAGGTGTCCAACTGAGCGGCCTGATGAGAAAATGCGCCTGCAATCAATATGGGAGAAAATGAGGACATAAATTAAGAGTTTGATACGTCAGGGAGAGGGGCGCATCTTCTGAAGAAGCTGCCGAAGTCTCAGGAACCTTAGAGGTCTCGGAGAAGTCAGGGAGAGGGGTGCATCTCCTGAAGAAGCTGCCGAAGTCTCAGGAACCTGAGAGGTCTCGGAGAAGTCAGGGAGAGGGGCGCATCTTCTGAAGAAGCTGCCGAAGTCTCGGGAACCTGAGAGGTCTCGGAGAAGTCAGGGAGAGGGGCGCATCTTCTGAAGAAGCTGCCGAAGTCTCGGGAACCTGAGAGGTCTCGGAGAAGTCAGGGAGAGGGGCGCATCTTCTGAAGAAGCTGCCGAAGTCTCGGGAACCTGAGAGGTCTCGGAGAAGTCAGGGAGAGGGGCGCATCTTCTGAAGAAGCTGCCGAAGTCTTGGGAACCTGAGAGGTCTAGGAGAAATCAGGGAGATGGGCGCATCTCCTGAAGAAGCTGCTGAAGTCTCGGGAACCTGAGAGGTCTCGGAGAAATTGAAAAGTTTTCCTTGAGATGAGCGAGTGGAAGAGTTAGAAAAAGAATCTTTCTCCACCCGTAAATCCAGAACGTTCTTCATTCGATGAAGCCGCTTTACACTAATGGCTTCTTCTAAATGTCAACTAATACCAGCCTTTCTGGGATCTTGGGAAGTCTCCGACAAACTCGACTAATTGGGCTTTCAAGCACCGTCTCCTGCTTAGACTTCCATCCCAAAGGTGTCCTTACGTTTCTCGCTATCTCCATCCATCTTTCATTCTGACCGGTGACTGCTCCTTTAACTTTTCCTTTATTTCCTAAATGGCTTCTTGGTAATTTCCTTTTTGGCTGTCAGGAGTCTAGGGGACAAGGAGACAAATCTCTACCTCTGCCTCCTTATCTGTCCGCGCAGTGCACTTCCCACTGTCAAGTCTACAGACTGAATAGTCTCCGAAGGAGAGAGCTGTTAAGTGGAAGTGTAAAAGGTAGCCGTGTGGGGCGTCTCTTTTTTCCTCAGTGTTACCAAGTGTGTCTTCGTAATTGGGCAGTGAATCAGCCGCGGCAACTGTAAAAAAAAATGAGCCTACCAGTGACTGCGGATAATTGTGTAACCTACATACCATAGACCGCAACCACGTGCACGCATGTACGGGTTCTGTAAAATGTGCTGCCGTCTATTAATAAAAAAATAAGATAAAAACACAATAATTGGAAATGTGGCGGTCTACTGTAGGAGCCGCGAGACCACCTGTAGACTATAAATAATGTAGCTCTTTTGCCCCTCTCACAGCAGGAACTCAGCACAATCTCAGGCATCAGCCAGAAATTGAATTTCATCCACTCACTCGTCTTCATGCAAATTGACGCTGAGGAACCTCCCTTGGTTTTCGGCTTATCTTTACATACACTATACAGAGAAAAGCCTCAGAATCCAAATCATCGAATTCAAGTTTCTCATTCAGTCCCATTACCCCATTGTAAAACATTCGGCCCCATTGACCCCAGTGTATAATACCGGGCCCCCGGTGTATAACATTCCGCCTTGCGGCCCCCATAGTTTAACATATGACCCCTTTGCCCCAGTGTATAACATTTAGTTCCTCAACCCCCAGTGTATGAAATCGGACCCTCACTCCCGGTCTATAACATCCAGCCCTGTTTCCCCCAGCATATAAATTCAGACCCTCACCCACGGTATATAATAATCAGCCCCATGTCCCCGGTGTATAACATCTAACCCCATTGCCTCTGTATATAAATCCAGCTCTGTTGCCCCGATGTATAACACCCGACTCCCCGCCATGCCATCTGCCTTTACTACAATGTGACAGACCGGCTGGTGGTCCAGAGGTCACTGATACCAGAGCAGTCCTGTACTAGTAGTCACAGGGGTAACAAGTCCATTCATGACATTTCCTCCTCCTGAATATTCTACAGAGCAGAGGACCGAGTGCTGAGGGGCAGAGGACAGAAAAGTCAACTCCGCTCTGCTGACCCCATAACTGCAGAGTCCAGACATCCTCAGGTATAACATCAGCACAAACACTGCACCCAGGAGCTTCATGGCCAAGCAGCTGCATGCAGCCTAACATCACCAAGCACAATGCGGAGTATCAGAAGGAGTGGTATAAAGCTGCCAACACTGAACTCTGGAGGAAACGTTTTCTGTACAGAGACGGATTACACTTCTATATCTGGCATAGAATCATAGAATCATAGAATCGTAGAGTTGGAAGGGACCTCCTGGGCCATCTGGTCCAACCCCCTGCTCAAAGCAGGATTCGCTAAATCATCCCAGTCAGATGTCTGTCCAGCCTCTGTTTGAAGACTTCCATTGAAGGAGAACTCACCACTTCTCGTGGCAGCCTGTTCCACTCATTGATCACTCTAACTGTCAAAAAGTTTTTTCTAATATCTAACCTGTGTCTCCTCCCATTCAGTTTCATCCCATTGCTTCTAGTCTTTCCTTGGGCAAATGAGAATAAAGTTGATCCTTCTACAATGTGACAGCCCTTTAGATATTTGTAGACAGATGTGATAGATGAGTCTGGATTTGGTGGAGGTAGAGGAGGATAATGCTGTGGCTTGTTATCAGAGTTCGGCCTCGGCACCTCAGTTCTAGCGAAGGGAAATTTTAACGCTTAACTCAATACATTGAGGACAATTGTAGCTTCCAGCTTTATGGGAACCATTTTGGGAAGACCCATTTCTGTACCCCATAACTGTGCCTAATGCACAATGTCCATATGGACAGGGTGAGGGGAGTTTGGTGGCCGTTTTATGGTGAAATGATGCACTTTCCACTACCAGATTATGGCCCTAACAGTGCTCACTGCAACCTTTAGTAGTTTAGAGAGTATTTTGTAACCAAGGCCATCAGTATGTTTTGCAACAATAAGGTTGCAAAGGTCTTGAGGCAACTCACTGGTTTTACTCATCATGAGATGTTTCTTGTGAGGCACCTTGGTAATGAGACCTTTTTACAGGTCATCAGTTCAACCATCTGGTATAATTTTTCACTAAGTGGCAGGAGTTCTTTGTAATTAATGATAGCATTCATGTAGTATCATGACTTTCTAGGGCTTTTGCACCTCTATTTCTTCATGTGTTCAGTACTTTTTCCCTATGTCAGTTCTCTTTATTACACATAATTTATGGGCATCAATGGTTTGATTTCTTTGCCTGTATGGATTGGATTGGTTGTTACCGACATCCGGTGAGAATTTCATGTCAAAAGCACCTTTAGAAATAGCTTGACTTAGAACATTGGTGACGTGTTCAATACTTAGTTCGCCTGGTATAGATGTGTAGATGGTGTAGATGTGCATGGTCACTTATCTTCTAGATAAAAGGGCTCAAACTCAAGTCTGAAGTGCTATGGAGGTTTAGTCCACATTGGTCAAAAATTGATGGTCTACGGTAAGTTTCCACATCTCTAATGAAATGCCCTGATGTATAAGGGTCAAGATAGATATGCTTAGGAGATATGTCAAGCACAGATCTCGATTTATAAATACGTATTCCTAAAAATCTATTGTTTTCCGAGGACAATATTTAGTCGCTCATACTCCCGACCACAAGAACTGATCAAAAATGGATCCCACCGGGGAACACGGCAGGGAAAATGAGCATTTCTTCTGCAGTTCCCCAGGCAATAGCAGCTCATTGTAGGGGGTCTCAACAGCTTTACTCCAGGGGGGCCTGGCAATCTCAAGAGGGCTGCCCAAACTAGCAATATGAGACATTGCTACTGTGCAACTTAATACAAGATGTACCAGGGGATACAGGAGACATCTAGGAGCGCTTGTATTCGACACATCCACTTCGCACAAAAAAAGGAAATTAAAAAAGGCGACAGATGTGATCACAGGTTAACTATAACCTCGTCCGAGACGTAAGAGGTGTAAAAATCAATTTCTCTCTTCATTTTATTAGTAGCGTCATATCGTTTATGGACTTTCCTTTAAGACCCCCGAAGGCTTAACCCCTATTTAGAGGAAAATGTTGGTGTCACGAGAAGTTGGGTCATTGACTGATGGTCTTCTTCAATTATTGATGATAGTTTGCCGGCCTTCAGAGGGGTTATCTGGTCCAGGAGAACCCATTTTCATGACCTGATTAGGAAATTCTGAATTAAAGGGGCATCTATACACAAGACCGGTGGCGATCCTTGTGCAACCTCAACCGATCAAGCAGGACTGGATCGTTTAACCTCTCATGGTCATCCTAGACACAAGGCTGAGAGAAGAGGAAAGGAGCATAGGTTGCAAATGAGCCCAATCCTGTTGGTAACAAAGACAACCATGACGGTTCCAAAAAATTGAATGGGTCTCCTAAGAGTTGGACTCTCCTTGGCCTAATGGTTAAGCTCTATCTTCTGCTCCTTTAATAAAGGAGGTTCTCTGACCTTAATCTTCAAAGAGTTGGAAGAACATTTTATAGCTCTGGAGGACCAGAACCATCCAGAGTTGTGTAATACCTATTTTCCCCTGTGGGGGTGCTGCAGGAAAAATAAACAATTCTTCCAATTTATTTACAATAATGCATATTACTAAATTCCCTATAAAGAGCTCAATAAAAGAAAAATGGTAGAAGAGACGGCTGGGGAGTTTCTAGAGAAAGAATGAAACATTCAGGACAGCTACTTTCTCCCCCTAGAGGGTCCCAAGGGCTCGTATGAATAGAAACTCTCCATCACTCCCGACATTGTGACACTTGAGTTTTCCGTAAAGCCGAATGAAGTACACTTAGCTCCATATCAATGTATATAGGTTATTGCAGGGAGCACTTCCCAGTAATTAAACCGATCGCACAGTATACAAAACATTCATCACATACAGCGCCGGGAGGCCTCCGATTAATGCAGACGAAGAGAATGAGCACAGATGAGGAGCAAAGGCACATTATATACTGTATTGTGGCATTAAGACCATCTTCATCAGTATAAAACATAGGAAATATTATATGGATGAAAATGTAACCTTCCTGAGAGTGAAAACTCCGGGAGATAATCAAATATAACACAAGATTTACTGAGAAATTGGGAATTGCTTCTGTAATATATATAACTGCTATAATACTATACAACAATATAACTGCTATAATGCTATACAACAATATAACTACTTCACCTATGTACAAAAACATAACTACTATAATACTGCTCCTATATACAAGAGTATAAATACTATAACACTGCCCCCTATGTACAAGAATATAACTGCTATAATACTGCCCCCTATGTACAAGAATATAATTGCTATAATACTGCCCCTATGTACAAGAATAAAACTACAATAATACTGCCCCCTATGTACAAGAATATAACTACTATAATATTGCTCCTATGTACAAGAATATAACTACTATAATACTGATCCCTATATACAAGAATACAACTACTATAATACTGCCCCCTATGTACAAGAATATAACTCCTATAATACTGCCCCTATGTACAAGAATATAACTACTATAATACTGCCCCTATGTACAAGAATATAACTACTATAATACTGCCCCTATGTACAAGAATATAACTACTATAATACTGCCCCTATTTACAAGAATATAACTACTATAATACTGCTCCTATGTACAAGAATATAACTACTATAATACTGCCCCCTATGTAAAAGAATATAACTGCTATAATACTGCCCCCTATGTACAGGAATATAACTACTATAATACTGCCCCTATGTACAAGAATATAACTACTATAATGCTGCTCCTATGTACAAGAATATAACTACTATAATACTGCCCCCTATGTACAAGAATATAACTACTATAATACTGCCCCTATGTACAAGAATATAACTACTATAATACTGCTCCTATGTACAAGAATATAACTACTATAATACTGCCCCTATGTACAAGAATATAACTACTATAACACTGCTCCTATGTACAAGAATATAACTACTATAATACTGCTCCTATGTACAAGAATATAACTACTATAATACTGCTCACTATGTACAAGAATATAACTACTATAATACTGCCCCCTATGTACAAGAATATAACTACTATAATATTGCTCCTATGTACAAGAATATAACTACTATAATACTGCCCCCTATGTACAAGAATACGACTACTAAAATACTGCTCCTATGTACAAGAATATAACTACTATAATACTACTCCTATGTACAAGAATATTTTAATACTGCCCCTATGTACAAGAATATAACTACTATAATACTGCCCCTATGGACAAGAATATAACTACTATAATACTGCCCCCATGAACAAGAATATAACTACTATAATACTGCCCCCTATGTACAAGAATATCACTACTATAATACTGCCCTCTATGTACAAGAATATAACTACTATAATACTGCCCCTATTTACTAGAATACAACTACTATAATACTGCTCCTATGTACAAAAATATAACTACTATAATACTGCTCCTATGTATAAGAATATAACTACTATAATACTGCCCCTATGTACAAGAATATAACTACTATAATACTGCCCCCTATGTACAAGAATATAACTACTATAATACTGCCCCCTATGTACAAGAATATAACTACTATAATACTGCCCATATGGACAAGAATATAACTACTATAATACTGCCCCATGTACAAGAATATAACTACTATAATACTGCTCCTATGTACAAGGATATAGCTACTATAATACTGCCTCCTATGTACAAGAATACACCTTCTATAATACTGCTCCTAAGTACAATATAACTACTATAATACTGCTCCTATGTACAATAATATAACTACTATAATACTGCCCCTATGTACAAGAATACACCTTCTATAATACTGCTCCTAAGTACAATATAACTACTATAATACTGCTCCTATGTACAATAATATAACTACTATAATACTGCCCCTATGTACAAGAATATAACTACTATGATACTGCCCCCTATGTACAAGAATATAACTACTATACTACTGCCCCCATGTACAAGAATATAACTACTATAATACTGCTCCTATGTACAAGAATATAACTACTATAATACTGCTCCTATGTACAAGAATATAACTACTATAATACTGCCCCCTATGTACAAGAATATAACTACTATAATACTGCTCCCTATGTACAAGAATATAACTACTATAATACTGCCCCATGTACAAGAATATAACTACTATAATACTGCCCCTATGTACAAGAATATAACTACTATAACACTGCCCCTATGTACAAGAATATAACTACTTTAATACTGCTCCTATGTACAAGAATATAACTACTATAACACTGCCCCTATGTACAAGAATATAACTACTATAATACTGCTCCCTATGTACAAGAATATAACTATTATAATACTGCTCCTATGTACAAGAATATAACTACTATAATACTGCTCCTATGTACAAGAATATAACTACTATAATACTGCCCCTATGTACAAGAATATAACTACTATAATACTGCTCCTATGTATAGGAATATAACTACTATAATACTGCCCCTATGTACAATATAACTACTATAATACTGCTCCTACGTATAGGACTATAACTACTATAATACTGCCCCTATGTACAAGAATATAACTACTGTAATACTGCCCCTATGTATAGGAATATAATTACTATAATACTGCCTCTATGTACAAGAATATAACCACTATAATACTGCCCCCTATGTACAAGAATATAACCACTATAATACTGCTCTTATGTACAAGAATATAACTACTATAATACTGCCCCTATGTAAAAGAATATAACTACTATAATACTGTCCCCTATGTAAAAGAATATAACTACTATAATATTGTCCCCTATGTACAAGAATATAACTACTATAATACTGCCCCTATGTACAAGATTATAACTACTATAATACTGCTTCTACGTACAAGAATATAACTACTATAATACTGCTCCTATGTACAAGAATATAACTACTATAATACTGCCCCCTATGTACAAGAATATAACTACGATAATACTGCTCCCTATGTACAAAAATATAACTACTATAATACTGCCTCCTAGCTGTGAGGTTGTGTGTCTGTGGTTCTCCTCATGTCTGGAGCAAGCCCAGGGAGGGGCCACCCTGGGCGGGGAAGCTCCCCAAGCAAGGCCCTGGCTTCCAGGCCTACACTGAGAGGAAACTCCCAACCTTCTCATGTGGATGGAAATCCCAGAGTTGCCTCTGGGGAAAATAAACCTCAGAATGGAAGTCCCAGCAGCATGGAGAAAGATCCTGTGTTGAAGTTCAGCACAGGAAAGAAACAGGAGAAGGCTTTGTCTGTGTGCAAGGACGTTACAGTTAAACAGTCGGCCAGTCAAGGCAAACAGTGTCCAGAGCCTGGAAGGAAATCCCAGAAGGCATCTTCTGCTGAGAACCTGAGTGCTGGAGGGCAGGTGGCTGCACAGAAGGTGAGGCAGAGTCCATCAACAGCTTCAGGTGTGCAGCTCACTCCCGGCAGACAGAGACGGACATCTCTGGAGAAGCAAACACTCCAGGAGAACCTTCAGCTGAGACATGTGGTGACCAGCATGGCGAGCTCTGGATGCACGAGGTTGCAGGCTGGTGGCAGTGGTAAAAGTGTTGCGGAGGCTGGAGCCACAAAACCAGCGACATTAAAAATCAACGTGTCAACCCCTAAAGCAAGACCCCAGAAGGAGCCGCCGCGAGCCCCGGAGCTACAGCTGGCAGAGGAGATACCAGGACTGGTCAGGAGGATGGGTGAGTTGCAACAGCAGAGGAATCTTCTGCAAATGGAAATTGACTGCATTTACAAGTTGAAGGCTGCGAATCCTGGGGATCACTCTGTATATGACCAGAGACTAAATGCACTGGGGGTAGAGCTGGCGACTGTGGTGCGGGACATAGACTGTGTGCTGGCGAGGATGGGGCCCCTGGCAGAGACATATAGGAACCAGAAGCGGTTTGGGTCCTGCACGCAGGACTCTGCTGGTTCCCGCACAGACATTGTCCCAGGTGGGACCCGGCAGCAGGTACGGCCGGTGCTGCAGCCCGCTAGTTTCTGTTTTAAGGAGGGTCAGATACTGCACCAGCAGCTGCAACTACCTGCGGCAGACCCAAAGCAGGAGCAAGAGGCTCAGATCCCAGCAGTACCACAAGTCCCAACATGCCCAGCACAACAGCAAGACAGTGGACATGAGACTGCATCTACTGTTGGTGTCCAGGAGAGCACTAATTCTGGGGATATTGATACTGTTCATGTGGGGTTGAGGGCTGAAGGGGGTACAGAGTCTGTGGTGGACATTGCGCATCCTGATGATGCTATTGAGATTGATGATGATGATGATGATGATGATAATAATAATGTGCAAAATGTCTGTGATTTCCCCCCTTTGGTTTCCATGCAAGCTCCTTCCTGATGAGGAGTTAGTGACAGGAACAGAGGCTCAGGAGGAGGAGGCTTTAATGTCAGGGACAATACTGACCAGGTCAGAGGTCCACCAGGGGTCTGCTCAGGTAATATCAGAGCAGCTTTGTACAGAGGGGAGCATGGAGGTCGTCCCTCAGGTCCAGCAGCCACATGTAGCCACCACTTCAGTATCACCATCTCTAGCTGAAGAAAGTGGCTGTAATCAGGTAAAAAGGAAAAAAAAGGACAAGGCCTCCCGTAAATCTGAGGAGGAGTATGTCACTAGCCAGGGTGGCAGGAAAAAAGTCCAGAGTTCGGCAGGTGTGATGGTCGTGTCCAATAAGTTTGATGTTTTGTCTGAGTCTGATGGGGACTTGGAGGAAGAGATAAAAAGAATAGAGACTGAGTATGACAGGGACGTAGTGGACCATCCCCCTACAAAACGGAAGCCCGTACCTGCTGACACTGAGATACAGTCTGACATGGAGACCGGTGGTAGTCAGAACATCTGTGACCCAGACTTATGATGGCGGCTTTTACATCTCTGCTCCTCTGTTGTGGTATTGTGATGGCAGACTTCTCATTAAAAGTAACATCCAGTAATGTGAACAGCATTAAGGTGAGGAGGACGAGGCACGCTGTCTATGACCATATCCGATACCTGGACGCAGATGTCATCTTTCTGCAGGAGACGCGGCTGACGACTCAGGGGCTCATGAGGGAGGCTGAGAGGGAATGGCGGTCTGGTCCCTCTTTTTGGTCACTGGCTGTGGAGTCGTACGCCGGGGTCGCCATTCTGTTTAACACCAGGGATGTGACAGTACACAGGATGACGGAGGTGGTTATGGGAAGGTGTCTGGTCCTGGAAGTCACTGTCCATGGGAGGCGACTTAGGCTTATTAACATCTATGGGCCACAGACGGTGACTGACAGGATACAGTTATTTAATGATGTCAAGCCTTATCTGTTCACCTCTCTTCCAGTGATAATGGCAGGGAACTTTAATGCCATACTGACATCAGGTGACAGCTCCTCAGGTAGAACCGTGACGAGGGATGGTAGGATCTTGAATAACATAGTCCTGCAGGCCGGATTAGGGGACGTCTTTAAACGGGGAGGTCGAAAGCCAAAATTAACCTATTCCTGCTCCAATAGAGGCAGTAGAATAGATCTGGCTTTTGTAAGTCCCATGGAAGTCATTGGTGCCATGAGTGAGAGAGTCGTCCCATACTCAGACCATCTTGCCCTATATTTCTGCCTGGGGGCCACTAAGCGAGCTGATGTTGGTAGGGGGTTATGGAGACTCAATTCCAGCCTCCTCCATGATGTCTCTGTCCAGAGTTGTGTCCACTCCCTTTTGCAGGGTCATCTACAGAGAGTGGACTTCTATGACAACATGGCCGACTGGTGGGAGGACGTCAAGGATGATATCAGATGCCTCTTGAAGAGACTGTCAGTTAAGAAGGGCAGGAGTAAGTATAGCCAGTACCTAAGGCTGCGCAAAGAATTGGAGTCACTCTATTCGGAGGGCGGGGGTAACAAAGAGAAGATCGACCGATTGAAATCTGAGATAAGGCAGTATCAGTACAGCAGGTATACCTCCTTGGTTCTTGAACGGGATTATGGGGTCTTAGGGGCACCTGATCCCTTTGAGAATTGCCGGGAGCGGGTGGCCAATAAATTGGTCACAGGTCTCATTGACTCCCAGGGTGTATTGCAGGAATCTCGGGAGGGTATCCTGGGGGTTGTGAAATCTTATTATACTGACTTGTTTAAGAGGAAGGCTTTGGATAAACATAAAATGACTCAATTCTTGGAGGCAACTCCAACACCTGATACTAATGATCTGGATTTTCTCCTTTGACAGCAGAATTAATGGTGGAGGAGGTTAAGGAGGCCATAGATAAGTTACATCTGAAGAAGGCACCAGGTCCGGATGGTATAACAGCAGAATTTTATAAGAAATTCAGAGACCTCCTGGCTCCAATTCTTGTGGATGTTTACAAAAATTGTCTAGAAAATCACCTGATGCCTCCATCCATGAGAGTGTCCTCATTAATTCTGCTGTCTAAAGGTAAGGAGCCGAGCGACATCAAGAACTGGAGGCCAATTGCCCTCTTGAATGTTGACAGGAAGATTCTGGCAAAGATCCTGTTTTCTAGGTTAGACTGTTTGTCCCCAGCACTGATGGTAGGCTCTCAGTTTGGCACGGTAAAAGGGCGGAACATCTCTGGAGCGGTCATCTCGATACGGGAGATGTTTGAGAGATGTAAAGCTCTGCGGTGTGGGAGATATGTTGTCAGTCTGGACCAGGCTAAAGCCTTTGACAGAGTTGATCATGACTATCTGTGGGCCACTTTGTCAAAGTACGGTATTCCAGGACAATTGGTGGATTGGCTGAAGACTTTGTACAGAGAGGCGGTGAGCTTTCCTCTGATTAATGGTTGGCAGGGTGGCACTTTTGGAGTTGAGGCGGGGGTGAGACAGGGCTGCCCGCTGAGTCCACTCCTGTATGTTTTTGCCATAGACCCGTTTCTGAGGTCACGGCAGGAGTGTAACTTTTGGGGGGTGCCGGTCCCCCACTGCTTGCCTCTGAAGGTGGTTGCCTACGCGGATGATGTGACGCTGGTGATATCTAATCCTCATGAGGTGCAGATGTTGTCTGCGGCCATCAGAAGTTACTCAGAGGCCTCCGGGTCTCTGGTCAACCTTGAGAAGAGTCAAGCTCTGTGGACATTGCAATCTGACCCAGACTTTGATCTGCCGCAGTTTGTTAAGGCCTCCACCCATATTAACCCTTTCGCGCCTGAGCCTGTTTTTGCCTTCGTGACCAGGCCAATTTTTTCAATTCTGACCAGTGTCAATTTATGAGGCCATAACTCTAGAACGCTTCAACGGATCTTGCTGATTCTGACATTGTTTTCTCGTGACATATTGTATTTCAGGATAGTGGTAAAATTTCTTAGATATGAACTGCGCTTATATGTTAAAAAAATCGAAATTTGGCAAAAATTTTG
Organism: Dendrobates tinctorius; assembly: GCF_039654945.1. Lineage (NCBI taxonomy): Eukaryota > Metazoa > Chordata > Amphibia > Anura > Dendrobatidae > Dendrobates > Dendrobates tinctorius. The sequence goes on from NW_027361688.1 coordinate 4,196,659, forward strand.
AAAATTTTGCAATTTTCAAACTTTTAATTTTTATGCCCTTAAATCAGAGTGTGATATCACACAAAATAGTTAATAAATAACATTTCTCACATGTCTACTTTACATCTGCACAATTTTGGAAACATAATTTTTTTTTTTTAGGAAGTTATAAGGGTTAAAAGTTGACCAGCGATTTCTCATTTTTACAACAAAATTTACAACACCATTTTTTTTAGGGACCACCTCACATTTGAAGTGAGTTTGGGGGGTCAATATGACAGAAAATACCCAAAAGTGACACCATTCTAAAAACTGCACCTCTCAATGTACTCAAAACCACATTCAAGAAGTTTATTAACCCTTCAGGTGCTTCACATGAATGAATGGAATGTGGAAGGAAAAAATAAACATTTAACTTTTTTTCACAAACATTTTACTTCAGAACCATTTTTTTTATTTTCACAAGTGTAAAAACAGAAAATGAACCACAAAGTTTTTTGTGCAATTTCTCCCAAATATGCCGATACCCCGTATGTGGGGCTAAACCACTGTTTAAGCACACGGCAGAGCTCAGAAAGGAAGGAGTGCCGTTTGACTTTTTCAATGCAGAATTGGCTGGAATTGAGAGAGGACGCCATGTCGCATTTGGAGAGCCCCTAATGTGCCTAATCAGTGGAAACCCCCACAAGTGACCCCATTTTGGAAACTAGACCCCTTAAAGAACTTATCTAGATGTGTCGTGAGCACTTTGAACCCCCAAGTGCTTCACAGAAGTTTATAACGTAGAGCCATGAAAATAAAAAATCATTTTTGTTCCACAAACATGATCTTTTAGCCCCCAATTTTTTATTTTCACAAGGGTAACAGGAGAAATTGGACCCCAAAAGTTGTTGTCCAATTTGTCCTGAGTACACTGGTACCCCATATGTGGAAGAAAACTACTGTTTGGGCACACGGTGGGGATCGGAAGGGAAGTAGTGACGTTTTGGAATGCAGACATTGATGGAATGGTATGCGGGTGTCATGTCGCGTTTGCAGAGCCCCTGATGTGCCTAAACAGTGGAAATCCTCCACAAGTGACCCCTTTTTGGAAACTAGACCCCCCCAAGGAACTTATCTAGATGTGTGGTGAGCACTTTGAACCCCCAAGTGTTTCACTAAAGTGTATAATGTAGAGCCGTGAAAATAAAAAAATCATTTTTTTTCCACAAAAATGATCTTTTAGCTCCCAATTTTTATTTTCACAAGGGTAACAGGAGAAATTGGACCCTAAGAGTTGTTGTCCAATTTGTCCTGAGTACGCTGGTACCCCACATGTGGGGGGGGACCACTGTTTGGGCACACGGTGGGGCTCGGAAGGGAAGTAGTGACGTTCTGGAATGCAGACTTTGATGGAATGGTCTGCAGGCGTCATGTTGCATTTACAGAGCCCCTGATGTACCTAAACAGTGGAAACCCCCAATTCGAATTCCAACCCTAACCCCAACAAACCCCTAACTCTAGCCCTAACCCTAGCCCTAACCCTAGCCCTAACCCTAACCCTTGCCCTAGCCCTAACCCTAGCCCTAACCCTAGCCCTAGCCCTAACCCTAGCCCTAACCCTAACCCTAGCCCTAACCCTAGCCCTAACCCTAGCCCTAACCCTAGCCCTAACCCAAGCCCTAACCCTAGCCCTAGCCCTAACCCTAGCCCTAACCCTAGCCCTAACCCTAGCCCTAACCCAAGCCCTAGCCTGCCTACCTGCTTTTTTTTTCTTTACTTTTTTTTTTATTTTTGTGTTTTTTATTTTTTGTATTTTTGACTCATAGTAACGCCACTTCTCCTCTGATCTCACACTGGCAGATGATCAGAGGAGAAGCAGCATTACTATATGACAAGATCGCTGCCCGGCACATAGTAACGCCACTTCTCCTCTGATCTCACACTGACAGATGAGCAGAGGTGAAGCAGCGTTACTGTGTGACAAGATCGCTGCCTGGCACAGCTGTGCCAGGCAGCGATCAGCTGTGCCAGGCAGCGATCTAGTCACACAGTAACGCTGCTTCACCTCTGCTCATCTGTCAGCATGAGCTCAGAGGAGAAGTCGCGTTATAATGAGGGAGATCGCCGGGAAACAAGCAGCTTTCCCAGCGAGCTCTCTCATTGGCTGCTGTGACGCGACGTCATCAGGACCTGAACCAATCAGGTCTCGATGACGTCGGGGGTCCCAGCATGCATTGTGCACCGGGATCCCCGCGTTATAAGGTATGAGGGGGTCCCAGGGGGCACAAAACCGCCGACAGTAGATAAACGTCGGCGCTGCACAAAGCCCAGCAAGCGCCAACGTTTATCTACTGTGGGCGGTCGCGAAGAGGTTAAGATCTTAGGGGTGAAATTTGGGAGGGAAGATAATGCCAGCCTAAATTGGGAGGAAAAATTGGAGACCGGAAATGCAAAGGTTCAGCGATGGAAGAACTGGAGGCTGACTTACAGAGAAAGGGTTGCTATGTTGAAGAGGTACCTGGTCCCCGTCTTCTTGTATGTCTCTGTCGTTTTTCCTTTGCCAGAATCCTTCTCGGCGAGGCTCCTCAGCCTGTTCTTCCAGCTCTTGTGGGGGAACAGGATGAACCTGATAAAGAGGGGAATAACGTACCTACAGCGGAGTGAGGGCGGGCTGGATATGTTAAATCCAAGGGTTTTCTTTGACTCGTTTCTGAAAGTAAATTTTGGGAGCATGGATTCAAACAGTAGCTCCCTGTGGGCGAATAGTATCAAGTATTGGATATTGCCTTTTGCGGAATCTTGGGTGCGAGGCGGCAGTCTCAAGAGGAGGAGATGGACAGGTGACCACCTCCCCCAGTATCTGGAATATGGTCTGAAGTGTGTCAGGAAGTGGGGACTGGAGAAGTCTTACATTGAGAGTAATATGAGGAAAGATCTGTGTGCTCATATATGTAGGACTTTCTTCTACTCTCCACTGGCCCTAAGAGATTGTGCCACCAGGACCCTTCAGGACAGTCTCCGGTTCCTCAACGGGAGGCGACTTCCAGCAAAGTTTTTTGACATTGCTTGGCTGTCGCTACATGGGAAGCTCTTTGTGAGGGGGAACTTAAAATATTTAAGTGTTTCGGATCGGAACTGTCCCCTTGGTTGTCAGCAGGAGGAAACCATGGAGCATTTTATTTGTGATTGCTGGGGAGGTAGGGAAATATGGACGGAAGTATCGACCAAGCTGAAAATCCCCAGACTGCTGTCCCTGAAATACCCTGACATTATCTATGAAGTCCCATCCACTGACGGTAACATCGACAGGGGGACAATGTACCTGATCATTACCACCATTAAGTCTTACCACTGGCACATGAGAACCCGAGTGTCCCTCCACAGCGAGCCCTTCCATCCCGTCACCGCAGCCACAAAGATACTGTCCGAGCTCAGATGGATAAGAGCGATAGAGATAAAGAAAAGTCAGAGTAATGAGAGACTATGGAGGAATGTGTCTGTGGGATAATAACATGATCGTGTTACTAAAAGTGTTTATTTCATATTCTTCCTTCCACAGGAGTGAACTCTAAGTTACCTTTATTCCTAATGTATTAATTTAGTTGTATAATTATTGTCTGATGCATTCATGAGAATTTATGTTTTGTATTAAGGAAGAATTCTGTTTATTTTAATTGTATTTGTTGGTTTTATACAATAAAAATTGCCCCCTATGTACAAGAATGTAACTACTATAATACTGCCCCCTATGTACAAGAATATAACTACTATAATACTGCCCCCTATGTACAAGAATATAACTACGATAATACTGCCCCTATGTACAAGAATATAACTACTATAATACTGCCCCCTATGTACAAGAATATAACTACTATAATACTGCCCCTATGTACAAGAATATAACTACTATAATACTGCCCCTATGTACAAGAATATAACTACTATAATACTGCCCCTATGTACAAGAATATAACTACTATAATACTGCCCCCTATGTACAAGAATATAACTACTATAATACTGCCCCTATGTACAAGAATATGACTACGATAATACTGCCCCTATGTACAAGAATATAACTACTATAATACTGCCCCCTATGTACAAGAATATAACTACTATAATTCTGCCCCTATGTACAAGAATATAACTACTATAATACTGCCCCTATGTACAAGAATATAACTACTATAATACTGCCCCTATGTACAAGAATATAACTACTATAATACTGCCCCTATGTACAAGAATGTAAATACTATAATACTGCTCCTATGTACAAGAATATAACTACTATAATACTGCCCCTATGTACAAGAATATAACTACTATAATACTGCCCCTATGTACAAGAATATAACTACTATAATACTGCCCCCTATGTACAAGAATGTAAATACTATAATACTGCTCCCTATATACAAGAATATAACTACGATAATACTGCTCCTATGTAGAAGAATATAACTACTATAATACTGCTCCTATGTAGAAGAATATAACTACTATAATACTGCTCCTATGTAGAAGAATATAACTACTATAATACTGCCCCCTATGTACAAGAATATAACTACTATAATACTGCCCCTATGTACAAGAATATAACTACTATAATACTGCCCCCTGTGTACAAGAATATTACTACTATAATACTGCCCCTATGTACAAGAATATAACAACTATAATACTGCCCCCTATGTACAAGAATATAACTACTATAATACTGCTCCCTATATACAGTTGTGGCCAAAAGTATTGACACCCCTGCAATTCTGACAGATAATACTCAGTTTCTTCCTGAAAATGATTGCAAACACAAATTCTTTGTTATTATCTTCATTTAATTTGTCTTAAATGAAAAAACACAAAAAGAATTGTCCTAAAGCCAAATTGGATATAATTCCACACCAAACATAAAAAAGAGGGTGGACAAAAGTATTGGCACTGTTCGAAAAATCATGTGATGCTTCTCTAATTTGTGTAATTAACAGCACCTGTAACTTACCTGTGGCACCTAACAGGTGTTGGCAAAAAGTAAATCACACTTGCAGCCAGTTAACATGGATTAAAGTTGACTCAACCTCTGTCCTGTGTCCTTGTGTGTACCACATTGAGCATGGAGAAAAGAAAGAAGACCAAAGAACTGTCTGAGGACTTGAGAAACCAAATTGTGAGGAAGCATGAGCAATCTCAAGGCTACAAGTCCATCTCCAAAGACCTGAACTGTCTACCGTGCACAGTGTCATCAAGAAGTGTAAAGCCCATGGCACTGTGGCTAACCTCCCTAGATGTGGACGGAAAAGAAAAATTGACAAGAGATTTCAACGCAAGATTGTGCGGATGTTGGATAAAGAACCTCGACTAACATCCAAACAAGTTTAAGCTGCCCTGCAGTCCGAGGGTACAACAGTGTCAACCCGTACTATCCGTCGGCGTCTGAATGAAAAGGGACTGTATGGTAGGAGACCCAGGAAGACCCCACTTCTTACCCCGAGACATAAAAAAGTCAGGCTGGAGTTTGCCAAAACTTACCTGAAAAAGCCTAAAACGTTTTGGAAGAATGTTCTCTGGTCAGATGAGAAAAAAGTAGAGCTTTTTGGGCAAAGGTATCAACATAGAGTTTACAGGAGAAAAAAAGAGGCATTCAAAGAAAAGAACACGGTCCCTACAGTCAAACATGGCGGAGGTTCCCTGATGTTTTGGGGTTGCTTTGCTGCCTCTGGCACTGGACTGCTTGACTGTGTGCATGGCATTATGAAGTCTCGACACTACCAACAAATTTTGCAGCATAATGTAGGGCCCAGTGTGAGAAAGCTGGGTCTCCCTCAGAGGTCATGGGTCTTCCAGCAGGACAATGACCCAAAACACACTTCAAAAAGCACTAGAAAATGGTTTGAGAGAAAGCACTGGAGACTTCTAAGGTGGCCAGCAATGAGTCCAGACCTGAATCCCACATAACTCCTGTGGAGAGATCTAAAAATGGCAGTTTGGAGAAGGCACCCTTCAAATATCAGGGACCTGGAGCAGTTTGCCAAAGAAGAATGGTCTAAAATTCCAGCAGAGCATTGTAAGAAACTCATTGATGGTTACCGGAAGCGGTTGGTCGCAGTTATTTTGGCTAAAGGTTGTGCAACCAAGTATTAGGCTGAGGGTGCCAATAATTTTGTTTGGCCCATTTTTGGAGTTTTGTGTGAAATGATCAATGTTTTACTTTTTGCTTCATTCTCTTTTGTGTTTTTTCATTTAAGACAAATTAAATGAAGATAATAATACCAAAGAATTTGTGTTTGCAATCATTTTCAGGAAGAAACTGAGTATTATCTGACAGAATTGCAGGGGTGTCGATACTTTTGGCCACAACTGTACAAGAATATAACTACTATAATATTGCTCCTATGAACAATATTATAACTACTATAATACTGCTATGTTTTGTAATATAATAGTACCGTATAGCATGTGAGTACCCACCATGGGGCAAGGGGGGGCAGCCGCCCCCCCCTTGAAGCAGGGGTGCACAATGAAACAACACCTCCTGGCCGCGGTAGTGGAGAGCGAGTTTACTTTTCCCGCTGCCACGCCCCCCATGCACCCCATCCTCGCCCTCCCAGAGCGCACCCCTGTAACCGACCGCAGCCCCTCACTGCTAAATCCCAGCAATGACGTCGCTGGGCTGCACAGGACCTGTGATGAGGTCACGAGAGGGGAGGAGTCAGGGGTCACATAATCAGGAGCCTCGGTGTGTGCAGGACTCTGCTGTGCTGGTTGTCATGGTGCTGGATGAGGTGAAGTTCATGTGTGGGGTCAGGAGGCGTTTACATGGTGAATGTAGCAGAGCTGTGTGTGCTCGAGGTGTACGGAGCGGAGCAGTGTGTGAACGTATGAAGCAGAGCCGCATGTGTACAAGGTTTACGGAGTGGCGCCATGTGTACGAGGTGTACCGAGCGTGGCCGTGTGTGAACGAGGTGTATGGAGCAGAGCCGCATATGTACGAGGTTTACGGAGTGGAGCCATGTGTGTACTGAGTGGAGCCGTGTGTTTGCAAGGTGTATGGGTGCGGAGACATGTGTGTACAAGGCATACAAAGCGGAACCGTGTGTGTATGAGGTGTGCGGAGCCGTGCGTGCACAAGGTGTAAGGTGGAGAGCATTCATACCGCCCAACTGTCCCAGATTCAGTGGGACAGTCCCGATTGAGATTCTGCCCCTCTCTACCGGCTGAGAGCTTACTTTTCCCGCGGACACAGGAGTACACGGCAGAGCCCCGAGGAGCACTTTAAAACTCGCACGGGACATTCCACCGGAAGTGACATGCTGGAAGATGACTGGAAAAGAGGTAATTTCGGGAGGAGATTGTGAAGGAACCATGGAGGCACTTCAGGGAATGCTTCAGATCCTTCACCGTGTCCTCCGACAGCGTAGACAGCGGGATCACCTTGGAATTGGGGATGCTGCCCATGTGAGCAGATCATAATATGTCCTTCACCAGAGGCTCAGGTAGGCACTACAATGGGAGCTGGGCTGCTATAGTATCTTTATAGAATCTTTCTTTCTCTCTCTGCTTCTTTCTCTCTCTGTTCTTTCTTTCTCTCTCTAATCTTTCTTTTTTTCTTTCTCTCTCCGTTCTTTCGTTCTTTCTATGTCTGTTCTTTCATTCTCTCTCTAATCTTTCTTTTTTCCTTTCTCTGTTCTTTCTTTCTCTCTGTTCTTTCTCTCTCTCTCTGTTTTCTTCCTTTCTTTTCCCTCTTTCTTTCTATCTCTCTCTGTTCTCTCTATCTCTCTATTCTTTCTTTCCCCTCTTTCTTTCATTCTTTCTTTCCCCTATTTCTTTCTCTCCCCTCTCTTTCTCTCTCTCTGTTCTTTCTTTCCTTCTCTTTTTCTCTCTGTTCTTTCTTTTTCCCCCTCTCTTTCTCTCTGTTCTTTCTTTCCCCTCTCTTTCTCTCTTGTTATGAATGAGTCACCGGAGGAGGAGAAAACAAAAATACAAGCTAAGTCCAGAAAACCGGAGAGGTTGGTAGCTATCGGATTGCAGACCCCTGATCCTATACACCACAACTAACAGTAGCCGTGGGGGGTTCCTACGGTGCTCTAGACCCCTCGTCACAGCCGGAGAACTACATAAGCCTAACGAAGGAAATGGGAAATCTAAACTGCCCCAGAGCAGACCCCAAAGCAATAGACAGCCCCCAACATGTATTGTCGGTGAAAAACAGATGAAAACACAAACACAGACAGAAAGACAGGCAGAGCAAATGATAGGGCCCAACTAACTAGATAGGAAAGGACAGAAAAGATGCTGGCTGCAATCCGCAAAAACCCTACCAAAAATGTCCCAACTGTCTGATAGGGAAAAAGGCCCTGAAGTCGCTAGACTTCAAAATCACTATATCAGCACTCAGGTATATTCTGAAAACAGAGCAAAGAGATCAACTGATCAGAGACAAAAATGGAATTCAGCCAGTCCCAACCAGGACTGGCTGAATACAAACATTAAGGAAACCAGACAAAATCTCATGGAATAATAGCAGGGCAAAAACTTAGCTTTTAGTAGACAGGAACTAAACTGGATGCAAGAGCTCAGAGCAGAAAGGATCACCAGCAGCCCTGCAGGGCGTCGGCTGCCTTATATCCACTCAGAAATTCCAGATGTCCAATCACACTCCGCCTGTTCAGATGACAGGTTCTTCCCATCCCAACCAATTTCACTACCTCTCTTCACCAGCAGAGGGAGTTCATCAGACATCAAAGGTGAAGGGGAGCATGAACTCACAACACTCTCTGTTCTTTCTCTCTCTCTCTTCTTCCTTTCTCTCTCTCTGTTCTTCCTTTCTCTCTTTGTTCTTTCTCTCTCTCTCCTTTCTTTCTCTCTGTTTTTTCTTTTTTCTCTCTCTCTGTTCTTCCTTTCTCTCTTTGTTCTTTCTCTCTCTCTCCTTTCTTTCTCTCTGTTTTTTCTTTTTTTTCTCTCTCTCTGTTCTTTCTTTTCTTTCCTCAGTACCAGCCACTGTGCCCATAATGCCAGCCACTGTGCCCTCAGTACCATTCAGTGTGATCAGCAGTGCTAAATGGGTGTGGTTGGGGCGTGGATATGGGTGTAACTAGTTGTGAAAGAGTGTGGTCATGGAGCATGGCCTAAAATTTGCTGCGCACCCGACCATGGCTTGCCTCCCCCCCTAGTTTTGATCCTGTGTACGCCCATGCCGTATAGTGTTCTCAGATCTGTCGTGTGTTCAGTATTTGCTATGTAATGAGGTCACATATGACATTGTGTCGCCCTCGGTGCCCCTTTTGCTCTGGATGTCTCCAGTCGTTGGTCCTTTGTGGCTTTCTCTCTTTTCTGTCTGCCAGACAGGGAGTCGCTCACTTGGACCTGGCAGAGACAGTGGCAGAAATTCACAGTGACCAGCACTGACCCCGGGCCCCGGACTTGCAGTTGTCATAGTAACTGGAACCCGGGATATTATTTATATATCCGCCATCTGAATGTGGAAGCCAAGATCGCAGATAAATGGGAACCGAAAACATTTTGCAGAGTTATAGTAAATCCAGCAGGAAGGAAATCATTCACTGCATGAGGAAACACAAGGGAGATTTCCCACTGAGCGGTCAAAGAGTCATAACATATCAATCTCTGGGGGTCTGGCAACCGAGACCCCCAACCACTGTCATACTGTGATGATCGGGGCATGTGGCCTCGTCCTCTACTGAACTTATTCATTTTTCACAAGGCCATTAATTTCAATGAAAACCATGCACTGCTTTGTTTGCCCTTTGGAGGTGCTAGAGGGAAACAGAACATTTATTGCCTGGTTCCCCCACAGGGGACAATATGTCATGCGCTCATTTAGGCTGATTCTGCTAAAAGAACGAGGTTGTTTAAAGTTACCAACATCTTTAATGACTTTTCTCTGCCCTTGTTTTGCAAAGGTTAAAAAAAGAGAAATAAATCATATAGAAATCAGAGAATAACAGAAGTAAAACCTGCTGAAGTGATCTCTCCAAAGTCACATCATACATTACTGATCCTGAGTTACCTCCTGTATTATACTCCAGAGCTGCACTCACTATTCTGCTGGTGCAGTCACTGTGTACATACATTACTGATCCTGAGTTACATCCTGTATTATACTCCAGAGCTGCACTCACTATTCTGCTGGTGCAGTCACTGTGTACATACATTACATTATGGTGGAAAATAAGTATTTGGCCATTAACAAAAGTTCAGCTCAATATTTTGTTATATATCCTTTGTTGGCAATGACAGAGGTCAGACGTTTTCTGTAAGTCTTCACCAGGTTGGCACACACTGTTGGTGGTATGTTGTCCCATTTGTCCATGCAGATCTCCTCTAGAGCAGTGATGATTTGGGACTGTCGCTGGGCACCACAGACTTTCAAATCCCTCCAAAGGTTTTCTATGGGGTTGAGATCTGGAGACTGGCTAGGTCACTCCAGGACCTTCATATGCTTCTTATGAAGCCACTCATTCGTTGCCCTGGCGGTGTGCTTGGGATCATTATCATGCTGAAAGACCCATCCATGTTTCATCTTCAATGCCCTTGCTGATGGAAAATCTCACAATACTTGGCCCCATTCATTCTTTCATGTACACAGATCAGCTGTCCTGGTGCCTTTGCAGAGAAACAGCCCCAAAGCATGATGTAGCCACCCCCATGCTTCACAGTAGGTATGATGTTCTTTGGATGCAACTCAGCATTCTGTCTCCTCTAAACACGACGAGTTTTGTTTCTACCAAACAGTTCTACTTTGGTTTCATCAGACCATATGACAGTCTCCCAATACTCTTCTGGATAATCCAAGTGCTCTCTAGCAAACTTCAGACGGGCCTGGCTATGTACTGGCTTAAGTAGAGGGACACATCTGGCACTGCAGGATTTGAGTCCCTGGCGGCGTAGTGTGTTACTGATGGTAGCCTTTGTTACGGTGGTCCCAGCTCTATGCCGGTCATTCATTAGGTCCCCCATTGTGGTTCTGGGATTATTGCTCACCGTTCTTGTGATCATTTTGACCCCACGGGTTGAGATCTTGCGTGGAGCCCCAGATCGAGGGAAATTATCAGTGGTCTTGTATGTCTTCCATTTTCTTATTAATGTTCCCACAGTTGATTTCATCACACCAAGCTGCTTGCCTATTGCAGATTCCGTCTTCCCAGCCTGGTGCAGGGACACAATTCTGTTTCTGGTGTCCTTCGACAGCTCTTTGGTCTTCACCATAGTGGAGTTTGGAGTGTGACTGTTTGAGGTTGTGGACAGGTGTCTTTTCTACTGATAACAAGGTCAAACAGCTGCCATTACTACAGGTAATGAGTGGAGGACAGAGGAGCCTCTCAAAGAAGAAATCACAGGTCTATGAGAGCCATAAATCTTGCATGTTTTCAGGTGACCAAATACTTATTTTCCACCATAATTTGCAAAATAAATCTTCCCAAATCAGACAAGGAGATTTTCTGGATTTGTTTTCTCATTTTGGCTCTCATAGTTGTGGTCTGTCTATGTCAATTACAGGCCTCTCTCATCTTTATAAGTGGGAGAACTTGCACAATTGGAGACTAAATACTTTTTTTCCCCACTGTTATATATATATATATATATATATATATATATATATATATATATACACCGTGCTACAGTGTTGGAAAGAAGCTAGTACTTAAAATAAAATAATTCTAAATAAGGTTTAATAACATTAAATTAGGTAAAAGAAAAAAATAATATTAAATAAAGCAATATATATAACTAAAAGTTACATATATACGGTGCCACAGTGTTGGATAACAGAAGGAAATAATCTGAAATGATAACATATAAATTCAGATAAAATTATAATATAAAATTATAATAATCTACAATTAAAAAATAGCTGTAAATCAAAATAAAAAAATAAAACTAAAATAATATAAAAAGAACTATAATCACTTATAAAAAAATAACAAGTAAAATAATTGGTCATTTGTGCCGTATTCACAGAATGAGTCCGTCTGTGAATGTGATGATCAGTGGACGCTTCCTTCGCTGATTGCTGCCGGTTTCTTTGTTATGTTCCGGGCCTGGATGGATTTTTTTTAGGGACTTTAATTTCCTGCTATCGGGGCTCAGATTGGGGTGACGCGGGTCAGCCTGTGCGCGGAGGAAGGTGTTTGGTATTCTGAGCCTGGTGGCAGGGAATGACAGCTGAGGGGAGATAAGTCGGGTTCACCTCTGCGGAGAATGGAGGGTAGCGTTGATAAAAAAAAAAGTTATTACATGTTCTTGTTGGGTGTCAGGCTGTAGATTGCAGGTGTGAAATGTTTGCGATGCTATCACTTGTCTGTCCGGGCTTCCAATAACCAAGGGATGGTAATGAGGCAGCGAACAACCCAAAATCTCACCGTCCACCCTTGAACGCCACTTACCCTAAATAATATTTTTTTTTCTAGAGGTCAGAGCTTCGTTGTTCAGATACTGAACTCCAAATCTGTGTAGACAGACTTAGATAATATAATTTTGTTTGCCTACTGCCACCACTAGGGGGAGCTTAAGAGCTGGCTTATACTGCACTAAGAAGTGGTAGAACCCCCTTGTAAAAGTACTGGGACTCCCAAGTTGGCACCTGCAGAGAAGTCACTAACTGGTGGAGCAAGCAACTGTGCAAGCCGGAGTAAGAACCATAAAATCATTGCCCAATGGTAGAATTGGAATGAAAAGTATAGGGACAACTGCGTCAGAAGAAGGAAGAGTATTTGAAGAAACAATGGGTTAAGCAGTGTAGGTCTGAGGTTTCAGTAGACTATCAATAGCCAGGTTAGAGCACAAAGTAGCAATCCAGGTAGTAAGTATCCAAAAAGTACAATTACATATAAAGAACAATGACCTGGGTGTTGAGTTAGCCTCATAATTGGTGAGTTAACTGGCTGGGAGACGGGAACGGCAGAGAACGACGCAGTTGACTGGCCGAGAGACGGGAGCGGCAGAGAACGATGCAGATGACTGGCTGGGAGACGAGAGTGGCAGAGAAGAACGACGCAGTTGGCTGGCCGGGAGACGGGAGCAGCAGAGAAGAACAACGCAGTTGGCTGGCCAGGAGACTGGAGCGGCAGAGAAGAACGACGCAGTTGGCTGGCCGGGAGACTGTAACAGCAGTGAGGAACGACGCAGGTGACTGGCAGGGAGACGGGAGCGGCAGAGAAGAACGACGCAGTTGGCTGGCAGGGAGACGGGAGCAGCAGAGAAGAACGACGCAGTTGGCTGGCCAGGAGACAGGAGCAGCAGAGAAGAACGACGCAGTTGGCTGGCCAGGAGACGGGAGCAGCAGAGAAGAACGACGCAGTTGGCTGGCCGAGAGACGGGAGCGGCAGGGAAGAATGACGCAGATGGCTGGCCAGGAGACGGGAGCAGCAGAAAAGAACGACGCAGTTGGCTGGCCAGGAGACGGGAGCAGCATAGAAGAACGACGCAGGTGACTGGCCGGGAGACGGGAGTGTTAGAGAAGAACGACGCAGATGGCTGGCTGGGAGACGGGAGCAGCAGTGAAGAACGACGCAGTTGGCTGGCCAGGAGACGGGAGCAGCAGAGAAGAACGACGCAGTTGGCTGGCCAGGAGACGGGAGCAACAGAGAAGAACGACGCAGTTGGCTGGCCGGGAGACGGGAGCGGCAGAGAAGAATGACGCAGATGGCTGGCCAGGAGACGGGAGCAGCAGAAAAGAACGACGCAGTTGGCTGGCCAGGAGACGGGAGCAGCATAGAAGAACGACGCAGGTGACTGGACGGGAGACGGGAGTGGCAGAGAAGAACGACGCAGATGGCTGGCCGGGAGACGGGAGCATCAGTGAAGAACGACGCAGTTGGCTGGCCAGGAGACGGGAGCAGCAGAGAAGAACGACGCAGTTGGCTGGCCAGGAGACGGGAGCAGCAGAGAAGAACGACGCAGTTGGCTGGCCGGGAGACGGGAGCGGCAGAGAAGAACGACGCAGTTGGCTGGCCAGGAGACGGGAGCAGCATAGAAGAACGATGCAGGTGACTGGCCGGGAGACGGGAGTGGCAGAGAAGAACGACGCAGATGGCTGGCCGGGAGACGGGAGCAGCAGTGAAGAACGACGCAGTTGGCTGGCCAGGAGACGGGAGCAGCAGAGAAGAACGACACCGTTGACTGGCCAGGAGACTGTAACAGCAGAGAAGAACGACGCAGTAGACTGGCCGGGAGACTGGAGCGGCAGAGAAGAACGACGCAGTTGGCTGGCCAGGAGACTGGAGCGGCAGAGAAAAACAACTCCATTGGCTGGCCGGGAGACTGTAACGGCAGAGAAGAACGACGCAGTTGACTGGCCGGGAGACTGGAGCGGCAGAGAAGAATGATGCAGTTGACTGGCTGGGAGACTGGAGTGGCAGAGAAGAATGATACAGTTGACTGGCTAGGAGACTGGAGTGGCAATGAAGAATGATGTAGAAAAGGAAAGTATGCTACAAGACCTCCATAATCACTATAGGCCTTAATCAGACATATGGAAAGTGGCTGTCAAGCTGACATAATGAGTTGCATCATGTTTCTTAAAGGCGTTGTCCAGAAGTATATTATTTTTTTTTTTACTATGACCCAAAAAATTAACAGGCAGGCAGTGGGAGGAGCTAAAGTGAAGGGACAGAGACAGTTTCCTGTCAGGAAGTCATACAGGGCTCAGCCTGCAGTGGAAGCAGACCTAAGGTCTGACTAGTCAGCAGAGCCACATGACGGGGGTGTCCCTGACGTGTGTGGAGACTGAGGTAGTGGATAGCGAGATCCGGAGTAGAGACAGGGAAAAGTGACAGAAAGACAGAGTGAGGCACTGGAGACGGGTCCTGGGACAGGACACAGTGGTACGGAGAGAGGTTAAAGGGCCAGGACGTAATAAGGAACATGAGACGAAGAGAAAGCCCCAGGTGAGAGTTCCAAGGTGTCAGGACGCATAGAAGCTAGGGGAGAAATGGACGCAGAACCGCGGGTTAAGGACAGGACTTTCAGTTACTGGACTCTAGTACTGTGCTGGGTTGTGGTGAAGGCGGAGGAACTAGGGGGCAGAAATAAGTAAGCCTGGAAGAGGTAGAGAGTCCGTGTGTGAAGACGCTCCATGTTGTAAAGGAAACGTTCATGAAGTTATGAACCCGCTATTTATCGGACATGATCCCCACCAAGTTACTGTTCAGTAAAAGACTGATTATTGCTGACCGGTGGTCTCCCTCATTGAATTTCTCAACATCTGATCCTGACCAGCAGAGGTCCCCGGAATCATGTGGCCTGCAAGGGTGTAACGCCCCCATAGACAAAGTCTACACACACCGAGCCAGGACCCCCATCTTCATGTAGCATGTCGGGGCGTGAAAGATGAGCACCTCGCCAACGGCTACCACTCCGCCCCATGTTACACATGCGCATTACCAATTCACTCAAACAGTGTACACAAGACCCCTGTTCTCATGATTGCTGGTCCTACTCCTCTGATCCTGTGAAAGGGAGTCCTAAATTCCTGAGTGTCTGATGCAGGATGTATATGTGAGACCATCACTCTCATACACAGTGAAAGGCACAGTGTTCACTTGTGAGAGCTTAGACTCCTTTAACACGGGGGGACATAAACCCTTCATTCTTGTGATTGTTGGGGGTCTGACTGCTGGAACGTCACTAATTCTGAGAACAGGGTTATTGGTGAGGGTCCGACTGATAGGACTCCCAATGATTCTGAGAACAGGGTCCTAAAGCCCTGAGTTAAGTAAGTGGGTGTGCATATCTTACCAATCCTACCCAGTCAGTGAATAGCGTGGTGATTGCGCATGCGCATTACTGTTCTGTCCACACAAGGGAAATGGGATTCCCATTCTCGTGGTCGGTGGGGGTTCTAATGATGGGACCCCCAACGATTCTGAGAACAGGGTCCTAAAGCCCTGAGTTAATTAAGAGGGTGTGCATATCATACCAACCCTACCTAGTCAGTGAATAGCGTGTGATCGCGCATGCGCATTACTGTTCTGTCCACACAAGGAAAATGGGATTCTTATTCTCGTGGTTGTTGGGGATCCAACTGATGGGACCCCCAATCATTCTGAGAACAGGGTTCTAAAGCCTTGAGTTAATTAAGTGGGTGTGCATTTCTTACCAACTCTACCTAGTCAGTGAATAGCGTGGTGAACGCGCATGCGCATTACTGTTTTTTGCACGCTTGGGAAGTGGGATAACCATTTTCATGATCGTTGGGTGGTCCTACTGCTGGGATCCCAATTGATTCTCAGAACAGGGTCCTAAAGCCCTGTGTGAATGACGTGTTTTACCGACCATTCCCTAGTCAGCGTATAGAGTGGTGATCGCTCATGCGCAATACCGTTGCATTCACACATGGGAAATGCGATTCCCATTCTCGTAATTATAGGGAATACGACTGCTGGGCACCACTGATTCTGACAACAGGGTCCCAAAGTCCCAGAAGTGGGTGTACATATCTTACCAACTTCACTTGACAGTGAATGGAGTGGTGACACTGATCGCGCATGCGCACAGGATCTCCTTTACCTTGATCGGTGGGGGTACCTAGGGTTGTACCTCCACCAATTATACATTTATCACATCTCCTGTGAATATATGATATGAACCATTCATGGAATAACCCTTTTAATACACAGACAGCTTAATACACAGTATAAATGGTGTCATTAACTTGCAGTAGATGAACTGGGAGTGAACTTTTGCTAATTAAGTGCTTTTATTTACAGAGTATCAGTGGTTTATTCGCCGCCATCTCCTCCACTAGGTCCATAAATCACTCTTTACGATTCTCCTAATAATGTGTCACCCTACAGCGATAGCAACCATATTCCAAGGCTCCTTCCGTCGATGTCATATTTATAAGTAATTATTTTATTGAATATATTGTTATTCCCACGATAAGAGACGTAGGCTTGTTTCTTCATCTGAGCGCGGACCCCCGGGGGTGGCGGCTGTCAGTGCGGATTTGTAAGCATACCTTTCCAATTAAAGTCAGCCTCAGGGGGCTAGATATGTAGTTTGTGTACATGAGCATGGTTCAGTGCCAATCATATGTCGTACGATAAGTCCGGCGTCCATGTGGCGGTGAAGAACATCCAACGAGTCTACAAAAATTCTAAGAAAGCGGTGTGATTTACATCAATGTTCCAATATTACTATCACTTGTGGGCAAAGACATATCGCCATCGAGCTTTGTCTTTAAAGCAAATTATTTTCTTTTTAAATGTTGCCAACGTTGGCAATGTTTTTTTTATATCACGATATTTTATAAAAAAAAAAAAAGAATATTCTTACTATTTTAGACACGTATTTCCTGGTATTTCAGGAAGAGTTTTCAGCAGCCTCCTTATCATCAGAGACAGGATTATAATGACAGGTAACGCCTCTATATGCAGGATCCACCAATCACAGCTCGGCTCCTCCTCCCATCAGAAAGACCTTTGCACACGCTCATTAGATTCTTTTATTAAAAAAAAAAAAAAAATAGGGCCAGGGTCTGTTCATCATGACTAATGTACATGAGGATTTCCTGAAACAACAGGATGTTAAGAATCTAAAAAAAAAATCCCCAGTGCCCAGTGTGAAAATTCTGACAAATTTGGCACTGTTGTTAGTTACAGTATGGCACCACATACAAAAAAATGTGGTTAGATCACACCCTATCACAAGCTTTATAAGCAAGGAGAGGCTGGAGACTCTGTGCAGCAGCATGTCGTATGTCGCAAGCGGTCTTACACAATCAACAACTAGCAAAATATTGGAAGCTAGGAAGTGTTTGCTTCCCAAAGTTTGACTACAAGGTAGCCTAGCGATATTGTGCCTGACGTTTTATTATTTTCATCATACCTACAATTAATCATGTTGGACACAGGTTCTCTTTTATTATTATTATTATTATTATAATTATTATGCATTTATATAGCGCCATTTAGTCCATGGCGCTTTACATTTGAAAGCTCTTTAAAGGAACATTAAACGCAAAGATATGCAGATAATAATAAAATATTAACTTTCCTAGCCGTTGTTCTTTAATCTCCTCTTTTAATTTGTTCTTTAATCTCCTCTTTTAATTTCATATTACAAAAATTAAAAAATATATAAACTAATGTGTCGCATTGATGGGCCATGTCCTCCTTCTGGCTGTAAGACAACTGACTGCAGCAGGAGTCTCCCCTTTACCCTATCTGTACTTTTTGAACTTCTGACAAGTTCTTTAAAAAGTTTTAAATCCAACCTGCGCTCCGGAGGGCCCTTTAGTTTCCGTCATTCAATTATATGTGCTTCATCAAAAAATAAGGCAAGTTTAAAAAAAAAAAGAAAGAAAAAAAGGCTCTTTCTGTGACAATCAAAGTCCCTTTGTTCGCTTCGCCTTTCTGCCTATGTCAAATTAGTCTTAAAATCCTTCCTGACTTTTGTGATATTTTTTTTTTTAGACGTCAGGAGAAATGTTGGGTAATTGCGGCAGAACAATGGGCGAATCAGCAGACAGTTCTATGGGGAGGGGGGGGCGGAAGAAAAACAACAAAAAAAAGGGTCTGGAAGGAGGGTGTCGATCCCGTAGACAAAGGGATGGAGTCAGCGGTCCACACTTTATCATTGAAACTAAAAGAAAAGTATAAAAAAAAAAAATACAAAAAAGACCTAAAATTAGAGTTTTGGTCATTTTTGCCTACTAAGGGGGCTGCTGTACGTTGTCACCTATCCAGTGCACTTGACTTTCGCCAGGCATATTTTTGCAGTTTAAAGCTCTGTAAAAAAAATTCTTGTTTGGATAGTCAACAAATTTTTGCTTTTTTTTTTCCAGAACTTAATTTTTATGTCATTTTAATTATTTCTTTTTTGGCAATGTTGAGCAAAATCAGTAGGAAAATAAATGGTGTATTTCACATTTTTCTATTTTCGCTAAATTACATTTAACATTTCTGTTGGATGAGGCTAGTAATAACGATTTGGATAGGCAGGGGATTTTTTATTTTTTTTTTTCAATTATTTCACATGTTGATATATGTCCCCATAAGGTCGTCATAAACGTTCGAGTGGGAATTTTGATAAATAAATGCTTTTTTTTTAACCTGATTTCCCCTGTAACTGGAGCTGACATATTAGACCCAGTTACAGTGGAAATTTAGCCTCCACTACAACGCAAAGAGTGGATTGGATCTCCTAGGACCCAGCAACTCCTTCTCCCTCCACTTGACCACTGGGGCAGGAGGAGGAAACAACAATAGCGCTTTCTGCACTCGTTCAGGGCTGTGTATTTGGCAATCAAAAAGGCAGAGAAGGTTATAAACCATCCCTATGCGGAGTCTGGCTGTGTCTGACAGCCGTCTCCACATGCAGCTGCTCTGCAGTGACGTTTTATAACATCACTGCGGAGAACAATGTGGACCACCTGGATATTTATCACCCACCTTCGGTGATCATTTTTTTTTTTAACTTATATGCATAAAATCATTTTTTGAAATTGGGTGTCATTAAAAAGTTTGCACCGTTGCCCCTTAGCTGCAAAAGGAGTCAACAGATACTCTGTCAGTGAGCTCATTTGGACTGTCGACAGGTGAGTTTGTCACTCTTTTGAAATTTTTTTTTTTTTTTCTTTTAGCTCTTCTCAGTTTCTTTGCCAAATGAAAATATAATGAAATCGCAAAAATATTTCTTTTTTAGTCGCAAACACATACATTTAATGAAAAGAAAAATGGCCCTGGGATGTTGCTCTGCTGACGAATTTGTGTTTTTCCCCCCCTGGGGCTTCTCCTCATCTTCTCATGGTTGTTTGTTTCAACGATGGGCGTCTTTTTTTTTTTGGCATCGGTCGCGGATTCCGTGTTGCGCCATTTCCAAGTGTGAGGCCTATTACTGCTTCTGTGAATGACCCTGAGTGTACATTGCCGCTACTCCATCACAAATACGCCGTGTCATACTTACACGCACAACACTACCGTCCTCCGCGGAGAAACACCCGACTGACAGGGAGAGGGCGACCTTATATATACTGCTGAGGTAAAGTGAAAGCTGAGCTCTGATTGGTTGCGCTGGCAAAATGAAAGCTGAACACTGATTTGTTGTCGTGGGCAACAGACAAAGCGTTGTTAAGAGTGACGAGTCTTAAAGTGATATCCACTATATACATACAGGATGTGGAAACACCGCTGCTTCTGCTAGACCATTAATTAGCCAAAATAGTGCTGCCACACCGCCACCACGGCAATGTGAACACATAATACTTCAATATAACAAAAGAGTGTACAAAGAGAATATGACCTCTACCACTACACAACTCTCTGTTATATACCCCGATAGGGTGACTGAACCTGTACCCCAAGAAAAACAAAGCTTATTCTCACCTAATCTGCTCCCCGACATCCACAGACACAGACATCTCTTTTGCCATTGCTTGCACACAAGAGACATTCAGTGCAGACAGAGCAATGCACTAGAATGCTGCAATCATGTATACTAAAGGTCTACAGGAGACTGGCGCCCACAAGAGACAGTGGTGGAGTAGGGACTCGGGAGCCCACGGCTGACAAGAGAGAGCAGGGAGCCTGCGGCCTACAAGAGAGAGCAGGGAGTCCACGGTCTACAAGAGAGAGCAGGGAGTCCACGGCCTACAAGAGAGAGCATGGAGCCTGCGGCCTACAAGAGAGAGCAGGGAGTCCACGGTCTACAAGAGAGAGCAGGGAGCCCGCGGCCTACAAGAGAGAGCATGGAGCCCGCGGCCTACGAGAGCAGGGAGTCCACGGTCTACAAGAGAGAGCAGGGAGACCGTGGCCTACAAGAGAGAGCATGGAGCTTGCGGCCTACAAGAGAGAGCAGGGAGACCGTGGCCTACAAGAGAGAGCAGGGAGTCCACGGCCTACAAGAGAGAGCAGGGAGCCTGCGGCCTACAAGAGAGAGCAGGGAGCCCGTGGCCTACAAGAGAGAGCAGTGAGCCCGCGGCCTACAAGAGAGAGCAGGGAGACCGTGGCCTACAAGAGAGAGCAGGGAGCCTGCGGCCTACAAGAGAGAGCAGGGAGCCCGTGGCCTACAAGAGAGAGCAGTGAGCCCGCGGCCTACAAGAGAGAGCAGGGAGCCGGCGGCCTACAAGAGAGAGCAGGGAGCCCACGGCCTACAAGAGAGAGCAGGGAGCCGGCGGCCTACAAGAGAGAGCAGGGAGCCCACGGCCTACAAGAGAGAGCATGGAGCCCGCGGCCTACGAGAGCAGGGAGTCCACGGTCTACAAGAGAGAGCAGGGAGCCCGTGGCCTACAAGAGAGAGCAGTGAGCCCGCGGCCTACAAGAGAGAGCAGGGAGCCGGCGGCCTACAAGAGAGAGCAGGGAGCCCGCGGCCTACAAGAGAGAGCAGGGAGCCGGCGGCCTACAAGAGAGAGCAGGGAGCCCACGGCCTACAAGAGAGAGCATGGAGCCCGTGGCCTACAAGAGAGAGCAGGGACCCCGCGGCCTACAAAAGAGAGCAGGGAGCCCGCAGCCTACAAGAGAGAGCAGGGACCCCGCGGCCTACAAGAGAGAGCAGGGAGCCTGCGGCCTACAAGAGAGAGCAGGGAGACCGCGGCCTACAAGAGAGAGCAGGGGGCCCGCGGCCTACAAGAGAGAGCAGGGAGCCTGCGGCCTACAAGAGAGAGCAGGGAGACCGCGGCCTACAAGAGAGAGCATGGAGCCCGCGGCCTACAAGAGAGAGCATGGAGCCCGCGGCCTACAAGAGAGAGCAGGGAGCCCGCGGCCTACAAGAGAGAGCAGGGAGACCACGGCCTACAAGAGAGAGCATGGAGCCCGCGGCCTACAAGAGAGAGCAGGGAGCCCGCGGCCTACAAGAGAGAGCAGGGAGACTGCGGCCTACAAGAGAGAGCAGGGAGCCTGCGGCCTACAAGAGAGAGTAGGGAGACCGCGGCCTACAAGAGAGAGCAGGGAGTCCACGGCCTAAGAGAGAGCAGGGAGCCTGCGGCCTACAAGAGAGAGCAGGGAGACCGCGGCCTACAAGAGAGAGCAGGGAGCCTGCGGCCTACAAGAGAGAGCAGGGAGCCTGCGGCCTACAAGAGAGCAGGGAGCCTGCGGCCTACAAGAGAGAGCAGGGAGCCTGCGGCCTACAAGAGAGAGCAGGGAGCCCGCGGCCTACAAGAGAGAGCAGTGATCCTGCGGCCTACAAGAGAGAGCAGGGAGCCTGCGGCCTACAAGAGAGAGCAGGAAGCCCGCGGCCTACAAGAGAGAGTGATAGGACAGGGAGTCTAGACCTCCATGATTGACTGGTAGGGCAGAGAACCTGTAGTTTATAAGCAGGGCTGTGGAGTCAATAAGCCAAACCACGCATGCGCCGCCAAACGCATACCTGCGCACTGCCTGCGTCCCCAGTGCTAAAGATAGGGGACGCAGGACGCATGCAGCATCATGCGCCAGTAGGCGGAGCTACCGGAGCAGGCATGGCAGGGGAGGGGCTTAGCCGTGGCCATGCGCAGGCCGACGCTGCGGCCTGAAATGCTTATGTGAAACCAACCTAACTCTGACTCCTCAATTTCCCTAACTCTCGACTTCACTTTTGACTCCTCAGCAACGGTCACTACTGAGCATATAAAAAAGCGCAGCACAGATTCATCTCAACTAAAAGCCTAGATCCTTAGATCAGGAACAGAATAGACATTTATAGGACATTTCATAACTTTCTCAAATTATTTTGAAAACATAACTGCTGTACCCAATTATATATTTTAGAATTCGGTGTTGGTCCATTTTATACCGACTACAACTCTGACTCCCCAAAAGTTGACACCGGCTTTGATTCCACGACTCTGACTCCACAGCCCTGCTTATAAGAGAGTGGTAGGACAGGGAGTGTGCGTCCTACAAGAAATAGTGGTAGGACAGGGAGCCTGCGGCCTACAAGAGAGAGTGGTAGGACAGGGAGCCTGCGGCCTACAAAGCAGTGGTAGGACAGGGAGCCTGCGGCCTACAAAGCAGTGGTAGGACAGGGAGCCTGCGGCCTACAAGAGTGGTAGGACAGAGACTGTGGTCTACGAGAGAGAGTAGTAGGACAGGGAGCCTGTGTCCTACAAGAGAGAGTGGTAGGACAGGGAGCCTGTGTCCTACAAGAGAGAGTGGTAGGACAGGGAGCCTGTGTCCTACAAGAAAGTGTGGTAGGAAAGGGAGCCTGCGGCCTACAAAGCAGTGGTAGGACAGGGAGCCTGCGGCCTACAAAGCAGTGGTAGGACAGGGAGCCTGCGGCCTACAAAGCAGTGGTAGGACAGGGAGCCTGTGTCCTACAAGAAAGTGTGGTAGGAAAGGGAGCCTGCGGCCTACAAAGCAGTGGTAGGACAGGGAGCCTGCGGCCTACAAAGCAGTGGTAGGACAGGGAGCCTGCGGCCTACAAAGCAGTGGTAGGACAGGGAGCCTGCGGCCTACAAAGCAGTGGTAGGACAGGGAGCCTGCGGCCTACAAAGCAGTGGTAGGACAGGGAGCCTGCGGCCTACAAAGCAGTGGTAGGACAGGGAGCCTGCGGCCTACAAGAGTGGTAGGACAGGGAGCCTGTGTCCCACAAGAGAGAGTGGTACGACAGAGACTGTGGTCTACGAGAGAGAGTAGTAGGACAGGGAGCCTGCGGCCTACAAGAGAGAGTGGTAGGACAGGGAGCCTGTGTCCTACAAGAAAGTGTGGTAGGAAAGGGAGCCTGCGGCCTACAAGAAAGTGTGGTAGGACAGGGAGCCTGTGTCCCACAAGAGAGAGTGGTAGGACAGGGAGTGTGCGACCTACAAGAGAGAGTGGTAGGACAGGGAGCCTGTGTCCTACAAGAAAGTGTGGTAGGAAAGGGAGCCTGCGGCCTACAAGAAAGTGTGGTAGGACAGGGAGCCTGTGTCCCACAAGAGAGAGTGGTAGGACAGGGAGTGTGCGACCTACAAGAGAGAGTGGTAGGACAGGGAGTGTGCGACCTACAAGAGAGAGTGGTAGGTCAGGAGGGACAGCTTTGATGAACTTGGCCCAATAAGCCTCATTCTGTAAAAAAACAAACACAGGAATAATAATCATAATAATGAGATTATTACAACTACTCTAATAATATAATAATAAAAGCGTTTTACACGGAGGCTGCGGGAGACGAGGACACGACTCGTATTATCGCACATTAACAAGTCGGCTCCGTCACAGTCGGCTGCTCAAACACCCGACAACGCGCTTCCAGGACCCCGCGGCCCCCTCGCCTCCATCTCCGGGTTTGTGGCTACACGCTAAAATGAAACACCCGTCGGCGTTTTACAGCTTATTAAAATAACAGATCTAACGAGCGCCATACTTTACACTGAATCTGCATTTACATATCAAGGGCCATTACTAGGAAAACGCAATTTCAATTTGCGCAGGAAGGTTCCGTGTAACGCGACACCTTCCCGTAATTATGTTAACATCATGTCTCCCATGTGGCTCCTTCTTAATATGAAAGCCTCGTTTTTAGATGCTCGTACCCCTTTTAATGAGGCAAAAAAAGAGTCGGAATAAATCACACATATTAGTTCGCTGGGAACGGCATGAAAACAACCATTACTGCCATTAGCTTTGCAGCTTGAATAAGATGAGCGATTTTTTTTTATATCACTAATTGCCCAAAAATTGGCCATATTAGTGCCAGTCGTCACTAGTGGGGCTCTCAGTCTAATTTTCTATAAAGCTCCTCCTATGGGGTTTCAATAATGACTGGGCAGACCCCAGCATCAGAGATCTTCCAATGTCGGATGCTATCCAGGAACTAGTGCTTCCGCCTTGTGCTGCTGACTCTTTCTTTTCTTTATGGACCCCCTATGTTGCAGGATCTGGCTGCAATTGTAACCCCCGTACTTACTGTAGTTTTGCCCTCAAGCAGCCAGTATCTCACGACTACTACGTTCAACTAATCCTGTCCATAAAGAAGTCATCTGTGCTGCTGGAATCTGCTACATCATTATTTGTGAAGTTCTGCTGTGCTGCTGGGCTCTGCTACTTTCCTATTTGTGAGTCTCTTGACATATCCTGCACTGCTGCGGAGCTCTGATACATTACTACTTGTGAGTCTCCTGAAATACCCAGCTCTGCTGTCATTTGTAACATTACTATTTGTGAGTGTCCTGACATGCCAGATCTGCTGCTGAGCTCTGCTACGTTTCTATTTGTGAGTCTACTGACACACATATAGCTCTGCTGTCCTTTGCTACATTACTATTTGTGAGTATCCTGTAATATCCAGATCTGCTGTGCTGCTGGGATCTGCTAAATTACTATTTGTGAATCTCTTAACATACACTGCTCTGCTGTGCTGCTGGGCTGTGCTACATTATCATATGTAATTCTCCTGACATAGCCGGATCTGCTAAATTAGTATTTGTGAATCTCCTGACATATCCAGATCTGCTGTGCTGCTGGGCTCTGCTACATTATTTGTGAATCTCATAACATACCTAGATCTGCTGTGCTGCTGGGCTCTGCTAAGTTATTATCTATGAATCTCCTGACATAGCCGGATTTGCTAAATTACTATTTGTGAATCTCCTGACAAGCGCTGCTCTGCTGTACTGCAAGGCTCTGCTATATTACTATTTATAAGTCTCCTGACATGCCGAGCCCTGCTGAGCTGCTGGGCTCTGTTACATTATCACACGTGACCCTACTGACATGACTAGCGTTGCTGTACTGACAGGGTTTGCTGCAGCATCACAAGTGAGCCTGTCAACAACTCAGCTCTGCTGTACCGCAGGGGCTTCTTCCAACATATCCATCTCTACTATTCCGCTGGGCTCTGCTACAACATTCAACTCAGTCTGTCTCTACCATAATCTCACCTACTGAGCTTTGCTACATCTAAAAGACTATTCTCCTTTGCCGTCATCTCACCTTAGCTTCATCGAGTCTTCGACGCCTCTACAGCCTCCACACTTCTAGCTGCCTCCCACCCTCTAAAACCGTCATTGCACCAACCGATTCAGCTCGCTGCATTACGATTGGACATCCGGACCCAGATCCCTCGAGAATCCACCTCACCAGGGAAGACATAGCACCTATCTCTAATAGGGAGACTTATTCACATTCCCTGTGGTTCCGCAGGGGACGGGATCTTATTAAGGAAATCCAGAAAGAGGCGGGGAGATTTACAGTATGCAAATTAGCAAAATTCAACACAGTCAATGAATTTCAACCCCTTCGTATATAGTATGGCCACGTCTCTGACACCCATACACGTGCCACCTCCTCTAGGTCACCATGGCCTCCAGACTGATGGCCTTCATTCTGTCGCTGAGAATCCAGCAGTGCTGAAAACGGAGCAGATCCCAGACGCCTCAGACAAAAATAGAGCAGTAACAGACAGTCTGGTTTCATACGCGGCTCTGTTTACTGCCAGCCTATTAGATTAAGAGGAAATGTCTTTGGACGGACGTGTGAGGGCGGTTTTATCTCAGCATGAGGAGGCAGTGGCCGAATATTAAAGATCTGAGGCCGAAAAATTCACAAATCTATTATATTATATGTGGCACGTAATCACTGAAGTTCTTCAACTTCCTCCTATACTTTCTAATAGCCAAGAACAATTCCTAAATTATACTATTCCCCCATAAAGTAGATGGGTGGTTTCACTAAAGTGGGCTAGTTTGGGATAAAAGCATCAGAATCTCAAATTATTTTAACAATGGGGTGAAATAAGACTTAGAAGGGATGTACTAAATTGATTTTCCCTTTTACTTAATAGCATTTGTAATTTGCATGGCTATTAATACTATAACCACACCCAGGAACAACAAAACCACGCCCATTAACAAACCCAAAATAGAATGTGCTGAATAATATTAGTAATTTGCATGGCTCCACCTATGAATAATAAAATCACACCCAGGAGCAACAAAACCACACCCATTAATAAATGCACATTTGTAATTTGCATGGCTCCACCTATGAATACTATAAACACACCCATGAACAACCAAACCACACCCATTAATAAACTCACAACTGAATGTGATGAATAATAACATTTGTGATTTGCATGGCTCTACCTATGAATACTATAACCATACCCAGGAGCAACAATACCACACCCATGAATTAATACACATTTGTAATTTGCATGGCTCCACCTATGGATACTATAACCACACCCAGGAGCAACAAAACCACATCCATTATTAAACCCACATTTGTAATTTGAATGGCTTCACGTATGAATAATATAACCACACCCAGGAGCAACAAAGCCACACCCATGTATAAATACACATTTGTAATTTGCATGGCTCCACCTATGAATAATATAACCACACCCAGGAGCAACAAAGCCACACCCATGTATAAATACACATTTGCAATTTGCATGGCTCCATCTATGAATACTATAACCAAACCCAGGAGCAACAATACCACACCCATGAATTAATACACATTTGTGATTTGCATGGCTTCACCTATGAATAATATAACCACACCCAGTAGCAACAAAGCCACACCCATGTATAAATACACATTTGTAATTTGCATGGCTCCACCGATGAATAATATAACCACACCCAGGAGCAACAAAGCCACACCCATGTATAAATACACATTTGTAATTTGCATGGCTCCACCTATGGATACTATAACCACACCCAGGAGCAACAAAACCACATCCATTATTAAACCCACATTTGTAATTTGCATGGCTCCACCTATGAATAATATAACCACACCCGGGAGCAACAAAGCCACACCCATGTATAAATACACATTTGTAATTTGCATGGCTCCACCTATAAATAATATAACCACACCCAGGAGCAACAAAGCCACACCCATGTATAAATACACATTTGTAATTTGCATGGCTCCACCTATAAATAATATAACCACACCCGGGAGCAACAAAGCCACACCCATGTATAAATACACATTTGTAATTTGCATGGCTCCACCTATAAATAATATAACCACACCCAGGAACAACAAAGCCACACCCATGTATAAATACACATTTGTAATTTGCATGGCTCCACCTATAAATAATATAACCACACCCAGGATCAACAAAGCCACACCCATGTATAAAAACACATTTGTAATTTGCATGGCTCCACCTATAAATAATATAACCACACCCAGGAGCAACAAAGCCACACCCATGTATAAATACACATTTGTAATTTGCATGGCTCCACCTATAAATAATATAACCACACCCGGGAGCAACAAAGCCACACCCATGTATAAATACACATTTGTAATTTGCATGGCTCCACCTATAAATAATATAACCACACCCAGGAACAACAAAGCCACACCCATGTATAAATACACATTTGTAATTTGCATGGCTCCACCTATAAATAATATAACCACACCCGGGAGCAACAAAGCCACCCCCATGTATAAATACACATTTGTAATTTGCATGGCTCCACCTATAAATAATATAACCACACCCAGGAACAACAAAGCCACACCCATGTATAAATACACATTTGTAATTTGCATGGCTCCACCTATAAATAATATAACCACACCCAGGAGCAACAAAGCCACACCCATGTATAAATACACATTTGTAATTTGCATGGCTCCACCTATAAATAATATAACCACACCCAGGAGCAACAAAGCCACACCCATGTATAAATACACATTTGTAATTTGCATGGCTCCACCTATAAATAATATAACCACACCCGGGAGCAACAAAGCCACACCCATGTATAAATACACATTTGTAATTTGCATGGCTCCACCTATAAATAATATAACCACACCCGGGAGCAACAAAGCCACACCCATGTATAAATACACATTTGTAATTTGCATGGCTCTACCTATAAATAATATAACCACACCCAGGAACAACAAAGCCACACCCATGTATAAATACACATTTGTAATTTGCATGGCTCCACCTATAAATAATATAACCACACCCAGGAGCAACAAAGCCACACCCATGTATAAATACACATTTGTAATTTGCATGGCTCCACCTATAAATAATATAACCACACCCAGGAGCAACAAAGCCACACCCATGTATAAATACACATTTGTAATTTGCATGGCTCCACCTATAAATAATATAACCACACCCAGGAGCAACAAAGCCACACCCATGTATAAATACACATTTGTAATTTGCATGACTCCACCTATAAATAATATAACCACACCCGGGAGCAACAAAGCCACACCCATGTATAAATACACATTTGTAATTTGCATGGCTCCACCTATAAATAATATAACCACACCCAGGAGCAACAAAGCCACACCCATGTATAAATACACATTTGTAATTTGCATGGCTCTACCTATAAATAATATAACCACACCCAGGAGCAACAAAGCCACACCCATGTATAAATACACATTTGTAATTTGCATGGCTCCATCTATAAATAATATAACCACACCCAGGAGCAACAAAGCCACACCCATGTATAAATACACATTTGTAATTTGCATGGCTCCACCTATAAATAATATAACCACACCCAGGAGCAACAAAGCCACACCCATGTATAAATACACATTTGTAATTTGCATGGCTCCACCTATAAATAATATAACCACACCCGGGAGCAACAAAGCCACACCCATGTATAAATACACATTTGTAATTTGCATGGCTCCACCTATAAATAATATAACCACACCCAGGAGCAACAAAGCCACACCCATGTATAAATACACATTTGTAATTTGCATGGCTCCACCTATAAATAATATAACCACACCCAGGAGCAACAAAGCCACACCCATGTATAAATACACATTTGTAATTTGCATGGCTCCACCTATAAATAATATAACCACACCCAGGAGCAACAAAGCCACACCCATGTATAAATACACATTTGTAATTTGCATGGCTCCACCTATAAATAATATAACCACACCTGGGAGCAACAAAGCCACACCCATGTATAAATACACATTTGTAATTTGCATGGCTCCACCTATAAATAATATAACCACACCCAGGAGCAACAAAGCCACACCCATGTATAAATACACATTTGTAATTTGCATGGCTCCACCTATAAATAATATAACCACACCCAGGAGCAACAAAGCCACACCCATGTATAAATACACATTTGTAATTTGCATGGCTCCACCTATAAATAATATAACCACACCCGGGAGCAACAAAGCCACACCCATGTATAAATACACATTTGTAATTTGCATGGCTCCACCTATAAATAATATAACCACACCCGGGAGCAACAAAGCCACACCCATGTATAAATACACATTTGTAATTTGCATGGCTCCACCTATAAATAATATAACCACACCCAGGAGCAACAAAGCCACACCCATGTATAAATACACATTTGTAATTTGCATGGCTCCATCTATGAATACTATAACCACACCCAGGAGCAACAAGGTCACGCCCATGAAAAAACCCACAATTGTAATTTGCATGGCTCCTCCTATGAATACTATAACCACGCCCAGGAGCCACAACACCACGCCTATGATTAGACCTCCAGTTCAATCTGATGAATGTTGACCAGCTTTTTTGTCACTCAGTGGGTCATTTTTGATCAGCAAATTAAACATATCAGTATGTGACTCCAATATTGAGTCTGAAGTGTTTTTCTTTAGCCTTTAAAGGAAATGTGACATCAGAAAATGACCTATTACTTCAATCACAATTTTGCCTTTTTCTATATGAAAAACAAAATAAAAAATTGTATTTTTTACACTTGGGGCTTTTTTAGATTCTAACTTCCTGTTGTTTCTGGAGATTCACACGTACATTAGCCACAATGGTCAGACCTTATTGAAGCATCTAATGAGCGTGTGCAAAAGACACTGTGAAAGGAGAAGGAGCTGGGCTGGGACATCGCCTATCGTGATTGGTGGATCCTGTTACCAGTTCTTTTAAGCCTGCCTCTGATGATAAGGAAACTGCTGAAAACGCTTCCAGAAAGGACAGGAAGTTAGGATCTAAAAAAAAACAGTGCAAAATTACACATTTTTTTTAAATAAAGACCATGATCTAAAAAAGGCATTTTTTTTAAAGACATGCAACATAAGAACCTGATCCTTTTCCTTTAAGTAGAGCATAAGAATTATTGAAATTTCTGCTGAGCAGAGAACCGAGAGCGAGATTCTGGATTCTGTGCCAATAACCCACTGCTGCAAATCTCTCATTTCTAATTACTAAGCAAGCTGCAAGACACATACCCAGAGTGCCAGCCAGTTAGGAAGTCACGCCAGCTGGGCACAACCACCCAACCTATTCAGATTGTCAATGGAATTAAAACTGTAGGCATATCAGCAAAGCCGCGCCAACAGCAACCGCACTTATACGGACATTGTGCCGCTAAATCTGGCAGGAGAAGCCTATGGTGTACTCTTACTTGGTAACCAATATGGAGATTTTCTATTATGTGACGGTCAGATGCCACAAGACCGGAGGCGTATACTCAGATACGAGACCAACCTGTCCTGCGGAGCTTCCCCGTATACATTGAATGTCCTCATAGGCTCCCATTCACTCGAAGTCCTAAATTCATATAGTTGGGGCTAAAAATCATATTTGCTCTTGGGTTTATTCAATAATTTTGCATCGTTTTCCTTCTATCTCCTCTGCACTGGACTGTTTGCAGAATGAGTCAACTAAGAATCCGTCAGTGAGCTCCTTCTAATGTAACTCTTTAATCTGTCATTTTGTAGCGGATTTATGACTTCGATGTTGAATGTGCAGCGAAACAAACTTCTTATCGAAACCCAATTGAGAAAAAAAAAAAAAATTTTCGAAAGGGAATATATCAGCAGGTTTTTGCCGCATGATGTAGGGGATGAGAACCTGATTCCAGGGATGTGCCGCTTGCTGATGTGCTCGCTGTAATATTGATGCAATCCCTTTTTTCTGTCGCAGATGTTGGGAATGCTGACCTCTGCATAACCCCGCCCACAACACTGATTGGCTGCTTTCTGTGTACAAGGTATATAATTGGTGGGGGTGTGATTGGACTAGAAGGCACGTGACACCTAGTCCTGGAGTGATAATCTCCTGCTGATAAAACACTGATTTTATTGAAAGAGCAAAACAAAGCTCAGTAAGAAACACATGGCTAGAATCAGGATCTCTGCCTCTGCATCATGCTACTCTCAGATTACATATCAAAAAAGTTCTGACAGATTCCGTTTAAGTACAAAAAAGACCTCAAAAGTGGAAAACTCCTTTAAACTTGGGAGAGTCTGTGCTTACTTATATGTAGTCATGTGAGTGACCGGATGACCAGATTACTCCAACATGGCTCTCTATAGTAGGCAATTTGTTACTCCAGTTCTAGAAGGAAGAGCAACTCAAGGAGGAAAATTAGGACGAGTCCAAAACAGCCTCTAGTAAATCAGAGATGTGAAAAGTTTCATGACCAAAGAAAAGTTGGACCCTTGTTCTGACGGGTAAGGGTGATGCCAAGGATGAAAATATCACAGAACGCACCCATGGAGGAGGCCACGCTTTCATCTGTCCCGTCCCCTTTGACTTTCTTTTCTATGGGAACTGCATTGTTCAAACAGGAGGTTGGGAACTGGCCCAAGAGTCACAAGGATGAGCTGGATGAGGCAACAACCACTTGGCACTTCTGGCAAAATACAACACCAAAATGTGCCACCGTATAGGATTTACTTCTGACTCTTGATGGCCACTTTTGGAGGCCATGTAGATAGGACAATTGGACATGGTTCCACTCTACCTTTGGTCACGAGCGTAGGGTGGGGATGAAAGCAACACTCCTGTCCTGGGTGGCAAAATTTGCCACTGGATGGAAGCTAGTTCTGGCTGCTTGATGGCCACTTTTGGAGGCCATGTAGATAGGACAATAGGACATGGTGCCACTCTACCTTTGGTCACGAGCGTAGGGTGGGGATGAAAACAACACTTCTGTCCTTGATGGCAAAATTTGCCACCGGAGGGAAGTTACTTCTGGCTGCTTGAAGGCCACTTTTGGAGGCCATATAGTTAGGGCAAATGGACATGGTGACACTCTACTTTTGGTCATGATCGTAGGTTCTGGGAGGAAACAACACTCCTGTCCTGGGTGGCAAAATTTGGCACTGGATGGAAGCTAGTTCTGGCTGCTTGATGGCCACTTTTGGAGGCCATGTAGTTAGGGGAATTGGACATGGTGCCACTCTACTTTTGGTCATGATCATAGGTTGGGGGTGGCAACAACACTCCTGTCCAGGGTGGCAAAGTTTGCCACTGGATGGAAGCTAGTTCTGGCTGCTTGATTGCCACTTTTGGAGGCCATGTAGATAGGACAATTGGGGACATGGTGCCGCTCTACCTTTGGTCACGAGCGTAGGGTGGGGATGAAAACAACACTTCTGTCCTGGATGGCAAAATTTGCCACCAGAGGGAAGTTACTTCTGGCTGCTTGATGGCCACTTTTGAAGGCCATATAGTTAGGGCAAATGGACATGGTGCCACTCTACTTTTGGTCATGATCGTTGGTTCTGGGAGGAAACAACACTCCTATCCTGGGTGGCAAAATTTGCCACTGGATGGAAGCTAGTTCTGGCTGCTTGATGGCCACTTTTGGAGGCCATGTAGTTAGGGGAATTGGACATGGTGCCACTCTACTTTTGGTCATGAGCATAGTTTGAGGGTGGAAACAACACTCCTGTCCTGGGCGGCAAAATTTGCCACCGGATGGAAGTCACTTCTGGCTCTTTTATTGCCACTTTCGGAAGAAGTTTAGTTAGGGCAATGGGGCAGATAGTCCTAGTTTTCCCTTTCCACGTAAGCCCCCACAGTTTCAAGGGTCCTGAAGACTAGTTGGAGGGGGAACGCCCACTAAGAACCTTTGTCATGGGCGGCAAAATCCAGCAGCAAAATACACCACAGGATGGGACTTACTTTTTTTGGAAGCCAAAAAGTTTCGGCAAACGGGGCCAATTGCCCTTGTGTCACTTTCCCTTTAAGTCCACCAGTTTTCGACTTTTTCTACTGAACAGAACATTGCGGGAGGATAAATACCGCGGATTAATTGTAGCATATTTTTTTGTCAACATCCTTTCCAAGCCTCCATACATCACATTGAAACTGCAAATGATTAGCAACGTGATCAAAGCTCTGCCAAAAACGCGACTCTCCAGACCTCGCTCCTCTCGGTATTTCATCATCTGTCACTTCATACAAGGGGGAAAGTTTTGACGCAGCCTGTGATCTGTTATTTATTTATTTTCTTGGCGAGGCGCGATCCAAAGCTTTATGGCTTCTGGTGTAAAAAAAAAAAAAAAAAATGAGCCACTCGGCATTTTCTTCTGGTCTGCTTCCTCCGAATGTTAAGTAGTAATTATTCTTTCCCGTTATTTCTTTAAACTAATTATGATGCCACCGTTAGACAAACACAATAATGTCCGGATGAGCGCTCTGCTGCCGTGGATTGTGGCGCATCGATGAGCATGCTCATTTAAAGAGACCACTCAACTTTGTATAAACCTCCTAAGAGCCCTTCAGAGGTGGGACTTACAGGGATTTGAATAAAAAGGAGTGTTTCTTTACATTTAAGGGTGGAGCTTAATTCTTAATTCCTCCTTGGAGGAAGGAACCTCTCCTGTATACTAATTCATAACGATGAGACTATTTTTCCCAGGAGATTCAATTGGAGATGAATTGATTCATAGAGAATCAAAACTATTCCAATTACCCCGCAGAAATTTGTATGACACTATTCTGTTTTTCCTCACATACTAATCGTTAGGAACGTCGGAACGCACTAAATAAGATAAATAATAAAGTGCGTTCGCCGCTCGGGGTCCACCGTGCAGAGGGTGTTATAACTGCTGCTGAGTAATGGCAGACATGCTATATGGCGGTATAATGCGCACGGGGTTAAACGTCAAACAGGTGCGCAGAGCAATCACTGTTTAACCACAGAGATGCCAGTAAGGGTAAACACAAAAAGGCTGAGGCTGTTAGCGTCACAGGGCTCAGATAAATGCACACACGGTATCAGGTCACAGGTGGAGGACCAAAGGCAGAAGGAACTGCGTCCGTCTAGACCTACCGTGTGTGCGGCGTCGCTACTGCGGGCGCCAAAGAGAGCTGCAACTGCAGCGCGGCGTAGGACACTGCCGCGAGACGACAGTGCCGTGAGGAGTAGCACAATCGGACGCTAGTGTAGAGGCGCAGTGTGCACAGTGGCCTAAGGCTTGCCACTGACTGGCGCTGACTGCTGAACTAATTCCCTATCCACATACGTAATATCAGAGGGAAGGGGTTTCATAATGAGTCAGTCACCAGAACCATACATCCGTCATCTAGCAAGTAATGTCTATACTAGAGCATGGCCGAACGGCCATGCGGTCCTTTTATAGCCGTGCGCTGCCGGGACCTTCCAGATCTCTGAGATGAACCAACCAGATCAGGGGAAGGACCTGAGCACGTGACTCACGAACTCCAATGGGAGATCGTCTCATGAGCATGCTCAGTGGAGCGGCAGCGGGACAGACTCAGGAGTGACCTGCTGCAAAGCAGTATGTGAGGCTCTGGACTCCTGTTGTGTAGCTACAGGAATCCGACGCCTAACACTAATATTCACTTTTTTGCTGTTGCATACGATCTGTAATGTTTATTCAGTGTTGTATGCCTTTTTCTTTTGCTGAGCTATGACAAACTGGCTGCTGCATTCCCAGCCTCTGCTTTTATACTGCCTATGATATTCCCTACTGATTGGCTGTGCTATACCGCAAGGCATTATTGGGCCATGCACTAAGTCATGTGATCCTTCTCTGGGTGATGCAATGTTATACAATGTGCAAAATTAATCATAAATTGTTTGAACTTGTCAGGTGAATTCCACTTGGAGGGCTAGGAAGTATGGAGTGGTGGGTGACCAAAGTCTACCCACATATAGATGTTTTTGCACTGCATCTAATTTTCCCTTAGTAAAAAAAAAAAATAAAAAATAAATATATAATGAGAAACTCGGTAAGACACAAGGAGAAAAGTTTCTGACAGTTGTCAGACGGATAATTAGTATTATCGGAATGTCAAATGTCATTTAGTTAAGATGAAGTTGAGCTAATTATAGACGCGAGTCTGTTGTTATTCCTCAGCTCCTCTGAGATATTCTCATTTGTCAGGTAGCTAATCAATCTATTTAACTGTTTGGAGGTAATATGTTATTCACCTTTATGCTTCCCTGCCCCAGGGGCTGTCACCCTACATTATTAAAATGAATGTCTACCATAATTGTCTGAATAGGTTATATAGAGTTATATAGAACATATAATTCTGTCTGCCTGCTGTAACCATTTGGGGAATTAGCTTATTGCACACTTTGCTTTGACCTTAACAATGTCTTTGTATACAGTAAGCTTGTAACCTTCCCCTAGTAGTGATTGCAGACATCCAGAAAGTCTCGTTAAACTCTGCCAATGCAGGCGATTGTTAGTTCTGCATCGGGAATAATGAAGCTACAAGCAGCTAGAAGTTGGATATGGGGGGTTTTGTGGAGAGTTAACAGTGGTAGTGGTAAAACAAATAACATTAGTAGCACAATATTGAGAACAGGCATGAGTGTTGATCCCATCACTGTTCCTAAAGGAGGCTGTGTTGATGAACTAGTAACAGCTGGTCTAGTAAACTGAAGGTGTATAAACTATTGAATGGGGTAGTTAATGGGAAAAGAACAAACTTAAAATCACTAATCTGGTGGTCATATTTCCATAATTGTTTTCAAAATTATAAATGGGACTGAGTGGGGTTAGTCTGGAACCCAATATAGGACTCAGAAGTTAGTATCCATACAGTTCTTATGAGTATGCATGCTATAAAGAGATTATAGACTTTTTGTGGAGAATGTTAATAGCACAATAACAAAAATGATGAGAACAGGCATGGACATTGCTCCCATCGCTGTTCCTAAATGAGGTTCTGCTGATTAACTAAAAACAGGTAGTGTAGTGAATGTAGGGAATGTAGTATACTGAATGGGATCATTAATGGGAAAAGGTCATATTTCCATAATTATTTAAAGATCATAAATGAGATTGAGTTGAGTTAGACTGGAACCCTTTAAGGGACCCATAACTAGTAACCTCACAGTTCTTATAAGGATTCAAAGCCTCATGCAAAGTACTGTCAAACATCTTTTTGCATATTAACGCATGTTGATTTTAAGAGACTGTCTAGTCAGACTTCCCAGCCCAATATGGCATTGAGCGTGGTGAGACACTAGTGCAAGCTGGGAAGAACACATGCCTTGGTAACCATATAATCCCTAGTAAGCATTTAGAACCAGTTCTATTCCACCCATTGGGACCCACGCACGATACTTGAGCATCGCGCAATTGTTTCTGCAACTGTGGCACCCAAAGTGCCATAGCATCACCCCACACCCGATGGCGGATCGGGCAGGACATTATGCCTTGACAATTGTTTTTAAAAGAGATTTATCTGCTGTAATATTCTTTTTTAAACCCAATTAGTGCCAACATCTTGTATTTTCTGTAGACTACAAGTGACACACGCTAAGTGTATTTGTGCCTATTTCTAAAATCCATTGAACTAAGAGCAGATGAAGAATACAGGGGAGTCATTTACTTCTGCAAGATCCCTCTTGGTCATGGTGCCCTTGTCCAACTGCAAAGAACTCAGACCAGACATCCACTTTTCAGTGAGTAAAATAACTTCCTTTATTTCGATACTTAAATCCATAGTGTAATGCACTTTAAGAAATATCCCTAACACAATTTAGAACTTACATGGCTTTTTTATACCCACCTTGTGTTTTATGCCAAGACTCGCAGCATCCGATGATCTGACAATCACATGAGAGCAAAAAGGAGGTCAAACACTTCAATAGGGACAAGGAGTTTTGCAAATTCTACAGAGATAGAATAGACTATCATATCATGTGAAGCTGAAAGGTAGCATGCTACTTCTGAACCATTTTCCAGACTTGGCATGAAAACAGCTGATCTTCACATTTATAAAAAGCATCAAGTTGACACTGTATACTACATATCAAAATTCAGGTCTGCTACAGAAGGATGAATTTTAGTATCAGTATTATGGCTGCAAGAGCTTGATCCCCCATCAAATGCTCATAAGGACTATATGACTGTATTAACTTTGGGTCCCGTAATGGGATCCAGGCTAACCCCACTATATACCAGTTATGATATTGACAACTGTTAAAAGAATATGAAGAGGTTAGGGAATGTTATGGCAAATCATTTTCCAACTGATTCCCTTAAAAAGTAGCATA
This sequence comes from Dendrobates tinctorius, assembly GCF_039654945.1. NCBI lineage: Eukaryota > Metazoa > Chordata > Amphibia > Anura > Dendrobatidae > Dendrobates > Dendrobates tinctorius. The sequence goes on from NW_027361688.1 coordinate 4,234,835, forward strand.
CACACCCCAAGCTCCCACTGCTATTTAATCATGAAGTACCTGTGAGTCCCGTAATGGGTTACATGCTAACCCCACCTAATATGAGTTACTTAAGACCTTATAAATTTTGGAAATATGACCAGATAACGGATGTCTATGGTCTAATATTCATCTTTAATTAGGTCCATTTTCCACTACTTCTCCTATAAAGTAGCATATACACTCCAAACAAACTATACCAAACATTACTGGTTGATCAGCAGAGCCTGCTTATAATTTTTCAGGAACAGAGAAGAAAGCAGCCAAATTAGGTTCTTTAGTAATCTAAGAACTTAAAAATTATTCTTGGTCAGCAGAACACCCACCTGTGTGAACAGCGACGAACTGTCAATAATAATATCAAGGGTTTTGTGTTCACGTTCACATGATCCTACAAATATGAGTGTTGTTTTTTTTGGTATGGCAAGTGAAGGTGCACTCCATTTTGATAGTGTTTTGGGATGTCTTTTTCCTCACTACTTAAAGAGATATCACGACAAATGGAAATGTCTTAAAGTGACAGAATCCAATGAGTTTCATGCAGACATCAGCTGTGCTATTACCTAATACCTATGCTCCTCGCAATGTTCCCTATAAGTATAAAGCTTTACTAATAGGAACAAAGGTATCTATGACAATAATGAAAATGGAAACAAAGCCGGATTAAAGTCTTTTTATAATTCTGGTTTTCTAGCTTCTCAAGGGCAACAATAGCAGCAGAAAGTGGAGGTTGAGCAACAGCTGAAAAGCACAGAAAGGACACATACAATAATAACACAGATTATACGACTTTCTGCCTTCAGAAAGTGACCCCAGTACAATTACTCTATTGGTGGGGTTAGAAAAGGAAAAACAGCTGCAACAGGTGTCAAAGGGTTCATGGGATTAGAAAAACATGACCATTCTTTTCCCAAAACGTGTAACTCAGGGTGAAAAACAAAGTGACTGCACCAGTAGAATAGTGAGCGCAGCTCTGGAGTATAATACAGGATGTAACTCAGGATCAGTAATGTAATGTATGTACCCAGTGACTGCACCAGCAGAATAGTGAGTGCAGCTCTGGAGTATAATACAGGATGTAACTCAGGATCAGTAATGTAATGTATGTACACAGTGATTGCACCAGTAGAATAGTGAGCGCAGCTCTGGTGTATAATACATCATGTAACTCAGGATCAGTAATGTAATGTGTGTACACAGTGACTGCACCAGCAGAATAGTGAGTGCAGCTCTGGGGTATAATACAGGATGTAACTCAGGATCAGTAATGTAATGTATGTACACAGTGACTGCACCATCGGAATAGTGAGTGCAGCTCTGGGGTATAATACAGGAGGTAACTCAGGATCAGTAATGTAATGTATGTACACAGTGACAGCACCAGCAGAATAGTGAGTGCAGCTCTGGAGTGTAATACAGGATGTAACTCAGGATCAGTAATGTAATGTATGTACACAGTGACTGCACCAGCAGCATAGTGAGTGCAGCTCTGGAAAATAATACAGGATGTAACTCAGGATCAGTAATATAATGTATGTACACAGTGACTGCACCAGCAGAATAGTGAGTGCAGCTCTGGAGTATAATACAGGATGTAACTCAGGATCAGTAATGTAATGTATGTACACAGTGACTGCACCATCGGAATAGTGAGTGCAGCTCTGGGGTATAATACAGGAGGTAACTCAGGATCAGTAATGTAATGTATGTACACAGTGACAGCACCAGCAGAATAGTGAGTGCAGCTCTGGAGTGTAATACAGGATGTAACTCAGGATCAGTAATGTAATGTATGTACACAGTGACTGCACCAGCAGCATAGTGAGTGCAGCTCTTGAGTATAATACAGGATGTAACTCAGGATCAGTAATGTAATGTATGTACACAGTGACTGCAACAGCAGCATAGTGAGTGCAGCTCTTGAGTATAATACAGGATGTAACTCAGGATCAGTTATGTAATGTATGTGCACAGTGACTGCACCAGCAAAATAGTGAGTGCAGCTCTGGGGTATAATACAGGATGTAACTCGGGATCAGTAATGTAATGTATGTACACAGTGACTGCACCAGCAGAATAGTGAGTGCAGCTCTGGAGTATAATACAGGATGTAACTCAGGATCAGTAATGTAATGTATGTACACAGTGAATGCACCAGCAGAATAGTGAGTGCAGCTCTGGAGTATAATACAGGATGTAACTCCGGATCAGTAATGTAATGTATGTACACAGTGACTGCACCAGCAGAATAGTGAGTGCAGCTCTGGGGTATAATACAGGATGTAACTCAGGATCAGTAATGTAATGTATGTACACAGTGAATGCACCAGCAGAATAGTGAGTGCAGCTCTGGGGTATAATACAGGATGTAACTCAGGATCAGTAATGTAATGTATGTACACAGTGACTGCTCCAGCAGAATAGTGAGTGCAGCTCTGGAGTATAATACAGGATGTAACTCAGGATCAGTAATGTAATGTATGTACACAGTGACTGCACCAGCAGAATAGTGAGTGCAGCTCTGGAGTGTAATACAGGATGTAACTCCGGATCAGTAATGTAATGTATGTACACAGTGACTGCTCCAGCAGAATAGTGAGTGCAGCTCTGGAGTATAATACAGGATGAAACTCAGGATCAGTAATGTAATGTATGTACACAGTGACTGCACCAGCAGAATAGTGAGTGCAGCTCTGGAGTATAATACAGGATGTAACTCAGGATCAGTAATGTAATGTGTGTACACAGTGACTGCACCAGCAGAATAGTGAGTGCAGCTCTGGAGTGTAATACAGGATGTAACTCCGGATCAGTAATGTAATGTATGTACACAGTGACTGCACCAGCAGAATAGTGAGTGCAGCTCTTGTAACATGTTTGCTTCATCATGAACTCATGATGGAAATTAATGGCGTTATCCACTTTGGTCATTGTAAGATGCTTCCCCAGCAAGAACCTGATCGCAAGATTTCCAGGTGGGATATTGACAGATCAGCTGTAATCTACAGACTTTTATGACAGTGCACAAATCCCCTGCAGCGCCCCCAGAGGGTATATTAGATATTACAGTTTTCAGTCCTTCAGAGTGAATACTCCCGCTTGCTCTATGTCTATCAGGTAAAAGAATATTTTATTATTTTGTTTTCTTAACCAACCACATTATGAAGTTTGTTTTTTTGGAATTGTCGTTTAATTTGTATTAATTAGCAGAAGTCATTGTCAGAATCGTCACATCTCGCACCAAAGATGACATTTCTTGCTCACGATTTGCCAAGGTGGCAGGGGGCAACGTCTGAACGGCGGGAGAAGAAAGCCTAAATGTTGAAGAAGGCAGAACAAAGACAGATAAGTAGACAAGAGAAAAGTGAATTTACCCCGACGTTACATAACAAACACAGCATGACAGCGAATCTGTTCCAATCTCATTTACAGCCGCTTGTATAATTGAAGGTGACAGCAGAGGTCAAAGCAAAGCAAACAGGGGCGATAAAACCCGCACCGAATCGGTGGAATGACCGAATGTGTCGTTTTATGACCACAGATGATGCACTGGAGGACGAACCGCTAAGTAGCCGATTATTGAGGCTCTCGGCCATAAAGCCGGAATGGCAACGGGGACGAATAAAAGAGCGTTCAGCGGCTATCTCCATCCATCAAGTGATAGCAACGCTCTGCATCAAAAGACTGCAAGCTCTTGGGATCTCGTCACAGCAAGGGCAAATTATATACCGCGGCCGGAGGACTACAAGTGTAAGAATGGAAAACATACACTGGAGATCTAATACTGCCCGCTATGTACAGGAATATTACTGCTATAATACTGCCTCCTATGTACAAGAATATAACTACTATAATACTGCTCCCTATGTACAAGAATATAACTACTATAATACTGCTCCCTATGTACAAGAATATAACTACTATAATACTGCTCCCTATGTACAAGAATATAACTACTATAATACTGCCTCCTATGTACAAGAATATAACTACTATAATACTGCCCCTATGTACAAGAATATAACTACTATAATACTGCTCCCTATGTACAAGAATATAACTACTATAACACTGCCTCCTATGTACGAGAATATAACTACTATAATACTGCCCCTATGTACAAGAATATAACTACTATAATACTGCTCCCTATGTACAAGAATATAACTACTATAATACTGCCCCTATGTACGAGAATATAACTACTATAATACTGCCCCTATGTACAAGAATATAACTACTATAATACTGCCCCTATGTACAGGAATATAACTACTATAATACTGCTCCTATGTACAAGAATATAACTACTATAATACTGCTCCCTATATACAAGAATATAACTACTATAATACTGCCTCTATGTACAAGAATATAACTACTATAATACTGCTCCTATGTACAAGAATATAACTACTATAATACTGCCCCTATGTACGAGAATATAACTACTATAATACTGCCCCTATGTACGAGAATATAACTACTATAATACTGCCCCCTATGTACAAGAATATAACTACTATAATACTTCCCCTATGTACAAGAATATAACTACTATAATACTGCTCCCTATATACAAGAATATAACTACTATAATACTGCTCCCTATATACAAGAATATAACTACTATAATACTGCCTCTATGTACAAGAATATAACTACTATAATACTGCTCCTATGTACAAGAATATAACTACTATAATACTGCCCCTATGTACGAGAATATAACTACTATAATACTGCCCCTATGTACGAGAATATAACTACTATAATACTGCCCCCTATGTACGAGAATATAACTACTATAATACTGCCCCTATGTACAAGAATATAACTACTATAATACTGCTCCCTATATACAAGAATATAACTACTATAATACTGCCCCTATGTACAAGACTATAACTACTATAATACTGCCCGCTATGTACAGGAATATTACTGCTATAATACTGCCCCCTGTGTACAAGAATATAACTACTATAATACTGCCCCCTGTGTACAAGAATATAACTCCACATTCGATCCCATCACAGAAGAAGAAGTCTCCAGGCTCCTCTCCTCTTCTCGTCCGACTACATGCACAACCGACCCCATTCCCTCACATCTCCTCCAGTCTCTCTCTCCAGTCGTCACAACTCACCTAACTACAATCTTTAATCTCTCCCTCTCCTCTGGCATTTTCCCCTCCTCCTTCAAACACTCTATCATTACTCCATTACTAAAGAAACCCACCCTCGACCCATCCTGCACAAACAGCTACAGACTAGTCTCCAATCTCCCCTTCATCTCTAAACTCTTGGAGCGCCTGATATACTCCCGCCTTACCCGTTACCTCTCCACTCACTCCCTCCTAGACCCTTCACAGTCCGGTTTCCGCCCCCTACATTCGACAGAAACTGCACTCATCAAAGTGACCAATGACCTTCTGACAGCAAAACGTAACGGTGACCACTCTCTGCTCATTCTTCTCGACCTTTCTGCAGCTTTCGACACTGTTGACCATCCTCTCCTACTCTCTAGGCTCCAGTCACTAGGCATTAAGGACACTGCTCTTTCCTGGTTCTCCTCCTATCTTTCCGACCGCTCCTTCAGTGTTCTGTTTTCTGGCTCCACTTCATCTCCTCTTCCTCTCACTGTCGGGGTACCTCAGGGCTCAGTCCTTGGCCCCCTTCTCTTCTCTCTCTACACAGCCCCAATTGGACAGACCATCAGCAGATTTGGCTTTCAGTACCATCTTTATGCTGATGACACACAACTATACACATCATCCCCAGACCTTACCCCCGCTGTACTACAGAACGCCACTGACTGTCTGTCTGCAGTCTCCAACATCATGTCTGCTCTCTGTCTGAAACTCAACCTCTCCAAAACTGAACTTCTTCTGCTCCCACCATCTACCAACCTCCCTAAATCTGACATTTCCCTCTCTGTGGGTGGCACCATAATAACACCCCGACAGCAGGCGCGCTGTCTGGGCGTTATGCTTGACTCCGATCTCTCCTTCACATCCCATATACAATCTCTTGCCCGCTCGTGCCGCTTACACCTAAAGAACATCTCTATAATCCGCCCTTTTCTCACCATGGAAACAACAAAAACTCTCACTGTCGCCCTGATCCACTCCCGCCTGGACTACTGTAATGCTCTATTAATTGGCCTCCCTCTCACTCGACTCTCCCCTCTCCAGTCTATCCTTAATGCAGCAGCCAGGGTTGTCCATCTGGCTAATCGTTACTCAGACGCGTCCGCTCTTCACCAGTCGTTACACTGGCTGCCAATTCATTACAGGATACAATTCAAAGTACTTGTTCTCACTCACAAAGCTCTCCACAGTGCGGCACCCCCCTACATCTCCTCCCTCATTTCTGTCTATCGGCCTAACCGACCGCTGCGCTCTGCAAATGACTTTCGAGTAACCTCTGCCCTAATCCGTACCTCCCACTCCCGACTCCAAGACTTCTCCCGTGCTGCGCCAATTCTCTGGAATGCTCTACCCCAAGATATTAGGACCATCCACAATTTGCATAGTTTTAGGCGCTCGCTCAAAACACATTTGTTCAGAGTGGCCTATCACATTCAGTAATCAAAGTCATGTTATGTTTGTGTGTGTGTAGCCCATTCACTATCTCCATCTATCCCCCACCCCCTGAAGATGGCTGGACCATCATTGTAAATACATCATTGTAAATACACACCTGTACTCTGTATCTCCCTCACCTCATTGTAGATTGTAAGCTCCACGAGCAGGGTCGTCTTATTTCGCTTTAATTATTGTATTGTTAACGTTGTTACTTATGACTGTTGTGTTTGAAACTGTTTAACTGTAAAGCGCTGCGGAATATGTTGGCGCTATATAAATAAAGATTATTATTATTATTATTATAACTACTATAATACTGCCCCTATGTACAAGAATATAACTGCTATAATAATGCCCCTATGTACAAGAATATAACTGCTATAATACTGACCCCTATGTACAAGAATATAACTACTATAATACTGCTCCTATGTACAAGAATATAACTACTATAATACTGCCCCTATGTACAAGAATATAACTACAATAATACTGTCCCTATGTACAAGAATATAACTACTATAATACTGCTCCTATGTACAAGAATATAACTATTACAATACTGCCCCCTATGTACAAGAATATAACTACTATAATACTGTCCCTATGTACAAGAATATAACTACTATAATACTGCCCCCTATGTACAAGAATATAACTACTATAATACTGCCCCCTATGTACAAGAATATAACTACTATAATACTGCCCCTATGTACAAGAATATAACTACTATAATACTGCTCCTATGTACAAGAATATAACTACTATAATACTGCCCCTATGTACAAGAATATAACTACTATAATACTGCCCCTATGTACAAGAATATAACTACTATAATACTGCTCCTATGTACAAGAATATAACTACTATAATACTGCCCCCTATGTACAAGAATATAACTACTATAATACTGCCCCCTATGTACAAGAATATAACTACTATAATACTGTCCCTATGTACAAGAATATAACTACTATAATACTGCCCTCTGGGGCGGTCCTATATCTGTAACACACGATGATCTGCATTTTCTCCAGGTTATTATACACAGACAGCCCCAGGCAATTTCTCTAAGTTTCCAGCTCAGCAAATTTTACGAGTGTAATTAAAAGAGGAAACAGGATTGTATTTCTTTTTTTTGGTAATGAGGAACAAGGCGCTGAGAGAATACCGGGGTGTTGGGGGGGATTATATTCCTCGCTTCATACTGATCAGTAGGACTACTCCATTATCAAAGCTGACTTGGGCTTAGATTGTCTTACAATGGAGGAATCCTGGCCGCTGTTCCTCATGGGCGGGGCTACTGGTAAGAAGAGCCTTTTTCTACAAGTAGTGGTTAGTAAAATTGTAATATTCAAATTCGATACAAAATGTTGCTCATTCCATCCCCCATGCTTTACACTTCTACTCTGCTTGCTGTTTCTTTGTACAGGCACATATGAAAAAAAGATCTCCTGTATATTTATTGCTGAGCCCCTCACAAGTGTATTATAAACCTGGGACAGGCACTCCGCGCCGTTTATTACATTTCTCTGCTATCTTCGCGATTAAGGACGCTGCGGTCTGTCCCGAGAGAGCAAGAACGGCGTAATGATTGATGTAATCGCTGACGGGATGATTCATCAACCGCTCTTAAGGCCACACAGAGAATGTTATTAAAGAGAAGTTGGACACTATAAATATATCCGGTGCGGCAGGTACATGAGGAGCGAATCCCGCCCGACTTCTATCAGCTCCGCTGAACTGAATAGTGCTCCCGAGCTGCAATACCGCCAACGACCTGTAGACAGGAGGGGGCGCTGTTTTTGGAGAAATGCAATTTTTTTTTTTCTAAATCTGGGCAAAACCCCCTTTTAAAACCTTTCCGGCTACATGTCTTTAAAGGGGGCTCACGATCACTGCTGATTAACCTCTTAGATGCCCCTGTTAAATCCCGACAGCGGCATTTAAGCGGTTAAATCCAAGTGGAACGCCCTTTTGGCGCCAATCACCTTCCACTGCCTTTCTGGTGTCATTCTTTATTTTCCTTCTATACCCCAAGAATTGCAGTATATAAAACAAAGGGGGAAATAAAAGGAAAAAAAATAGTTTTAAAAATTAAAAAAAATATATATATAAAAAATCTGAATCAGCCTCAGTTTAAAAATAAAATTAATTAATTAGAATATACACTATAAAAAAATAATAATACCGTAATTAATCAATTAATACAATGATCGCCATAAAAACAACCCCCCACCCAAAAAAAAATAATAACAATTTCGGAATTTTTTTTTTTTTTTTTTACTATTTAACCACTTTTGGACTTTTTTTTTGCTTTTGGGTATATTATATGATCTTTAAACCCTACATATCGACCCGGAAAAAAAACATGCCCTGATGTGGCGATGAGTATGGGAAATTAAAAAAAAAAGTAGGGATATAAAAAAAACGAAAGAAAAAAAACAAAAATGGGTTGAGCGAAGTTTGCACTAATTTCGACTAATAAAACAAGGTTTGATTAAAAAACAGCGCCACTCTTGTCCACAGGTGGTGTCTGGTATTGCAGGTGGACTGAAATGAAATAAATGGAGCTGTAGTACCAGACACAACCTGTTGTCAGGTGTGGCGCTGTTTTTGAAAGAAAAAAAAGCAGCCACGTTTTGGGGGTACTCCTTCTCCTATTGCTACATTGAAGGAGGCAGATTTTAGGGCTCAGACTTTTCCCAGTGCTGTCAGCGTCGCCCTCGGACCACACACTGACTGTTGGGAGGTTTGGCCAGATGGCATCCTCTCCCCTATAGCGCCCTGGTTGGTGGGCGGCCTCCCTCTCAGATGAAAGGACGCGGCGGTACATCTGTTCCTTTTTCTGCGGGAGCTGGAGACATATGCGGCTCTGAAATATGCATAGGTAAATTGCAGAAGGGAAACAGACAAAAATCCACAGAGGAGCCCGGACCTCACGCTGACGGCCTCCCAATGACTCACGACTTGTCACATTAGATCAGTTCGCTCGGATGGCGCTATCTGGCGTACCGGGCACATGGGACCTAAAGAAGCCGCGGTGCAGAGGTCTGGCACGTCGTACAAGCAATGCCGGCGCCGCTGCCTCTTCCAAATCCTCTGCAGTTCTTCTCCTTTTTGGTATCCAATGGGGGGGCTCTCGGTGCGGTGCCATGTCAGTCTTTGCCCCAAGAGCCCCCCAATCCCCGGTCAAGGCGATATCAGATCACCCCGGGGTTCCCGCTGATGAGAATGAACATTTGGCTCTCCTGAAACCTCTTTTTCTCCGCTCCTCCGTTACTCCTCCTGGAAATATATGAATAAATTAAAAATCGGGTGTTATCAGTTGGCGGGGATGGGGTGGGTGTGTCACTACACAGCCTCACATCACCCAATCATAGGTGACAGGACTGAATAGAGACATGCCCATTTAGTCAACCATTTCCAGGAGGAATAACAGAGGAACAGCTAAATGTAGTTTTTAGAAAAGCACATCCTATAATTTTGTCATTTCTGTATTACGGAAAGGACAAAATTTCCACTGAGTAGGGGGTTATATGCATTAAATAATCTGAACAAGCAATACTGCAGTGTAAAGTATGAAGGAGAATACAAATATATTCTCAGAAGCCCTAAGTCTTCCACTCCTGTCATTCTTCTTGTCGTTGATAACCAATATTGCCAGTCTCATAACTTTCCAGGAGCCCTGAAGGACACTCTCTCAAACTGGATAAGGAGTATGGCAAGTTGTTACCCAGATCCCCTGGGGACATATAATGCTGAGTAGAATTTATTATATGTTGACAAAAGATGACTATTTTAAATTTTTTATTGAAGGTGGGATTCTGTTTCCAATAGTACATGCCCCCCAGGTGAAAAGTGGTGAATTTTTGCTCTTCATTTATTCCCGCTGCCCCCCTGAGTATTGCGTTTTTTGTTTTTTCTAAATCCGACATATGGTTCCAAAGATATGGGCCTTTTTATTTAGAGTTCATTTTTATGTGTTTCCTAGGGGGCATTGCAGCTGAAATACACGCCCCCGAGGATCCTGTGAGACACGCCCTCTCTTCATAAAGATGATATCTCTGGAACGGTATGGCGGATTTTAAAAAAACAAAAACCAAAATACTCAGGGAAGAAGTGGGAATATAATAAGATCAAAAACTGGACGCTGACAGGTTCCTATTTTAAGGTGGAAATTCTGTTAAAGGTGGAATTCTCCTTTAAATATCTATAGTTTGGTTGTCATTGAAGTCAGCCGTGCACTGGAAATATGTATTCAAGGTCGATGATACAAAAGCGTAAGTATTTTTCATGCGCGTCACCTCCCGGCCAAGATAAAGTCACCGGACAGCATCAGTCAAAACAAACACGAATTCAGGACGACGTGGAAATTAATTTGCATGTAATTGAAGATATCTAATGAACAGCGACGCAGGAGGCGCCGATCGTCTCCCTCAGCTTTGTATTTAACATTCTCACTTGTCGTGATTAATCAAAGCAAAATATAAATTCACTAACAAGGGATAATTGTCCTGTACGCAGGCCGAGGTGTCTACCGTCCGAGAGCGCCATTCCTCGTCATTTTAAAGATCTCTGCTTGCTGTCAGTGAACGGACATTTTCCTCAGACGAGCTATTGACATCGGCAGCACAAAGCTCTCTCCTGTGCTGATAGTTTGTTACAATGTGTCAGTTCATTAAATAAGGCCTGAAAGCACATAATACCGCCATATAGTGCTCCTGTGTGCAAATCTTTACATCATCCACAATATTTCTTAGGGTTTCTGACAACCTCAATAAATAACTCCAAATCCTTGGAACCCCAACTTTATGGCTGTCACTTGGTTTCTCCTTAAAATGTGTCAACAGCGACCACTAGAGGGGAAATAGAGTATTACATGTCAGCCATCACATACGTAGGAGCTAGGACCGCCACAGTTCCATTACTGCTCCCTATGTATCATCAGAAAATTTGCCATTTTTTTAAATCGGCAGGTTCTATGCATTTTTTTCTTAAATTTTTTTAGCAATTTTATTTTGTTTCATATCACAATCTTGTAATCTTGTAATTTTCACACTGACCACTGGGCCTTGTTTAGACTCCTGCTTCCAGCCCTTTAAGAAGAGTTTTCAGCAGCCTCCTTATCATCAGAGGCAGGAATCCAAATGACAGGTAACACCTCTACACACAACTGATAACACTGTGCCTGACTACACGCATGATACTGCTGTTCTAAAGTGCCATACACCCTACTGGCTCTGCTTCAACAAGATACCAGTCTGTCTCCATAGTTCTACTCTTCCAAGGTGCTGCACACACTCTGAGCTCTGCTGCATCATGGTACCTCGCTGTCTACACCTCTCATTTGATCCAAGGTGCATTCCGCACTCTCGGCTATGCTGCATCAACGTACCGGCCTGTTTATATAGCTCTATTGTTTCAAGGTGCTGTCAGCACTCTCAGCTCTGCTCCATCATAGTACCTACAGTATATGTCTACATGGCTCGGCTGTTTCAAGGTGCTAATTGGGCAACACTTTCAGTTCTACGTTACCAAGCTGCCTGACAACTCACAAAGTGCTGCTGTTCCAAAGTGCTATCTAGGCTTGGCTGCATCAATCATTTGTCTGTCTTTATTTTTCAAAAGTACTGTCCGCACTCTCGGTTCTGTTGCATCAAGGTACCTGTCTATCTGTCTACACAGCTCTGCAATTCCAAGTTGCTGCCGCTCACTTCGCTCTGCTGTGCCAAGGTGCCTGACTAAACGTCGCAGTCTGCACACTCCATTCTGCTATTCCAAGGCGCCCAGTTTACATATCCAACTCTGCTGTTACACATATTATCTGCCATGGAAGCTTTATAGATCCTTGCTGTGCCAAGGTGCCTGACTACATGTCGCAGTCCGCACACTCCAATCTGCTATTCCAAGGCGCCAGTTTACATATCCAACTCAGCTGTTACACATATTATCTGCCATGGAAGCTTTACAGATACTTGCTGTGCCAAGGTGCCTGACTACACGTCGCAGTCCGCACACTCCATTCTGCTATTCCAAGGCACCAGATTGCATATCCAACTCTGCTGTTACACATATTATCTGCCATGGAAGCTTTACAGATCCTTGCTGTGCCAAGGTGCCTGACTACACGTCGCAGTCCGCACACTCCATTCTGCTATTCCAAGGCGCCAGATTGCATATCCAACTCTGCTGTTACACATATTATCCGCCATGGAAGCTTTACAGATCCTTGCTGTGCCAAGGTGCCTGACTACACGTCGCAGTCCGCACACTCCATTCTGCTATTCCAAGGCGCCAGATTGCATATCCAACTCTGCTGTTACACATATTATCTGCCATGGAAGCATTACAGATCCTTGCTGTGCCAAGGTGCCTGACTACACGTCGCAGTCCGCACACTCCATTCTGCTATTCCAAGGCGCCAGTTTACATATCCAACTCTGCTGTTATACATATTATCTGCCATGGAAGCTTTACAGATCCTTGCTGTGCCAAGCGCCGTCTGTCCGGCCCATCCAAACCTGCAGCATTAACCCCTCTGTTCCAAGCTTCTCACCCCTGTGTGGCTTAATGAATCCACTTCATCAGATGAGCCATAAAACTCACAACCCTCTTCTGTGTGATACCACTATCCAAATAATAAAAAATGGAGACCCAGAAGGTATCTCATTTGTTTGACCGTCTTTCATCCCTTTCTTTGTGTCTACTAATAATGATATGGGTCTTATGTTAGTTTTCCTAGCTGAAAAGTGACTTTCTGCAGCAGAAACCTCCCCCTACTGGTAGATCAGACAAGCCCCGCCCGCCGTGCTGTGCAAGAGCAACCGAGCTCTCAGCACATAACCCCATCTGCAGAAAGATCTATACACTTTATCTCATCAGATCCTTTGTGTCTCATCAGCTCCAGTGACGTTCTTATGTTCTTATGCAAACGACAAGAGAGGAACCATCAAATGCCTGAGATAAAATGAGAAAACATAATAGAACGACCTTTCCCGCCAGGAAATGGGCAAAGGACAGAAATGTTAATTTAAAAAGTTTTGCTCGCTTTTAAGCATAAGTTATCTAGATAAACCCTGTGCTAAAATGTTTAACTTATTCACAGACTCTTTTTTTTTCTTCTTTCTTTATGAGCAGTAACGGGTTCAATTTAAGGACAAGGCAACGAAGGCGTCAGAGGGCAGCGCCGACGACGTTCAGCACGGTGACATCAAAGGGTTCCCAGTCACTTACTGAGAACATATAGAAAGAAATAGAGAATCCTGCTCACTGGGGACACATATCGTTATCTATTAGATATCTAGCATCCAGTATTCCAGATGAGGCCTGACCACGGTACAGTAGAGGGGGATAATTACTTCACGTGAGATCTAGCCTCTATGCTTCTCTTAATACATCCTAGAACTGTGTTTGCCTTTTTTTTGCTGCATCACACTGTTGACTCATGTGCAGTCTGTGATCTATTAGTATACCCAAGTCTTTTTCACACGTGCTGTTGCTTAGTTCTGGTCCTCCTATTCTATAGATGTCATTTTCATTTTCTTGCCCAGATGTTGAATTTTGCATTGCTCCCTTTTAAGTACAATTCTATTAGCAGCTGCCCATCGTTCAAGCTTATCTAGATCCTTCTGAATCCTTTCTCTGTCTTCTCTAGTGTTAAGGGCATGTCACACTAAGAGATATCGCTAGCAATATCGCTATAACTAGTGACGTTATAGCGATATTGCTAGCGATATCTCTGTGTGTGATACTTACCTACGACCGGCTCCCCCGCTGGTTATCGCTGATCGCGCGAGAACGTTCAGGACTGTTTCTCGTCGTCAGCTTCCTGTGGCGCTTCCTGCTGTGAGGACGAGCGACGCGTGGAGCCGGGCGGGAGGACGCAGGATCGCCGCGTCTGACAGGTAAGTAGCGATCCCCGTCCCCAGCGATGTCGCTAGTGAGATCTGCCTATGTGGCAGCTCACTAGCAACCACTTAGCGATGTACCAGCGATCCTGACCGCGTCATATCGCTGGTCGGGATCGCTGGTACATCGCTAAGTGTGACAGTACCTTTAGCTATCCCTTCTAGCTTTGCAAATTTGATCAGTTTACCTTCAGTTCCCTTATCTAGATCATTTAAAAAATGTTGAACAACACTGGGTCCAGGACAGAGCCTTGTGGTACCCCACTTGAAACACTTTTCCAACTGGATGTGCAACTATTTATGACCAATCTTTGAATACGATCATGGAGCCAGTTATGAATCCACCTAACCATAGCCTTGTCAATCCCATACTTGGTCATTTTTCAATAATGATAGTATGAGTTACTTTATCAAATGCTTTGCTGAAGTTGAGATATACTATATTTACCGCATTTCCCTGATCCACCCAGTCAGTGAATCCATCATAAAAGGAAATTAGATTAGACTGGCATGACTTGTTTGCTACAAACCCATGCTGGCTCTAGTTAATTACTGTATTCTTATCCAAGTACTTACACACATGTTGTTTAATAATTTGTTCAAAGATCTTTCCTGGTATAGGTCAGGGTCAGTGGCCTGTAATTTCCTGGCTCCATCGTCTTTTCTTTTTTTGTAGATAGGGACAACACTTGCCTTTTTCCAATCTTCTGGGACTTCTCCTGTCCAGGATTTTTCAAAGATTCTGGCTAGTGGTTCTGCAGTTTTCTTTGCTAACTCTTTCAGTACCCTAGGATGTCATTCATCTGGACCAGGAGATGTAAATTAATGTAAATTAGCTCAGCGTTCCCTCAGCATCTCTCTGTTTATGGATAGTGTGGTTTCTTTTATTCCTTTGATGGCACCGTGAGGATCAGTTGATGTCACATTTTCTTTCTTAGAGAACACAGATGCAAAATAGGAAATTAAAAGGTCGGCCTTCTCAACATCATTTTTGACCACTTCACCCTTTTCATCCTGTAAAAATCCTATAGCATCTTTGACATTTCTTTTGCTTTTGACATAACCCCAAAATCCTTTTTTACTGCTTTCGGTCTCCCTTGCAAGCCTCACTTCATTACTGGCTTTAGCTCTTCTAACTCTTCCCCTGCATTCCCTGCAGACAGCATTATATTCTTCTTTAGATATGATCACCTCTTTTCATTTTATATACATTTCTTTTTTCTTTTTAACAAGTGATTATGTTCTGTGTTCATCTATCCTGGTCTCTTTAAATGCTTCCAATTCTTCCTTCTTTTCAGGATTGTTACTGATTCTGCGGTCAGGATTCCATTTAGCGAAATCCCCCATCCTTCTTGGACATTTCTGTCCTTTAGATAGAACATCCAGCCATTGGACCTTTTCTACCCTCTGAGTCCACTAACATCTGCCTTTCTGAAGTCTAACCTTAAAGTCTGAGTCCTCGCTGCTCTTCTCCTCTTGTAATTCAAAATTCGTGGATAGAATGATCGCTGACTCCTTAATTCCCAGCCACCTTTACTTCCTCATTCATTTCCTCCCTGTGGGTAAGAATTCGATCCAAGATTGTAGATCCTCTTGTTCTCTCTTATATCTTTTGAAAGATAAAGTTGTGAGCAAGAGTAGATAAGAATTTTCTGGACCCATTACTTTTGCCTGATAGAGATTACCAACAAATCTCTGGATAGTTAAAATCTCCTATGATCACTATCTCGTACTTTTTTAAGAACAGAGACATCTGATGTAAAAAGAGTTCATCCATATCTTCAGTCTGACCAGGTGGCCTATAGTAAACACCTACATTAGTGTCCTTTATCTTCTTCTCTCTTTGAAATCTTAACCAGTTTCTACAGAGCTACCAGTCTCTGAAGCTTGGATCTCTGTGGAGATATATACTGTACATTTTCCTAACGTACAATACAATCCATCTATCCATACTTTCTTCCATCCAACCATCTATCCATCCATCCAACCAACCATCTATTCATTTATCCATTCATCCATCCCTCCCTCTCTTCATCCATCCGTCCATCTCTCCTGGTTTCTTGCACTGTGTCAACCATTCAGATGTAATTATCTGCTGGGGAATGTATCAGGGGGGCTTGTGCTCACCGGGGATACAGTGGGACATGATACAGGGCGGTACCATAATGCGGGTTCGGAGCTTGGCTGCGGCCCACTAGGAGTCTGCGGTATTGTGTTCAGTCTTCAGCTACACGTTTGTCTCATTACAGGTGGAGGTGACATTACGCAGCGGGAGCCTCCTTGAGATGGAGACGTTCTCTCGCTTCTATCTTTCAATTACACCATTTTAAGTCATAAGGAATGAAGTTTTCAGCAGGCGACTTTGGTGTGAACCGTAATAAATCTGCAGCGCTGGGACTCATCCGAGCTAATGGCTCCTGAAAGCAATGGTGGAGCTGCGACTGTGTGAGGTTTGGAGAAGCCTGCGGAGAGCTCTCCGACACAGACACTGAGCTGCAGCGTCATCCGAAAAATCCCCCGAATATGTCCTATACCTAAAAACTGATAACATACAACATTACCGCATCTGCAATCTATAGAGCAGAGTCCACAGCCAGAATCCTCCCTATCAGTCCTGCTGAGACCAGTAGTTCCACAAGTGAGAGCTGCCAACATTACCATCAGCAGTTTCCCTTATAGAACAGCAGGACATGGAGTAGCTATGCAGGAGAATGATACTGACAAGGTACACCAGCTTTTACCCGACCCTGGGTTTCGCCTCTTAGCTTCCTTCTGGGGTAAGCAAGAAAAGAGCTGACCACATGAAGAAGCCAACAGGCGAAACACAGGGCTGAATAGATTCTGTTGTGACTTGTCAGTATAATACAAAGCCCTAAATGGAAGCGAATTCTCCAGCACAGCTGCTCTATGTCCGGCTGTTCTATAAGGGAAACTGCTGATGGTAGTGTTGGCAGCTCTCACTTGCAGAACTATTGGTCTCAACAGGACATACCATCCAGTTATGGGACAATGTGTGTATGGCTCTGTTATGGGGACTATCTGTGGCTGGCACTGTTATGGGGATTATGTGTGCTGGCACTGTTATGGGGACTATGTGTGCTGGCACTCTTATGGGGACTATGTGTGGCTGGCACTGTTATGAGGACTATGTGCAGATGGCACTGTTATGAGGACTATGTGTGCTGGCACTGTTATGGGGACTATGTGTGCTGGCACTGTTATGAGGACTATGTGTGCTGGCACTGTTCTGGGGACTATGTGTGCTGGCACTGTTATGGGGACTATGTGTAGCTGGCACTGTTATGGGGACTATGTGTGCTGGCACTGTTATGGGGACTATGTGTGCTGGCACTGTTTAGGGACTATGTGTGCTGGCACTGTTATGGGGACTATGTGTGGCTGGCACTGTTATGGGGACTATGTGTGCCGGCACTGTTATGAGGACTATGTGTGCTGGCACTGTTATGGGGACTATGTGTGCTGGCACTGATAGGATGCAGGAAGTGTTGTCATAAGGACATAGACAGTATTTTTATTATGACATATACGTGGAGTGGATGGCGGTATATTAGTGTACATTACGCTGTGCATTCATCGCTGGGCACATTGGTATACTGCTATATGCCGGCAGGCAGCGTCGTGTCTTCAAGATGTCATCGCTCCACAGTATATAAAACAGTGTCCAAGAGAAATAGATGTACAGCACTGTGCAAAAGTTTTAGGCAGGTGAGGAAAAACTGCTTGACATTAAGAAAGTTTCAGGAAAGAGAAGTGTTAATACTTTTTTTATCAATTAACAAAACACAAAGAGAATGAACAAAAGAGAAATCAAAATCCATCACTATCTGGTGACCGCCCATCACCTTCATCACTTCTTCTAGGACACGAGGTTGTTCCAAACATCTTGGGGGACTAACCTCAGATCTTCTGTGAATGTCGATTGTGCAAATATTTGTATCTCTCCGAATAGTAGACAGTTGTAGCCGGTCCCACTGGTCACTAGTTCTGAGTTGATGGCACTGCTGGACATCTTCCGAATTCGAAAGGAAATAACAAGATGTGTCTTTATCTGCTGCACTGAGTTTCCATGGCTGGCCACTGTGCCTACGGTCCTCAACGTGGCCCTTTTCTTGGTGTTTCTTAAAAAGAGCTTGAACTGCTGTGAATTCCTTGCCTGGGAGACACCTTGCTGATGGTGTATAACTACCTGTGGCATGAGAGAAAAACGAGAATCCCTGGAGGTGATGATCCGGCAACCACGGAGCCCTGATCTCATATCATCCCATCTGTCTGGGATCACATGAAGATACAGAAGGATCCGTACAAGTCTCATACACAGAGGATCTGGGGTCAGGTCTTCAAGATGTTTGGAACAACCTCCTTTTTAAAGCCTCTTAATCAGCAGCATTTTTTCCTGTCTAGAACTTTTGCACAGTGCTGGATATGAGATAAATAGATATGAGATGACAATCCTGCAATCTTTTATTGCAGCAATAATAAGGCATTAGGAAGCAGATTAGATCAGTCTGAGGGTCCCATCCCCCCCACCTTATTTCTATTGTGCGTGTGGGTAAAAGCTCAGGACAGAGTCACTCAGAGAGTGAAAATACCGCCTTTGTGCTGCAGAAGCCGTCACCCGTCTGAGTGGGAAGACTCCATACAGCAGAGAACAGTCACAGTGTTTATGTGCAATCAGCCCAGATCTGCAGCATCTGAACGGAGCGAAACACCCGGAAATCTGCTCCACTGTCCCAGACCACACAGATTCTGTCACTGCAGCTATCAAATATGGCATCCTAGTACGAAAGACGCATAAGGTGATGGCACTGCAGGTCTGTAAGTAATCACCAAGCCCCACACACACCAGACACTCACTCATCTCAACACTACACAGCCCCGGCTCCATCATACAGGTAAAAGGAGAGCAACCATTAATATCAATCTCAGCTAAGCACAAGAATATATCTACTATAATACTGCCCCTATGTACAAGAATATAACTACTATAATACTGCCCCCTATGTACAAGAATATAACTACTGTAATACTGCCCCCTATGTACAAGAATATAACTACTATAATACTGCCCCTATGTACAAGAATATAACTACTATAATACTGCCCCCTATGTACAAGAATATAACTACTATAATACTGCCCCTATGTACAAGAATATAACTACTATAATACTGCCCCTATGTACAAGAATATAATTACTATAATACTGCTCCTATGTACAAGAATATAACTATAATACTGCCCCCTATGTACAAGAATATAACTACTATAATACTGCCCCTATGTACAAGAATATAACTACTATAATACTGCCCCTATGTACAAGAATATAACTATAATACTGCCCCCTATGTACAAGAATATAATTACTATAATACTGCCCCTATGCACAAGAATATAACTACTATAATACTGCCCCTATGTACAAGAATATAACTATAATACTGCCCCCTATGTACAAGAATATAACTACTATACTACTGCTCCTATGTACAAGAATATAACTACTATAATACTGCTCCTATGTACAAGAATAAAACTACTATAATACTGCTCCTATGTACAAGAATATAACTACTATAATACTGCTCCATGTACAAGAATATAACTACTATAATACTGCTCCTATGTACAAGAATATAACTACCATAATACTGCCCCTATGTACAATAATATAACTACTAAAATACTGCCCCTATGTACAAGAATATAACTACTATAATACTGCCCCTATGTACAAGAATATAACTACTATAATACTGCTCCTATGAACATGAATATAACTACTATAATACTGATCCTATGTACAAGAATATATCTACTAAAATACTGCCCCTATGTACAAGAATATAACTCCTATAATACTGCCCCTATGTACAAGAATATAACTACTATAATACTGCTCCTATGTACAAGAATATAACTACTATAATACTGCCCCCTATGTACAAGAATATAACTGCTATAATACTGCCCCTTTGTACAAGAATATAACTATAATACTGCCCCCTATGTACAAGAATATAACTACTATACTACTGCTCCTATGTAAAAGAATATAACTACTATAATACTGCCCCTATGTACAAGAATAAAACTACTATAATACTGCTCCTATGTACAAGAATATAACTACTATAATACTGCTCCTATGTACAAGAATATAACTACCATAATACTGCCCCTATGTACAAGAATATAACTACTAAAATACTGCCCCTATGTACAAGAATATAACTGCTATAATACTGCCCCTATGTATAAGAATATAACTACTATAATACTGCCCCTATGTACAAGAATATAACTACTATAATACTGCCCCCTATGTACAAGAATATAACTACTATACTACTGCTCCTATGTACAAGAATATAATTACTATAATACTGCCCCTATGTGCAAGAATATAACTATTACAATACTGCCCTCTATGTACAAGAATATAACTACTATAATACTGCCCCCTATTTACAAGAATATAACTACTATATTACTGCCCTCTATGTACAGGAATATAACTACTATAATACTGCCCTCTATGTACAAGAATATAACTACTATAATACTGCCCCCTACGTACAAGAATATAACTACTATAATACTGCCCCTATGTACAAGAATATAACTACTATAATACTGTCCCCTATGTACAAGAATATAACTACTATAATACTGCTCCTATATACAAGAATATAACTACTATAATACTGCTCCTATGTACAAGAATATAACTACTATAATACTGCCCCCTATGTACAATATAACTACTATAATACTGCCCCCTATGTACAAGAATATAACTACTATAATACTGCTCCTATGTACAAGAATATAACTACTATAATACTGCCCCCTATGTACAAGAATATAACTACTATAATCCTGCTCCTATGTACAAGAATATAACTACTATAATACTGCCCCTATGTACAAGAATATAACTACTATAATACTGTCCCCTATGTACAAGAATATAACTACTATAATACTGCTCCTATGTACAAGAATATAACTACTATAATACTGTCCCCTATGTACAAGAATATAACTACTATAATACTGTCCCCTATGTAGAAGAATATAACTACTATAATACTGCTCCTATGTACAAGAATATAACTACTATAATACTGCTCCTATGTACAAGAATATAACTGCTATAATACTGCTCCTATGTACAAGAATATAACTACTATAATACTGCCCCCTATGTACAAGAATATAACTACTATAATCCTGCTCCTATGTACAAGAATATAACTACTATAATACTGCCCCCTATGTACAAGAATATAACTACTATAATACTGCTCCTATGTACAAGAATATAACTACTATAATACTGCTCCTATGTACAAGAATATAACTACTATAATACTGCCTCCTATGTACAAGAATATAACTACTATAATACTGCTCCTATGTACAAGAATATAACTACTATAATACTGCCCCCTATGTACAAGAATATAACTACTATAATACTGCTCCTATGTACAAGAATATAACTACTATAATACTGCCCCCTATGTACAAGAATATAACTACTATAATCCTGCTCCTATGTACAAGAATATAACTACTATAATACTGCCCCCTATGTACAAGAATATAACTACCATAATACTGCTCCTATGTACAGGAATATAACTTCTATAATACTGCCCCTTTATAGAAGTACACAGTGTGTGGGGATATGATGGCTGATACATGGTGGTAGCAGTAGTGGCAGAGGACAGAATATACGGTATGTTCCCGCTATATGAGCCCTTATTACAGCTGCTGTGTTGTTTATTTCTCTCCTTTGGGGTTTGTGTGGCGGTCGGATGTGATGGACGTGTATCTGTATCCGTGTAATCTTCCCCAGGGGTGTCTCTACTAATGCAACTTTCCACCTTGACACCACGCATTTCGCCATCAATGAGGACTTCTAGAGAAAACATGAAGAGCCTGTGGTGACTGCTTCTTCCCGCCGGTCAGAGATTTGTTATGTAGGCACAGAGTATTGCGGTACTTTATGGATGTAGCAGAGCTGACGTTGTCATTGCATATATACTGCAGCAATGTGATGTAAGGGCTCATTCAGGCTTTACCCTTATTATTCCGGCTTGCTGTCAGTGAACGGAAATATTGTTTTAAGATATCGATAAACAGGTAAAAACAAGACCGACTGCCTCACTGCTGCTGTTTGTTACAATGTACCAGTGTCCGAATATACTAAACCCAGTAGCAAAAGGATGTCCAGACAGGAGAATGACTACAAGCTTCGCCTCTCTCCCCTGTATGGTCAGCGCACTGATTTTTATAGAAAGTGTAATACTTTGTTTGACCTGCGGGGGCAGTGTAGGGAAACAGATCACTTACTGCTGGATTCTCCCAGGGGTTACAGCTGATCTATGGGGAACAGAATGTTTTTGCCTGCGAATAAAAAGGGATCCTTCCATGGAGGATCAGCCTTTAACCCTTTAAAATCTCAACTGCGTGCCGTAAAGATCATGAATGCTGCCGATATAATGGTGGTTCCAGTGCAATCCTCAGGTCACTACAAATAAATCTATAAGAAGGAGACTCCCAACGGCAAGACGAAAAATAAGGTACAAATGCAAATCAATCATAAGAGCAACGTAACGGCACGGCACTTATATATATAGTTCTGACACAGGGAGGGAATGAGTCTGGCACATGCCGTGCACATCAATAGAGGGTCCAGATGTAGCAGAGCTGATTTAGTAATTTAACAGGGTGATGCTGAATCAGTGAGATAGGATAGTAGAATGGATGTAATAATAATAATTATGATAATAATACATGAAAAAGTAACATTAATTATTATTATTAATAATAATAATAATATTACAGATAATAAAAAAGTAATAATAATACAAATAAAAAAATGAGAAAAAATAATTTTAAAAAAATTAAAAGAATTATTGAAATAATAAACAATAAAATAAAAATAAACGAATAATACTGTTAAAAAATAGTGATAAAAATTTGAAAAAAATATTGAAATAATAGTATAAATAAGGTGAAAAAAAAAGAAAATATTTGAAAAATAAGCAAATAATAATGCTTACAAATAGTGAAATCAAATAAAAAATATATTGAAATTATCATTAAAATAAGGTGAAAAATAATAGAAAAATACGCAAATAATAATGATTAGAAATAGTGAAAACAAATATAAAATATATTGAAATAATAATATAAATAAGGTGAAAAATAATAGAAAATAATAGAAATATAGTGAATAATAATGTTTAGAAATAGCGTAGAAACAAATATAAAATATATATGGAAACTATAATATAAATAAGGCGACAAATAACAGAATAATATGCGAATAATCAGGTTTCGAAATAGTGATAAAATTAGGAAAAAAAATATTGAAAAAAAAAAAAATATTTTGAACAATAGCAGAAAAATATCCCAATAATGTTTACAAAGAATGATAAAAAAAATATTGAAATAATAATAATAAAAATAAGATGGAAAAATAATAGAAAAAATGTCTAAATGATAACGTTTATAAATAGTGAAAAAAAAATTAAAAAATATATATAAATGTTATGAAAAAATATTATAAATGAGAAAAATCATAATAAATAATGTAATAATAATGTTTAAAAAATATAGTGTCAATTAAAGAGAAGTTGTGATCACACCATGATGAGCTGTACCAAATAGGAAACTGAGATCCACTACCAGAGACATATCCAGCTCTGCTACACCTAGAACCTTCTTAGCAGCTGTAATATAGCAAAACTTATAGAGTTGAATAATACAAATCTATCATTCCACTTGTTTCTATTTTACTGTCCTTCCGGGTGCCCTGTCGCTGGGCCATCATGTCGCTGGGCCATCAGGCGGTATGTGGAGCAGCTATGACAATCCAGGTGTGGACTGGATACATTGTATAGAAGGAATTTTATGATTTGTGTCCTACAGATGTATCAGAACTGAGGCTACATTGTTTCTGTAGAGGGACCACTCATTCTATGGCATTTTACGAATGAACCCAAGCTAACCAGAACCGAAGATGTTAAAAGCCTCATCCTACCTTATGTAGCAGAGCTGATGGGGGTTCCTCCTAAGACCACCCCATTCCAAATGTTAAGTAGAGCAATCTGTGGTGTGAACCTTTTCCATGCTGACACAGTTTAATATCAAGGAATTGATGTTCTTGTGCTTGGATGAAGTTCTCCAAGCTCCAAATGGAGAACGGAAGAAATATCAGAGATGATTCTGCTCCTTGTATTGAGGGACTTGTCTCCAGTGGTCTTCAGAAGCTCCAATCTCAACAGTGAGACATCCCAGAAAACCTCAAAGGGAAAATAAACCTATACATGGAAGGGGTTAATAGTCACGAACGTGCCAATGATGTCACCGCAGGATTTTTTTTTGGATGGGCTTTAATCTGATGGTCATCAAACTTGGTGTCCACCCAGATGTAGAGATCTCATACGAAGGGCACTGGAAATTGTCCTGCGGTTATGATGATCTATAGATGAGAGGTCTGTAGGTCAAGCTACGGATGAAGTCTGTAGGATAGGTTGTAGATGAGAGGTGACGGGTCTGTAAGTGAGAAGTTTATACTGAAGTGGTCTACAGAGAAGATATCTACAGTGATGTGATCTGTAAAGCAAGGGTCTAGGGTTGATTGATCTGCAGACGTGAAGTGATAATCTTGGGATTGAAGGTCTCCAGTTAAGATAGAAAAGGAAGACTAGATGAGTGGTCAGTAGAGGATGGACCTGTCCATTCTTGAGGGATCTAAATGATTGGGCTATTGATGAGGGGTCTATACAAAAGAGATCTTTAGATGAAGGACCTGTAGATAATTAAGTAGATAAGGGGTCTTTAGGTGGAATACCTGTAAATTAGAGGTCTAAAGTTGGGTAATCTGTTGATGAGAGGGTCTATAGTTGGGTTATCTGTCGATGAAGAGTCTGGAGCTTGATTATCTGTCAATGAGGGGTCTATAGTTGGGTTATCTGTTGATAAGGGGTCTACAGTTGGGTTAACAGTTGATGAGGGGTCTACAGTGGTGGATGATGATTTAGAAATATAGATGGAGTCTACTGTAGTAGATGATGGTCCCCTGCCATGGATGGGGTCTATAGTGAATAACAAGCGTCTAAGAGGATCAGGTGGAGGTCTATAGTAAATTATGAAGGTCTAAAGTGGTAGATGGGTGTCTAGTGTCTATAGTTGTCTATAGTTGAGGGTCTATAGGTGGTAGATGAGGGTCGACATCTGTAGTTGGGAGTTTATAGTGGTTAACATTGTGATGGTCTACAGTGTTGAATAAGAGTCTTTGATTGTAGTTGAGGGTCTACAGTTTTAGGTGGATGTCTATAGTTATCGATGGATCAAGGTCTAAAGTGGTAGATGATTATCTACAGGTACACATGGGGGGTCAATAGTCGTTAATCAAGGTATACAGGTAACGATGGAGGTCTATAGTGGATAATTAGCCTATAATGGTAAATGAGGGTCTATTTTGGCAGATGAGGATCTTTTGGCGTAGAGGAGGGTCCTGCTGATAGGAGGTCTACAGTTGTAGATGGAAGTCCAGTATACAAAGACTTAATAGGTGTAAATGGTAGTGATGGAGGTCCTGTAGACAAGAAGTCTCTAGTTGAAGATGGGGCCCTGTAGATAGAAGGGCTCTACATATAAGGTCTAAGGTTATAAATGGGGATCCTATAGATAGGGGGGTCTCTAGTTGTACATAGTAGTCCAGTAGATGGAAGATTCTAATTGTATATGGGGGTCCAATAAATCAGGGGGTCTCTAGGTGTATATGAGACCCAGTAGATAGGGGGGGGTCTCTAGTTGACGATTGGGGTTCTGAAGACAGTAGGGTACCTAGCTGTAGATGGGGGGTCCTGTGTATAGAGGCATTTCTGGTTGTAGATGGGAGTCCTGTATATAAGGAGGTCTTTAGATGTAGATGTGGGTCCTGAATATAGGGTGCTCTCTGTAGACGGGGCCCTGAAGATAGGGTGGTCTCTAGATGTAGATGGGTGTCCTGTTAATAGGAGGGTTTCTAGTTGTAGATGTGGGTCTTGTAGATGGAGGGTCGTGTAGATGGGGGTTCTATAGTGGTCTTTAGGTATAGATGGGGTCCTGTATTAGATGAGGGTTCTGTAGTGGTCTTTAGATGTAGATGAAGGTCCTGTAGATGGGAGCGCTGTAGATGGGGGCTCTGCGGTGGTCTCCAATTGCAGCGGTGGTCTCCAGTTGCAGCGGTGTCCTGTAGATGAGGGCTCTGTAGTGGTCTATAAATGTAGATAAATTTACAGGTCCCGTAGCTGGGGTCCTGTAGATATGGCTCCTATAAATGGGGGTCCTGCAGATGAGGGTTCTGTGGTGGTGGTCTTCAGTGGTAGCTGTGCCCTGTAGACGGGGGTCTCTGTGGTGGTCAGTAGCTGTGTCCTGTAGACGGGGGTCTCTGTGGTGGTCAGTAGCTGTGTCCTGTAGACGGGGGTCTCTGTGGTGGTCAGTAGCTGTGTCCTGTAGACGGGGGTCTCTGTGGTGGTCTCCAGTGGTAGCTGTGCTCTGTAGACGGGGGTCTCTCTGGTGGTCAGTAGCTGTGTCCTGTAGACGGGGGTCTCTGTGGTGGTCAGTAGCTGTGTCCTGTAGACGGGGGTCTCTCTGGTGGTCAGTAGCTGTGTCCTGTAGACGGGGGTCTCTGTGGGGGTCTCCAGTGATGTGCCCTGTAGACGGGGGTCTCTGTGCCTGCAGTGAGGGTCTCCTCCTGGATGGACGGGTTGCAGGCGCTGTCTGCCGCCGGTCGGGCCGGGCTCCGGGCTCAGTCTCTCGGCCTGTGGCTCACACTCAGCCTCGGAGCTCTCCTGCCTGCAGCCCGGGCTCCCCCTGCAGATCCGCGGACCCTCCGCTCCAGGCTCCGGGCTCGGGCCGGGATGTTGGCGGATCGCTGCTGGTTTCAGCACCACGGAGAGCCGGGCAGGAAGCGCCCAGAGTCCGGGAGCCGCGGCGGAAGAATCCGGGACTGGAAGAGCAAAAGAAGCGGCGGAAAGGAGGAGAGATCCGGGGAG
Source organism: Dendrobates tinctorius (assembly GCF_039654945.1). Taxonomy (NCBI): domain Eukaryota; kingdom Metazoa; phylum Chordata; class Amphibia; order Anura; family Dendrobatidae; genus Dendrobates; species Dendrobates tinctorius. The sequence goes on from NW_027361688.1 coordinate 4,262,440, forward strand.
CAGCTGCCGACAGGACGCGGGGGAATCAGAGCAGCGGATCCGGGAAGTGACGGCTCCTGCCGGTCACCGGGAACAGCAACAACCGGAGAAACGATCTATCCTGTCCGTGCTGAGCTCTGCCCGCTCCTCTCACTGCAACCGACTAATAGCAGCTGCATCTCCCCCTCCTGCTGCTCCGCCCGACCCTCCCCCAACCTGCCACCTCCCAGCGTGTCCCCCTATCCCAATATATCCTCCTATCCCTGTATCCTCCAATCCCTGTATATCCTCCAATCCCTGTATTCTCCTATCCCTGTATCCTCCTACCCCTGTATATCCTCCTATCCCTGTATCCTCCTATCCCTGTATCCTCCTATCCCTGTATATCCTCCTATCCCTGTATCCTCCTATCCCTGTATCCCCCTATCCCTGTATCCTCCTATCCCAATATATCCTCCTATCCCTGTATCCTCCAATCCCTGTATATCCTCCAATCCCTGTATTCTCCTACCCCTGTATATCCTCCTATCCCTGTATCCTCCTATCCCTGTATCCTCCTATCCCTGTATATCCTCCTATCCCTGTATCCTCCTATCCCTGTATCCCCCTATCCCTGTATCCTCCTATCCCAATATATCCTCCTATCCCTGTATCCTCCTATCCCTGTATATCCTCCTATCCCTGTATCCTCCTATCCCTGTATCCTCCTATCCCTGTATCCTCCTATCCCAATATATCCTCCTATCCCTGTATCCTCCAATCCCTGTATATCCTCCAATCCCTGTATTCTCCTATCCCTGTATCCTCCTACCCCTGTATATCCTCCTATCCCTGTATCCTCCTATCCCTCTATCCCCCTATCCCTGTATCCCCCTATCCCTGTATCCTCCTATCCCTGTATCCTCCTATCCCTGTATCCTCCTATCCCTGTATCCTCCTATCCCTGTATCCCCCTATCCCTGTATCCTCCTATCCCTGTATCCCCCTATCCCTGTATCCTCCTATCCCTGTATCCCCCTATCCCTGTATCCCCCTATCCCTGTATCCTCCTATCCCTGTATCCCCCTATCCCTGTATCCTCCTATCCCTGTATCCTCCTATCCCTGTATCCTCCTACCCTGTATCCTCCTATCCCTGTATCCTCCTATCCCTGTATCCCCCTATCCCTGTATCCTCCTATCCCTGTATCCCCCTATCCCTGTATCCTCCTATCCCTGTATCCTCCTATCCCTGTATCCCCCTATCCCTGTATCCTCCTATCCCTGTATCCTCCTATCCCTGTATCCCCCTATCCCTGTATCCTCCTATCCCTGTATCCCCCTATCCCTGTATCCCCCTATCCCTGTATCCTCCTATCCCTGTATCCCCCTATCCCTGTATCCTCCTATCCCTGTATCCTCCTATCCCTGTATCCTCCTATCCCTGTATCCTCCTATCCCTGTATCCCCCTATCCCTGTATCCTCCTATCCCTGTATCCCCCTATCCCTGTATCCCCCTATCCCTGTATCCTCCTATCCCTGTATCCCCCTATCCCTGTATCCCCCTATCCCTGTATCCTCCTATCCCTGTATCCCCCTATCCCTGTATCCTCCTATCCCTGTATCCTCCTATCCCTGTATCCTCCTACCCTGTATCCTCCTATCCCTGTATCCTCCTATCCCTGTATCCCCCTATCCCTGTATCCTCCTATCCCTGTATCTCCCTATCCCTGTATCCTCCTATCCCTGTATCCTCCTATCCCTGTATCCCCCTATCCCTGTATCCCCCTATCCCTGTATCCTCCTATCCCTGTATCCCCCTATCCCTGTATCCTCCTATCCCTGTATCCTCCTATCCCTGTATCCTCCTACCCTGTATCCTCCTATCCCTGTATCCTCCTATCCCTGTATCCCCCTATCCCTGTATCCTCCTATCCCTGTATCCTCCTATCCCTGTATCCTCCTATCCCTGTATCCTCCTATCCCTGTATCCCCCTATCCCTGTATCCTCCTATCCCTGTATCCTCCTATCCCTGTATCCTCCTATCCCTGTATATCCTCCTATCCCTGTATATCCTCCTATCCCTGTATCCTCATATCCCTGTATCCTCCTATCCCTGTATCCTCATATCCCTGTGTATCCTCCTATCCCTGTATCCTCCTATCCCTGTATATCCTCCTACCCTGTATCCTCCTATCCCTGTATATCCTCCTATCCCTGTATCCTCCTATCCCTGTATATCCTCCTACCCTGTATCCTCCTATCCCTGTATATCCTCCTATCCCTGTATCCTCCTATCCATGTATATATGTATATACTCCTACCCTGTATATCCTCCTATCCTCCTACCCTGTATCCTCCTATCCCTGTATATACTCCTACCCTGTATATCCTCCTATCCCTGTATATCCCCCTATCCCTGTATATCCCCCTATCCCCGTATATCCTCCTATCCCCGTATATCCTCCTATCCCTGTATATCCTCCTATCCCCGTATATCCTCCTATCCCTGTATATCCTCCTATCCCCGTATATCCTCCTATCCCCGTATCCTCCTATCCCTGTATCCTCCTACCCTGTATCCTCCTATCCCTGTATATCCTCCTATCCCTGTATCCTATCCCCGTATATCCTCCTATCCCTGTATATCCTCCTATCCCCGTATCCTCCTACCCTGTATCCTCCTATCCCTGTATCCTCCTACCCTGTATCTTCCTATCCCTGTGTATCCTCCTATCCCTGTATCCTCCTATCCCTGTACCCTCCTATCCCCGTATATACTCCTACCCCTGTATCCTCCTATCCCTGTATCCTCCTATCCCTGTATATCCTCCTACCCTGTATCCTCCTATCCCTGTGTATCCTCCTATCCCTGTATCCTCCTACCCTGTACCCTCCTATCCCCATATATACTTCTACCCCTTTATCCTCCTATCCCTGTATCCTCCTATCCCTGTATATCCTCCTACCCTGTGTATCCTCCTATCCCTGTATCCTCCTACCCCTATATATCCTCCTATCCCTGTATCCTCCTACCCCTGTATATCCTCCTATCCCTGTATCCTCCTATCCCCGTGTATGCTCCTATCCCTGTATATCCTTCTATCCCTGTATATCCCCCTATCCCTGTATATCCTCCTACCCTGTATCCCCCTATCCCTGTATCCTCCTATCCCTGTATCCTCCTACCCCTGTATATCCTCCTATCCCTGTATCCTCCTATCCCTGTATCCCCCTATCCCTGTATCCTCCTATCCCTGTATCCTCCTATCCCTGTATCCCCCTATCCCTGTATCCCCCTATCCCTGTATCCTCCTATCCCTGTATCCCCCTATCCCTGTATCCTCCTATCCCTGTATCCTCCTATCCCTGTATCCTCCTACCCTGTATCCTCCTATCCCTGTATCCTCCTATCCCTGTATCCCCCTATCCCTGTATCCTCCTATCCCTGTATCCTCCTATCCCTGTATCCTCCTATCCCTGTATCCCCCTATCCCTGTATCCTCCTATCCCTGTATCCTCCTATCCCTGTATCCTCCCATCCCTGTATATCCTCCTATCCCTGTATCCTCCTATCCCTGTATCCCCCTATCCCTGTATCCTCATATCCCTGTATCCTCCTATCCCTGTATCCTCATATCCCTGTGTATCCTCCTATCCCTGTATCCTCCTATCCCTGTATATCCTCCTACCCTGTATCCTCCTATCCCTGTATATCCTCCTATCCCTGTATCCTCCTATCCCTGTATATCCTCCTACCCTGTATCCTCCTATCCCTGTATATCCTCCTATCCCTGTATCCTCCTATCCATGTATATATGTATATACTCCTACCCTGTATATCCTCCTATCCTCCTACCCTGTATCCTCCTATCCCTGTATATACTCCTACCCTGTATATCCTCCTATCCCTGTATATCCCCCTATCCCTGTATATCCCCCTATCCCCGTATATCCTCCTATCCCCGTATATCCTCCTATCCCTGTATATCCTCCTATCCCCGTATATCCTCCTATCCCTGTATATCCTCCTATCCCCGTATATCCTCCTATCCCCGTATCCTCCTATCCCTGTATCCTCCTACCCTGTATCCTCCTATCCCTGTATATCCTCCTATCCCTGTATCCTATCCCCGTATATCCTCCTATCCCTGTATATCCTCCTATCCCCGTATCCTCCTACCCTGTATCCTCCTATCCCTGTATCCTCCTACCCTGTATCTTCCTATCCCTGTGTATCCTCCTATCCCTGTATCCTCCTATCCCTGTACCCTCCTATCCCCGTATATACTCCTACCCCTGTATCCTCCTATCCCTGTATCCTCCTATCCCTGTATATCCTCCTACCCTGTATCCTCCTATCCCTGTGTATCCTCCTATCCCTGTATCCTCCTACCCTGTACCCTCCTATCCCCATATATACTCCTACCCCTTTATCCTCCTATCCCTGTATCCTCCTTTCCCTGTATATCCTCCTACCCTGTGTATCCTCCTATCCCTGTATCCTCCTACCCCTATATATCCTCCTATCCCTGTATCCTCCTACCCCTGTATATCCTCCTATCCCTGTATCCTCCTATCCCCGTGTATGCTCCTATCCCTGTATATCCTTCTATCCCTGTATATCCCCCTATCCCTGTATATCCTCCTACCCTGTATCCCCCTATCCCTGTATCCTCCTATCCCTGAATATCCTCCTATCTCTGTATATCCTCCTACCCTGTGTATCCTCCTATCCCCGTATATCCTCCTATCCCTGTATATCCTCCTTTCCCTGTATCCTCCTATCCCTGTATCATCCTATCCCTGTATATCCTCCTACCCTGTATATCCTCCTACCCTGTATCCTCCTATCCCTGTATCCTCCTATCCCTGTATATCCTCCTACCCCTGTTTATCCTCCTATCCCTGTATATCCTCCTACCCTGTATCCTCCTATCCCTGTATATCCTCCTATCCCTGTATATCCTCCTATCCCTGTATCCTCCTATCCCTGCATATCCTCCTATCCCTGTATATCCTCCTTTCCCTGTATCCTCCTTTCCCTGTATCCTCCTATCCCTGTATATACTCCTATCCCTGTATATCCCCCTATCCCTGTATATCCCCCTATCCCTGTATATCCTCCTACCCTGTATCCTCCTATCCCTGTATCCTCCTATCCCTGTATCCTACTATCCCTGTATCCTCCTATCCCCGTATATCCTACTATCCTGTATATCCTCCTATCCCTGTATCCTCCTATACCTGTATCCTCCTATCCCTGTATATCATCCTATCCCTGTATATCCTCCTATCCCTGTATATCCTCCTATCCCTGTATATCCTCCTTTCCCTGTATCCTCCTATCCCTGTATATCCTCCTACCCTGTATATACTCCTATCCCTGTATATCCCCCTATCCCTGTATATCCTCCTACCCTGTATCCTCCTATCCCTGTATCCTCCTATCCCTGTATATCCTCCTATCCCTGTATCCTCCTATCCCTGTATCCTCCTATCCCAGTATATTCTCCTATCCCTGTATCCTCCTACGCTGTATCCTCCTATCCCTGTATCCTCCTATCCCTGTATCCTCCTATCCCTGTATCCTCCTACCCCTGTATATCCTCCTATCCCTGTATCCTCCTATCCCTGTATCCTCCTATCCCTGTATCCTCCTACCCCTGTATATCCTCCTATCCCTGTATCCTCCAATCCCTGTATCCTCCTACCCCTGTATATCCTCCTATCCCTGTATCCTCCTATCCCTGTATCCTCCTATCCCTGTATCCTCCTACCCCTGTATATCCTCCTATCCCTGTATCCTCCTATCCCTGTATCCTCCTATCCCTGTATCCCCCTTTCCCTGTATCCTCCTATCCCTGTATCCCCCTATCCCTGTATCCTCCTATCCCTGTATCCCCCTATCCCTGTATCCTCCTATCCCTGTATCCTCCTATCCCTGTATCCTCCTACCCTGTATCCTCCTATCCCTGTATCCTCCTATCCCTGTATCCCCCTATCCCTGTATCCTCCTATCCCTGTATCCTCCTATCCCTGTATATCCTCCTATCCCTGTATCCTCCTATCCCTGTATCCCCCTATCCCTGTATCCTCCTATCCCTGTATCCTCCTATCCCTGTATCCTCCTATCCCTGTATATCCTCCTATCCCTGTATCCTCCTATCCCTGTATCCCCCTATCCCTGTATCCTCATATCCCTGTATCCTCCTATCCCTGTATCCTCATATCCCTGTGTATCCTCCTATCCCTGTATCCTCCTATCCCTGTATATCCTCCTACCCTGTATCCTCCTATCCCTGTATATCCTGCTATCCCTGTATATCCTCCTACCCTGTATCCTCCTATCCCTGTATATCCTCCTATCCCTGTATATCCTCCTACCCTGTATCCTCCTATCCCTGTATATCCTCCTATCCCTGTATCCTCCTATCCATGTATATACTCCTACCCTGTATATCCTCCTATCCTCCTACCCTGTATCCTCCTATCCCTGTATATACTCCTACCCTGTATATCCTCCTATCCCCGTATATCCTCCTATCCCTGTATATCCTCCAATCCCCGTATATCCTTCTATCCCTGTATATCCTCCTATCCCCGTATATCCTCCTATCCCCGTATCCTCCTATCCCTGTATCCTCCTACCCTGTATCCTCCTATCCCTGTATATCCTCCTATCCCTGTATCATATCCCCGTATATCCTCCTATCCCTGTATATCCTCCTATCCCCGTATCCTCCTAACCTGTATCCTCCTATCCCTGTATCCTCCTACCCTGTATCTTCCTATCCCTGTGTATCCTCCTATCCCTGTATCCTCCTATCCCTGTACCCTCCTATCCCCGTATATACTCCTACCCCTGTATCCTCCTATCCCTGTATCCTCCTATCCCTGTATATTCTCCTACCCTGTATCCTCCTATCCCTGTGTATCCTCCTATCCCTGTATCCTCCTACCCTGTACCCTCCTATCCCCATATATACTCCTACCCCTGTATCCTCCTATCCCTGTATCCTCCTATCCCTGTATATCCTCCTACCCTGTGTATCCTCCTATCCCTGTATCCTCCTACCCCTATATATCCTCCTATCCCTGTATCCTCCTACCCCTGTATATCCTCCTATCCCTGTATCCTCCTATCCCCGTGTATCCTCCTATCCCTGTATATCCTTCTATCCCTGTATATCCCCCTATCCCTGTATATCCTCCTACCCTGTATCCCCCTATCCCTGTATCCTCCTATCCCTGTATATCCTCCTATCCCTGTATATCCTCCTACCCTGTGTATCCTCCTATCCCCGTATATCCTCCTATCCCTGTATATCCTCCTTTCCCTGTATCCTCCTATCCCTGTATCATCCTATCCCTGTATATCCTCCTACCCTGTATCCTCCTATCCCTGTATCCTCCTATCCCTGTATATCCTCCTACCCCTGTTTATCCTCATATCCCTGTATATCCTCCTATCCCTGTATCCTCCTATCCCTGTATCCTCCTATCCCTGTATATCCTCCTACCCTGTATCCTCCTATCCCTGTATATCCTCCTATCCCTGTATCCTCCTATCCCTATATATCCACCTACCCTGTATATCCTCCTACCCTGTATCCCCCTAACTCTGTATCCTCCTATCCCTGTATATCCTCCTATCCCTGTATATCCTCCTACCCTGTGTATCCTCCTATCCCTGTATCCTCCTATCCCCGTATATCCTTCTATCCCCGTATATCCTCCTATCCCTGTATATCCTCCTTCCCCTGTATCCTCCTATCCCTGTATCCTCCTATCCCTGTATATCCTCCTATCCCTGTATCCTCCTATCCCTGTATCCTCCTATCCCTGTATATCCTCCTATCCCTGTATCCTCCTACCCCTGTATATCCTCCTATCCCTGTATATCCTCCTATCCCTGTATCCTCCTATCCCTATATATCCACCTACCCTGTATATCCTCCTACCCTGTATCCCCCTAACTCTGTATCCTCCTATCCCTGTATATCCTCCTATCCCTGTATATCCTCCTACCCTGTGTATCCTCCTATCCCTGTATCCTCCTATCCCCGTATATCCTTCTATCCCCGTATATCCTCCTATCCCTGTATATCCTCCTTCCCCTGTATCCTATCCCTGTATCCTCCTATCCCTGTATATCCTCCTATCCCTGTATACTCCTATCCCTGTATCCTCCTATCCCTGTATATCCTCCTATCCCTGTATCCTCCTACCCCTGTATATCCTCCTATCCCTGTATCCTCCTATCCCCGTGTATGCTCCTATCCCTGTATATCCTTCTATCCCTGTATATCCCCCTATCCCTGTATATCCTCCTACCCTGTATCCCCTATCCCTGTATCCTCCTATCCCTGTATATCCTCCTATCTCTGTATATCCTCCTACCCTGTGTATCCTCCTATCCCCGTATATCCTCCTATCCCTGTATATCCTCCTTTCCCTGTATCCTCCTATCCCTGTATCATCCTATCCCTGTATATCCTCCTACCCTGTATATCCTCCTACCCTGTATCCTCCTATCCCTGTATCCTCCTATCCCTGTATATCCTCCTACCCCTGTTTATCCTCCTATCCCTGTATATCCTCCTACCCTGTATCCTCCTATCCCTGTATATCCTCCTATCCCTGTATATCCTCCTATCCCTGTATCCTCCTATCCCTGTATATCCTCCTATCCCTGTATATCCTCCTTTCCCTGTATCCTCCTTTCCCTGTATCCTCCTATCCCTGTATATACTCCTATCCCTGTATATCCTCCTATCCCTGTATATCCCCCTATCCCTCTATATCCTCCTACCCTGTATCCTCCTATCCCTGTATCCTCCTATCCCTGTATCCTCCTATCCCCGTATATCCTCCTATCCTGTATATCCTCCTATCCCTGTATCCTCCTATACCTGTATCCTCCTATCCCTGTATACCCTCCTATCCCTGTATATCCTCCTATCCCTGTATATCCTCCTATCCCTGTATATCCTTTCCCTGTATATCCTCCTATCCCTGTATATCCCCCTATCCCTGTATCCTCCTATCCCTGTATCCTCCTATCCCTGTATCCTCCTATCCCTGTATCCTCCTATCCCCGTATATACTCCTATCCTGTATATCCTCCTATCCTGTATATCCTCCTATCCCTGTATCCTCCTATACCTGTATCCTCCTATCCCTGTGTCCTCCTACCCCTGTATATCCTCCTATCCCTGTATCCTCCTATCCCTGTATCCTCCTATCCCTGTATATTCTCCTATCCCTGTATCCTCCTACGCTGTATCCTCCTATCCCTGTATCCTCCTATACCTGTATCCTCGTATCCCTGTATCCTCCTACCCCTGTATATCCTCCTATCCCTGTATCCTCCTATCCCTGTATCCTCCTATCCCTGTATCCTCCTACCCCTGTATATCCTCCTATCCCTGTATCCTCCAATCCCTGTATCCTCCTACCCCTGTATATCCTCCTATCCCTGTATCCTCCTATCCCTGTATCCTCCTACCCCTGTATATCCTCCTATCCCTGTATCCTCCTATCCCTGTATCCTCCTATCCCTGTATCCCCCTATCCCTGTATCCTCCTATCCCTGTATCCTCCTATCCCTGTATCCCCCTATCCCTGTATCCTCCTATCCCTGTATCCCCCTATCCCTGTATACCCCTATCCCTGTATCCTCCTATCCCTGTATCCTCCTATCTCTGTATCCTCCTACCCTGTATCCTCCTATCCCTGTATCCTCCTATCCCTGTATCCCCCTATCCCTGTATCCTCCTATCCCTGTATCCTCCTATCCCTGTATCCTCCTATCCCTGTATATCCTCCTATCCCTGTATCCTCCTATCCCTGTATCCCCCTATCCCTGTATCCTCCTATCCCTGTATCCTCCTATCCCTGTATCCTCCTATCCCTGTATATCCTCCTATCCCTGTATCCTCCTATCCCTGTATCCCCCTATCCCTGTATCCTCATATCCCTGTATCCTCCTATCCCTGTATCCTCATATCCCTGTGTATCCTCCTATCCCTGTATCCTCCTATCCCTGTATATCCTTCTACCCTGTATCCTCCTATCCCTGTATCCTCCTATCCCTGTATATCCTCCTACCCTGTATCCTCCTATCCCTGTATATCCTCCTATCCCTGTATATACTCCTACCCTGTATCCTCCTATCCCTGTATATCCTCCTATCCCTGTATCCTCCTATCCATGTATATACTCCTACCCTGTATATCCTCCTATCCTCCTACCCTGTATCCTCCTATCCCTGTATATACTCCTACCCTGTATATCCTCCTATCCCTGTATATCCCCCTATCCCTGTATATCCCCCTATCCCCGTATATCCTCCTATCTCCGTATATCCTCCTATCCCTGTATATCCTCCTATCCCCGTATATCCTCCTATCCCTGTATATCCTCCTATCCCCATATATCCTCCTATCCCCGTATCCTCCTATCCCTGTATCCTCCTACCCTGTATCCTCCTATCCCTGTATATCCTCCTATCCCTGTATCCTATCCCCGTATATCCTCCTATCCCTGTATATACTCCTATCCCTGTATCCTCCTACCCTGTATCCTCCTATCCCTGTATCCTCCTACCCTGTATCTTCCTATCCCTGTGTATCCTCCTATCCCTGTATCCTCCTATCCCTGTACCCTCCTATCCCCGTATATACTCCTACCCCTGTATCCTCCTATCCTTGTATCCTCCTATCCCTGTATATCCTCCTACCCTGTGTATCCTCCTATCCCTGTATCCTCCTCCCCCCATATATCCTCCTATCCCTGTATCCTCCTACCCCTGTATATCCTCCTATCACTGTATCCTCCTATCCCCGTGTATCCTCCTATCCCTGTATATCCTTCTATCCCTGTATATCCCCCTATCCCTGTATATCCTCCTACCCTGTATCCCCCTATCCCTGTATCCTCCTATCCCTGTATATCCTCCTATCCCTGTATATCCTCCTACCCTGTGTATCCTCCTATCCCCGTATATCCTCCTATCCCTGTATATCCTCCTTTCCCTGTATCCTCCTATCCCTGTATCATCCTATCCCTGTATATCCTCCTACCCTGTATCCTCCTATCCCTGTATCCTCCTATCCCTGTATATCCTCCTACCCCTGTTTATCCACCTACCCTGTATATCCTCCTACCCTGTATCCCCCTAACTCTGTATCCTCCTATCCCTGTATATCCTCCTATCCCTGTATATCCTCCTACCCTGTGTATCCTCCTATCCCTGTATCCTCCTATCCCCGTATATCCTTCTATCCCTGTATATCCTCCTATCCCTGTATATCCTCCTTCCACTGTATCCTCCTATCCCTGTATCCTCCTATCTCTGTATATCCTCCTACCCTGTATGTCCTCCTTCCCTGTATCCTCCTATCCCTGTATCCTCCAATCTCTGTATATCCGCTATCCCTGTATCCTCCTACCCCTGTATATCCTACTACCCCTGTGTATCCTCCTATCCCTGTATATCCTCCTACCCCTGTATATCCTCCTATCCCTGTATATCCCCCTATCCCTGTATATCCTCCTACCCTGTGCATCCCCCTATCCCTGTATATCCTCCTATCCTGTATCCTACTATCCCTGTATCCTCCTATCCCTGTATCCTCCTATCCCCGTATATCCTCCTATCCTGTATATCCTCCTATCCCTGTATCCTTCTATACCTGTATCCTCCTATCCCTGTATATCCTCCTATCCCTGTATATCCTCCTTTCCCTGTATCCTCCTATCCCTGTATATCCTCCTACCCTGTATATACTCCTATCCCTATATATCCCCCTATCCATGTATATCCTCCTACCCTGTATCCTCCTATCCCTGTATCCTCCTATCCCTGTATCCTCCTATCCCCGTATATCCTCCTATCCTGTATATCCTCCTATCCTGTATATACTCCTATCCCTGTATATCCCCCTATCCCTGTATATCCTCCTACCCTGTATCCTCCTATCCCTGTATCCTCCTATCCCTGTATCCTCCTATACCTGTATCCTCCTATCCCTGTGTCCTCCTACCCCTGTATATCCTCCTATCCCTGTATCCTCCTATCCCTGTATCCTCCTATCCCTGTATATTCTCCTATCCCTGTATCCTCCTACCCTGTATCCTCCTATCCCTGTATCCTCCTATCCCTGTATCCTCCTACCCCTGTATATCCTCCTATCCCTTTATCCTCCTATCCCTGTATCCTCCTATCCCTGTATCCTCCTACCCCTGTATATCCTCCTATCCCTGTATCCTCCAATCCCTGTATCCTCCTACCCCTGTATATCCTCCTATCTCTGTATCCTCCTATCCCTGTATCCTCCTAGCCCTGTATCCTACCCCTGTATATCCTCCTATCCCTGTATCCTCCTATCCCTGTATCCTCCTATCCCTGTATCCACCTATCCCTGTATCCTCCTATCCCTGTATCCTCCTATCCCTGTATCCCCCTATCCCGGTATCCTCCTATCCCTGTATCCCCCTATCCCTGTATCCCCCTATCCCTGTATCCTCCTATCCCTGTATCCTCCTATCCCTGTATCCTCCTACCCTGTATCCTCCTATCCCTGTATCCTCCTACCCTGTATCTTCCTATCCCTGTGTATCCTCCTATCCCTGTATCCTCCTATCCCTGTACCCTCCTATCCCCGTATATACTCCTACCCCTGTATCCTCCTATCCCTGTATCCTCCTATCCCTGTATATCCTCCTACCCTGTATTCTCCTATCCCTGTGTATCCTCCTATCCCTGTATCCTCCTACTCTGTACCCTCCTATCCACATATATACTCCTACCCCTGTATCCTCCTATCCCTGTATCCTCCTATCCCTGTATATCCTCCTACCCTGTGTATCCTCCTATCCCTGTATCCTCCTACCCCTATATATCCTCCTATCCCTGTATCCTCCTACCCCTGTATATCCTCCTATCCCTGTATCCTCCTATCCCCGTGTATCCTCCTATCCCCGTATATCCTTCTATCCCTGTATATCCCCCTATCCCTGTATATCCTCCTACCCTGTATCCCCCTATCCCTGTATCCTCCTATCCCTGTATATCCTCCTATCCCTGTATATCCTCCTACCCTGTGTATCCTCCTATCCCCGTATATCCTCCTATCCCTGTATATCCTAATTTCCCTGTATCCTCCTATCCCTGTATCATCCTATCCCTGTATATCCTCCTACCCTGTATATCCTCCTACCCTGTATCCTCCTATCCCTGTATCCTCCTATCCCTGTATATCCTCCTACCCCTGTTTATCCTCCTATCCCTGTATATCCTCCTATCCCTGTATCCTCCTATCCTTGTATCCTCCTATCCCTGTATATCCTCCTACCCTGTATCCTCCTATCCCTGTTTATCCTCCTACCCTATATCCTCCTATCCCTGTATCCTCCTATCCCTATATATCCTCCTACCCTGTATATCCTCCTACCCTGTATCCCCCTATCTCTGTATCCTCCTATCCCTGTATATCCTCCTATCCCAGTATATCCTCCTACCCTGTGTATCCTCCTATCCCTGTATCCTCCTATCCCCGTATATCCTTCTATCCCCGTATATCCTCCTATCCCTGTATATCCTCCTTCCCCTGTATCCTCCTATCCCTGTATCCTCATATCTCTGTATATCCTCCTACCCTGTATGTCCTCCTACCCTGTATCCTCCTATCCCTGTATCCTCCTATCCCTGTATCCTCCAATCTCTGTATATCCGCTATCCCTGTATCCTCCTACCCCTGTATATCCTCCTACCCCTGTGTATCCTCCTATCCCTGTATATCCTCCTACCCCTGTATATCCTCCTATCCCTGTATATCCCCCTATCCCTGTATATCCTCCTACCCTGTGTATCCCCCTATCCCTGTATATCCTCCAATCCTGTATCCTACTATCCCTGTATCCTCCTATCCCTGTATCCTCCTATCCCTGTATATCCTCCTATCCCTGTATATCCCCTATCCCTGTATCCTCCTACCCCTGTATATCCCCCTACCCCTGTATATCCTATCCTTGTATATCTTCCTACCCCTGTATATCCTCCTATCCCTGTATATCCCCCTATCCCTGTATATCCTCCTACCCTGTATATCCTCCTATCCCTGTATCTTCCTATCCCTGTATATCCTCCTATCCCTGTATATCCTCCTATCCCTGTATCCTCCTATCCCTGTATCCTCCTACCCCTGTGTATCCTCCTACCCTGTATCCTCCTATCCCCATATATCCTCCTATCCCTGTATCCTCCAATCCCTGTATATCCTCCTATCCCTGTATCATCCTATCCCTGTATATCCTCCTATTACTGTATCCTCCTATCTCTGTATCCTCCTATCCCTGTATATCCTCCCATCCCTGTATCCTCCTATCCCTGTATGTCCTCCTATCCCTGTATCCTCCTATCCCTGTATATCCTCCTACCCCTGTGTATCCTCCTACCCTGTATCCTCCTATCCCCGTATATCCTCCTATCCCTGTATATCCTCCTATCCCTGTATATCCTCCTACCCCTGTATATCCTCCTATCCCTGTATATCCTCCTATCCCTGTATCCTCCTATCCCTGTATATCCTCCTATCCCTGTATCCTCCTATCCCTGTATATCCTCCTATCCCTGTATCCTCCTATCCCTGTATAGCCTCCTATCCCTGTATATCCTCCTGTGATGGTGTGATATGTTATGTGGATGTCATTTTTTGTATATTCCTATTTTTAACAATTCCAGTTATTTTCATAGTGTTTTTCTTATTACATTGTAAGTCTACAGCCTCACTGTATCTGTCTCTTGATGACCCCCTGTAGTGCATTAATCCCTAAGGCCCTTTGTTCTCCTCTGGGAGGCCATGAAACCGCCTCAACTTGTTTGACTTTCCCTGGACAAGGAAGGGGGTCGGGGGAGAACAGGAGCTGGGCAAGTCAGTTCTGGAGTGGACAGTAGGGTGACCGCAAAAAATCGATGTCGGAATTTTGTCCGCCTGGACCCCACAAAACGATTCCCCTTTCCAGATATTGAGATAGCCAAAATTTGAGCTCGATCAAACGACGTTAACCCGTGCCGCTCGTCGCTCAAAGTTTGAAAAAATCCAAATTGAGGTATTTTAAGATTTAGGTATTTTGCATAGTCTGTTAGACTATAAAGAATGTGACAACAACATTGCAGAAATAGCCCTGACCAAATTTTCGAACCATTTGTGGTATTTGAATGCAGAGTTGGTGGGATTATCGTTTTTTGATCCCACCATTACAGACAATGAAAAGTTGTTAATGGCTAATAAATTGCTCAGTAGCACAGATGAACCATCAGAGCACGCTAGGGTTGTAAATCCAAAAGTTAGGAAAGAAAAATTAAAAGAGGTAGGAAGTAACCGACTTTAACGACCTTCTGACAAAAGATGAAGAACAAAAGCAATATGTCCTGCAAGTTGTAAGCAAATGCCGAGCATTATATTCTGACGTTTCAAAAACTACTTTAACAAAAGCTCTAGAATAGATTAGATAACTATGTAAAATTATCAACTCATGTAGGTTAGCGTGCTCTGATGGTTCATCTGTGCTACTGAACAATTTATTAGCCATTAACAACTTTTCATTGTCTGTAATGGTGGGATCAAAAAACGATAATCCCACCAACTCCGCATTCAAATACCACAAATGGTTCGAAAATTTGGTCAGGGCTATTTCTGCAATGTTGTCACATTCTTTATAGTCTAACAGACTATGCAAAATACCTAAATCTTAAAATACCTCAATTTGGATTTTTTCAAACTTTGAGCGACGCGCGGCACGGGTTAACGTCGTTTAATCGAGCTCAAATTTTGGCTATCTCAATATCTGGAAAGGGGAATCGTTTTGTGGGGTCCAGACGAACAAGATTCTGACATTTTTTCCCCCCCATATGAGATCCGGTCACCCTAGTGGACAGCATCGTGTTCAGACAGCACTTCAGAGAGAGAAGGACCCATTTTATCCTCTGGTGCTAGAGTTTTGGAATCTCGTTTCCCTGGACGTTTTATCCTGATACTGGACTGCATTCTTATTCTGGACTATCTTATCCTTTGTGTGGTGGACTGAATATGGACCTTTTCGTATTTTTGCCTGAATAAAGGTCTTGGAATTGCTCACACTTCGCTTGCTCTGTTGATTGTGTGATACCAGAGAAGGACCCCGTGACAACTGGTGGCAGCGGTGGGATCAACAGAGTGTAACCCAATGGAGAACCACCCACAGAGTGAGTACAGAAATTGGACTGTATGCAGTTTACAGGAGAGAGCCAGAGACCTGGGCCTGGACTACCAGGGACTGACTAAAAAGGCCTTAATCGATCTACTGGTGGGCGCTAGCCCGGCCACCTCCTCCCAGATGTCTGAAGGACGAGCACTGGAGACAGGGATCCCCATCCAGAAAAGCCAGTGGTTGGTGTGGTACGAAGAAGAGATGGCAGTTCTGGGCCCCGACGTCTCTCAGGAGTACAAGGAGGAGGCTGCCAGCTGGGCACAGCGGAGGCAGGAAGCAATGGAGCTTGAAAGAGGAAGTAACGCAATGTGGAGTGTAACCCCAACAATCCGGGAGCCTGTACGGATCACCCGGACAGAGTTTAAGCCATTTGATGAGGCTTCTGGAGATGTGGAGGGGTTCTTCAAAGACTTTGAGCAGCAGAGTGCTGTGATGGAGGTGCCCCACTGTAGCTGGATGCGTTTGTTAGTGGGGCTCCTGAACGGAAGCTTGGCGGAGGCTTACCGAACCATTGATGCACTGCGGCATCGGGATTATAACATTGCAAAGCGGACTATCCTGGATTACCATGCTATCACCCCAGACTCATATAGGGCCAAGTTCCGAGACCTCCCATGCACCACGGGGGGATCGTTTAGGATGTATGCACATAAGATGTCCGAGGCATGTCGGAGATGGCTGGAAGCAGAAAACGCCTTTACTGTGGAAGATGTTATACAGGCGTTCCTTATAGAACAATTTCTTGCCAAGTGCCCTGCAGAGGTACGGGAATGGGTCCGGGAGCGCACGCCGTGTACCGTGGATAGAGCTGCAGCCCTGGCCGATGAAGCCCTTACTATCCAGCCGCAATGGAGGAGGCTTCTGGACAATGAACCACGGCCTGCTCCCGCACCCCGTCCCCCTCCAATTATATGTGCCCTTCCACCTAGTCGCAAGCCGATGACAATCGCCTCACAATCCTAGGCCCCAACAGTTCCGACCACGACCTGGGGGTATCACAGATAGGAGGTGTTATGGGTGTGGGCAACCTGAACATTTGCAGTCTGGCTGTCCCTCCAGGATTCGGAGGGAGCCCTACGCAGCCCCACCTCGTCCAGTGCATCTTGTACACTCCACCACACCTGAGGAAGAGCTACCACCACCCCCACCAGACTGGACCACCGACCACGGCACCATAGATACCCCTCCTGGAGTGTACGGACTCCGGCCTCTGTCCCTTAGCTACTCAGAGCAACGGCAACGCCACCTGCAGGATGTCTTTATTGATGGATACAAAGTGTCAGGATTTAGAGACACGGGGGCATTCTTGACTATCGCTGACCCCCGTGTGGTTCGACCCGAGGAAATTTACCAAGGTCCGGGAATTCCCATTGTCCTGGCGGGGGGTGCCCGCAAATATATACAGCGAGCTTCTGTGCGTTTGAATTATGGTTGTGGACAAAAACTGTGTTGGATTGGAGTTATGTGAGGACTTCCTGCAGATATCCTCCTTGGGAACGACATTGGGGAGTTACAGTGCCAAATTGTGGGAGCAGTTAGCCGACTACAGGCCCTTCAAGAACTACGTCATCCGGACCTCACCGGGGAGCATCCACCACGAACCGCATCAGAGTCGGTAAGCAATACTTTCGCTGCTACTACATTGGGAGAGTCTTGGGACAGAGAGGAGTTTAGGAGAGAAATAAAGGGTGACACTACCTTAGCAGCCCTTAGGCGAAAGGCAGAAACTGGGCACATGGGAGATAATGGGGATGGCTTCACTCGAGAAAACGGACTGTATTATCATGTAACAAAGGGCAGTGACCAGGGAAACCCTGACGCAACGACCAGGCAACTCATTGTCCCTCAGAAGTACAGGGCACAGCTACTTCAACTGGCCCATGACATCCCCTTGGCTGGGCATCAAGGGAGAAAAAGGACTGAAAAAAGACTCACCCAAAGTTTTTACTGGCCGGGCGTCTCGCAGTCGGTAGCCCATTATTGCCACACCTGCGATGTGTGACAGCGAATGCGGCATCCAGGAGCTCGACATAAGGTACCCCTGCAATCCCTGCCCATAATTGAGGAACCATTTCAACGTGTAGCCGTCGACATCATAGGTCCTCTGGCCCACCCCAGCAGGTCAGGGAAAAAATATATCCTGACCGTGGTGGACTATGCCACTAGGTATCCTGAAGCTGTGGCCCTGTCCAGTATTACAGCAGTAAAGGTAGCCGAGGCTCTTGTTACCATCTTTACCCGGGTAGGGTTTCCTAGTGAAATATTGTTGGATCAAGGCACTCAGTTCATGTCAGATCTGGTCCAGTCCCTATGGCATACCTGTGGTGTTCGAGCCATTCGCACCACCCCATACCACCCGCAGACCAACGGACTATGTGAACGCTTTAATGGAACCCTAAAAAATATGCTGAGGGCTTTTGTTGACGTTGAGAAAGACTGGGAAAAGTACCTGCCACATCTCCTCTTCGCCTTTCGGGAGGTTCCCCAAGAGTCCACAGGGTTCTCTCCCTTTGAACTACTGTTTAGCCGGAAGGTCCGTGGGCCTCTCACTCTTCTGAAAGAACATTTGGAGGGAGACATCTCAGATACCGGAATGCCCATCGTTCCCTATGTTCTAGAGCTCAGAGACCGTCTCGCCCAGCTAGCTACCTTCGCTAAAGCACATCAGCGAATGGCCCAGTCCAGACAAAAAACCTGGTATGACCGTAATGCCAGGAACCGGGAATTTATGGAAGGACAGCAAGTGCATAGAGTAGGGGGTGGGACACTAAGGCCTGAGCCTGCCAAGGTGGAAGCCATTAGCAACTGGTGTAGACCCCAGACTAAAAAGCAGGTACTTGCATTTTTAGGAACTGCTGGATACTATCGCAAATTTGTTTCTAACTTCAGCACCTTGGCCAAGCCCCTAACCGACCTGACCCGCAAGAACATGCCTAGGAATGTGACGTGGACGACGGCATGCGAGGATGCCTTTTCAGCTTTAAAGTCTGCCCTCGTCACTGCTCCTGTCTTGGCTGCCCCGGATTATAAACGCAGGTTCCTCGTGCAGACAAATGCATCCACCTTTGGGATTGGGGCAGTACTTAGCCAAGTGAACGCCGCCGGAGAAGAACATCCTGTTGCTTTTGCCAGTCGGAAACTACTGGATCGGGAAGTTGCCTATGCCACTATTGAAAAGGAGTGCCTTGCCATCGTATGGGCGCTAAAAAAATTGCAGCCTTACTTGTATGGCAGAGACTTTACAATGGATACAGACCACAACCCCCTCACATGGCTGAATCGCGTATCAGGGGACAATGGAAGATTGCTGCGGTGGAGCTTGTCCTTACAACCCTACAGCTTCTCCATCTAATACAAGCGGGGAAGCCAACACCAGAACGCCGATGGACTGTCTCGACAAGAAGAACCATAGGCTCCCCTGGCCGACCTTCCCCTGCCACTGTAGAATGAAGTATAAATACCTGAGCAATGTGGACTAAAGTGAGCAGGCCAGAAGTCTGTGTAGACCTCATGGCGTGCTCACTTATTATGGGGGGGGAGAGGTTGTGATGGTGTGATATGTTATGTGGATGTCATTTTTTGTATATTCCTATTTTTAACAATTCCAGTTATTTTCATAGTGTTTTTCTTATTACATTGTAAGTCTACAGCCTCACTGTATCTGTCTCTTGATGACCCCCTGTAGTGCATTAATCCCTAAGGCCCTTTGTTCTCCTCTGGGAGGCCATGAAGCCGCCTCAACTTGTTTGACTTTCCCTGGACAAGGAAGGGGGTCGGGGGAGAACAGGAGCTGGGCAAGTCAGTTGCGGTGTGGACAGGATTGTGTAAAGACTGCATTTCAGAGAGAAGGACCCATTTTATCCTCTGGTGCTAGAGTTTTGGAATCTCGTTTCCCTGGACATTTTATCCTGTTACTGGACTGCATTCTTATTCTGGACTATCTTATCCTTTGTGTGGTGGACTGAATATGGACATTTTCATATTTTTGCCTGAATAAAGGTCTTGGAATTGTTCACTCTTCGCTTGCTCTGTTGATTGTGTGATACCAGAGAAGGACCCCGTGACACCTCCTATCCCTGTATCCTCCTAACCCTGTATATCCTCCTATCCATGTATATCCCCCTATCCCTGTATCCTCCTATTCCTGTATATCCTCCTACCCCTGTATATCCCCCTACCCCTGTATCCTCCTATCCCTGTATCCCCCTATCCCTGTATCCTCCTATCTCTGTATATCCTCCTATCCCTGTATATCCTCCTATCCCTGTATATCCCCCTATTCCTGTATCCTCCTATCCATGTATATCCTCCTATCCCTGTATATCCCCCTATCCCTGTATCCCCCTATCCCTGTATATCCTTCTATCCCTGTATCCTCCTATCCATGTATATCCTCCTATCCCTGTATATCCCCCTATCCCTGTATCCCCCTATCCCTGTATCCTCCTATCCCTGTATATCCTCCTATCCCTGTGCATCCTTCTATCCCTGTATCCTCCTATCCCTGTATATCCTCCTACCCCTGTATATCCCCATCCCTGTATCCTCCTATCCATGTATATCATCCTATCCCTGTATATCCCCCTATCCCTGTATCCCCCTATCCCTGTATATCCTTCTATCCCTGTATCCTCCTATCCCTGTATATCCTCCTACCCCCAGATATCACTTACAGTAAACTAACAATGACAGGCTGATATAGAGGGGAGAGAGGACCCTGCCTTTTCGGGCTCACATGCTACAGGACGGTGGGGAAGGAGACAGTAGGTTGGTGGGTTGCAGCAGTTCTGGTGTTGGTTGAGGTGATGTCTCCGGTAGTGGTGAGGAGGCAGCGGGGTCATTGCAGGCTGTAAGCTTTCTTGAAGAGGTGGGTTTTCAGGTTCCGTCTGAAGGATCCAAATTTCGTTGATAGTCGGACTTGTTGGGGCAAAGAATTCCAGAGGATGGGGGATATTCGGGAGAAGTCTTGGAGGCGGTTGGGTGAGGAGCGAATAAGTGTGGAGGAGAGAAGGAGGTCTTGGGAGGACCAGAGATTACGTGAGAGAAGGTATCGGGAGATTAGTTTAGAGACATATGGGGGAGACAGGTTATAGATGGCCTTGTAGATCCTTCTATCCCTGTATATCCTCCTATCCCTGTATCCTCCTATCCCTGTATATCCTCCTATCCCTGTATATCCTCATATCCCTGTATATCCTCCTATCCCTGTATCCTATCCCTGTATATCCTCCTATCCCTGTATCCTCCTATCCCTGTATATCCTCCTATCCCTGTATATCCCCCTATCCCTGTATATCCTCCTATTCCTGTATATCCCATATCCTTGTATATCCTCCTATCCCCACGTCCTCCTGTCCCTGTATATCCTCCTGTCCCTGTATATCCCCCTATCCTTGTATATCCTCCTATCCCCACATGTCCTCCTGTCCCTGTATATCCTCCTATCCCTGTATATCCCCCTATCCTTGTATATCCTCCTATCCCCACATGTCCTCCTGTCCCTGTATATCCTCCTATCCCTGTATATCCTCCTGTCCCTGTAAATCCTCCCATCACTGTATATCCTTCTATCCCTGTATATCCTCCTACCCCTGTATATGCTCCTATCCCTGTATATCCTCCTGTCCCTGTAAATCCTCCCATCACTGTATATCCTCCTATCCCTGTATATCCTCCTACCCCTGTATATGCTCCTATCCCTGTATATCCTCCTGTCCCTGTAAATCCTCCCATCACTGTATATCCTATCCCTGTATATCCTCCTATCCCCACATTTCCTTCTATCACTGTATATCCTCCTATCCCTGTATATCCTCCTACCCCTGTATATGCTCCTATCTCTGTATATCCTTCTATCCCTTTGTATCCTTCTATCCCTTTATATCCTCCTATCCCTGTATATCCTCCTATCCCTGTATATCCTTCTATCCCTTTATATCCTCCTACATGTGCATATCAACCCAAGGACATAAGCAAAAGACTTTGTGAAGATGATGGTGGAAGCTGGTAAGATTATGTCAGTATCCACAGTGAAACGAGTACTGTTGTCACAGGGCAGTAAGGGGAAAACAGGAGATGTGGAACCTGGGCCCCTGAACTACCCCTATGGCTAAGGAGGTGCCCTGACTTTCCTTAACTTGAGGGTACACTTGATGGTAGTGAGGCCCAAGTCCCTGACCTGTCCCTATCTCCTGTTGAGCCCTAAACTAAACCCCCAACCCCCTCCCCAGGAGGTGATACAGGGAATAAAGTGAACTGCACCAATAACACGAAAGGAAAGATAAAACAGGCACCACGGGGTTAAAGCAACTAAAAACCAAAACTTAGCTTTATCTGCTGCCAATGCAGCAGAGTAAGGCACCCGAACAGCATCCAGCAGCAACACCACTGCTCCAGATAAGCTGAACCCCCTCTGCACCAGGTAGGTCCAGTCTTCACCAAGGTTGGTTAGCAAATGACCAGCATTACCAACAGTGAGGGCAGCACATGATGACCCTTTATAGGAAGGAGGGAGTGGTCACACCTGCTGACTGACTAACATGTAGTAACACCAGCGGCCACCGGGGGGGGACCCAGCATCAGACTCGCTAAACCGGTGGCAAAAACATATTAACCCGCGAGGACCAGAAAGGAAAAAGGTTTATATACGAGAGTCCAGACTCTGACACAGATCCAAAAATGGGTCGTGACAACTGTAGTGTCATGGGCTGAAAGGCCACTCTGAAAGGAGGAAGCCGTTACTCCAAAAGAAACATAAAAAGTCAGATTAATGTTTTCAAAGGCACAGAGGAATAAAGACCTTAATTACTGGAGACATGTCCAGTTGTCTGCTGAAACTAAAATGGAACTTTTTAGGCATAATGACCATCGTTTGGAGGAAAAAGGGAGAAGCTTGGAAGCCTAAGAACACCATCCCCACTGTGAAACACGGTGGTGGCAGCGTCTTGTTGTGGGGTTGTTTTGCTGCAGGAGTGACTGGTGCACTTTACATAATAGATGGCACAAGGTGCACAAGCAACCGGGATAACCGCAGCCTTGAAAGGATTGTTAAGAAAAGGCCATTCAAAAATGTGGGGGAGATTCACAAGGAGCGGACTGCTGCTGGAGTCATTGTTTCACACCTCACACAGACGTATCCAGGACATGGGCTACAAGTGTCACATTCCTTGTGTCAGCCGCTCATGACCAATAGACAACGCCAGATGCGTCTTACCTGGACCAAGGAGAAAAAGACCTGGACTGTATTCTAATTTACTGAGATAATGACTTTTGGGTTTTCATTGCCTGTAAGCCATAATCACCAACATTAACAGAAATAAACCCGTGACATAGATCACTCTGTGTGTAATGACTCTATAGAATATAGGAGGTTCACTTTTTGTATTGAAGAACTGAAATAAGTTCACTTTTTGATGATATTCTAATTTATTGAGAAGCACATGGAGTAGAAAGTGCAGCTGTCTAATGAGGGTGACCGCGGTGGCTGTGACTCATCCCGTGTGCATGTTCATGGCTGTCTTCCTGGTAAGACGACTGTCAGTGGCGGTGACAGCCTGGAATGCGTATCCTTTGTTCTGCCGCCTGTCTCTTGTTCTTTCTCCGTATTAATAGACTGTTTCCATTGCTTTTCTTTCAGTCGCAGTCATTTTATTTCCTACTTGTCTACACAAATGTTTCCCATCAGTTGTGACTATAGGTGGTCTTCTTAAAGAACGCGCTCCCTCCTTCTCCTTCCAGTGATAGATATCTCTTATGTGAGAGTGTTATAATCCAACCTGCTGCGACATGTGCAGTCATGGACCTAAAGGGAATTCAATATAATATCCCCTGCTGTCATCCACCCATCACTGCCCCCTTTTCGATTTTCATCATTACTCTTCTCCAGACGGTCTCCCACCTCACCGCCTCACCGCACAGACATAGATGGGGTCTGTCGCTACAGGGGATCTGTCTCATTGCTTTTCTGTCCTTGAAGTCTCCCTATCTCATGTATACATTACTATTCCCTAAATGTATCAGCATTTATCCCAAAGGATGTGTAGGGTGTGAGGTATGAGGCACATGACGCCAATTGCCTATTTCTTTCTGATATGGCCCATGCATGGTCTCGGCAGCTTCAATTATGGTCTCAGCCAATGACCTCATAGTTTCAGCAGGTTGCCTCAATGGGTGACATACTATTATCAGTCTTTTACATCCTGGACATAGTAGGTGACATCATAGTCTCAGTAGGCCACATCGTAGACTTAGTTGGAAACATAATCTCAGCCGTGGCATCATGTTCTCAGCTGGTAACATCATAATTTCAGTAGGTGACTTCATAGTCTCAGTAGGTGACTTTATAGTCTCAGTAGGTGACATTAAAGTCTTAGTAGGTCACATCATAAACATAGTTGGTAACATAATCGCAGCTTTAGTATCATGTTCTCAGCTGGTAACATCATTATTTCAGTAGGTGACTTCATAGTCTCAGTAGGTGACTTCATAGTCTCAGTAGGTGACTTTATAGTCTCAGTAGGTGACATCAAAGTCTCCGTAGGTCACATCATAAACATAGTGTCATGGTCCATGCTGGATCATGACATATAAATGCACAAAGTAACCTTTTTTTCCTTGAGCTGTGTGCTCGGAGTTGGTTTTTGCCCCCGGTGGCCATTGGGATTATTGCACAGTGGTGTTTTTGTTCTACTTTGCTCCCGGTGGTGGTGAGCGTCATTGCACTCTGGTTTCTTTAGTTTAGTGCATGTGATTAAGCAGGTGTGATTGCTGGCTCTTACCTATAAAAGAGATTCGTGTTGCAATCACTGTTGGTGATAGTGTTCATTTCAACCATCCTTGGTGGAGGAAGGAGCTGGAGAGCGTTCCTTGCAGCACTGTCTTAGCCTGGTGTGAAAGGAGTCATCATAGGGGATTTCCTTGTAGCTCTTACAGAGCTTGGTGGCAGCGACTCAGGAGGAGAGCTGCATGCTGGTGGTGGACTCTGTTGCCAGGAGCAAGTGCAACAGAGTAAAGCTAAGTGGTGTTTCCCTGTTTGTGTTTTTCCTTAGTGTGTATTAGTACAGCGGTGGGGCCAGTGCCTGCGCCACCCAGCTCCCTAGCAAGGGATAGGTGTAGGGTGGGCTAGGGCGACAGGTTCCTGATCGGCGCCCGGTGCGGAACCGGCATAGGGAACGCTAGGAGCGTTAGGGACACTGACTCAGGGGAGTGCAGGAGGTCTCCACGTCCCCTTTCCCTATTGCAGGGCCCACCGTTGTACTGTTTCCCTTGCCTTTGTCTTGTTGTTTTAGTTACCGGCCTGCGAGCGTCACACAGGAAAGTATCACGTGCCGCGTCCTGTTGTTCTAGTTACCGGCCTGCTGGTCACGTCACACAGGACGGGTCCACTTGACACATAGTTGGTAACATAATTGCAACTGGGGTATCGTGTTCTCAGCTGGCAACATCATAATTTCAGTAGGTGACTTCAAAGTCTCAGTAGGTGACTTCATAGTCTCAGTAGGTGACTTCATAGTCTCAATTGGTGATTTTATAATCTCTGTAGGTGATATCAATGTCTCAGAAGGTGACATCAAAAACATCGTAGGTAACATTACAATCTTAGCCGATGGTATCATTTTCTCCGCCAATGACACCATGGTTTCAGTAGGAGACTTTATAGTCTCTGCAGATTACATCAAAGTGTCAATAGGTGACATTATATTCTCAGTAGTTGACATCATGGACATAGTAAGTGACATTATAGTCTCAGCCGGTGACATCATGGGCTCAACCGGTTGCATCATGGTGTGAGTAGATGAAATCATAGTCCAGTAATTGACATCATAGCTTTAGCAGATAAAAACCTAGACTTAGTAGGTAACATTATATTCTTAGCTGGTGACAACATTCTCTCAGTAGGTTCTATCAGTAGATGACATTATAGTTTATGTAGGTGACATCATAGTTTCAGGAGGTGACATCAAGGTCTCAGCAGGAGGCATCATGGTCTTAGTTGGTGGCACCATGGATTCAATAGATGGCATCATGGTCTTAGTTGGTGGCATCATGGTCTCAGTGGCATATCTGTATCAGTAGATGGCATCGTATGTTCAACAGGTGACATCATAGACTAGTGAGTGACATTATAACGTCATCAGGTGGCATCATGGTGTCAACCGGTGACATCATAGTTTCAGTAGGTAACATTTCAGTCTGAGTCCATCACATCATCTTAGTAGTTGACATCATGGAAATCGTAGGTGACATTATAGTCTCAGCATGAGACATCAATGATTTCAACCACTGGTATTATTGTCTCAGCAGATGACATCATAGTCACAGTTGGTGACATCAAAATCTCAGCAGATGACATCATGCTTTATGCATGTTGGTGATCATTTTCTTAGTAGGTGACATTTTAGACTTAGTAGATCATATTATACTGTAGTCTTATCCGGAGGCCTTCATGGTCTCGGTAGTTTACATCATAGTCTTAACAGGTGCTGTCATTCTTTCAGTAGGTGCTCAGTAGGTGACATTATCATCTCAGTAAGTGACATCATGGTCTTAACATGTGACATTATAGTCTCAGCTGGTGACATCATAGTTTCAGCAGCTGACCTGGACTTACTGACACCTACTGAAACCGTGATGTTGCCTAAAGGTGGAGCAAATGGGAGCCCCACTGGGCAAATTATGTTCCTGGTGCTTTAGGTAAACATGTTCTAGACTTCACAAGATCAAAACTGAGAGCAAAAGGGGTTCCTCTGGGCATAGGAGGCCAACGGAGATCTAGGTGGACATGTCATAGGCTTCTCAAGCTAAAGAAGGCGGAGAAAGGGAGCCACTGGGACCCACATACAGATCCTAACAACCTTACATCAATTGTCCTGGTGGTCATAACCTCTGGTGTCAGCCATTGGGGGTGCTTGTCTTACCCTTGCTCTCTTGTGTAACTCATCTACTATTTATACGTTTTCTCTGTGTACATATACCAGATAAAGCCATGCCAGAAAAACAATTTGTCTCTTTTAGAACATGCTTATTTCCTGCCGTAACGACCATGGCTTCTCCCATAAAAATCGTTTTCCATAAAAGCGCCTAACAAGAGCACTTAAGAAACAGTCAACCACGCAAGATGTATTTCTGCCTTGATGCACCTGATGGCTCTGCGAGCTGTCTGTGGTGGCCCTCGGAATGATATCAGGCCATTTCACTCCGGGAAGTGAGGAGAAATAATTACTGGCAGTGGAACAGCTCTAGGTTCCTCCATTGCTCCCTGCTAGCACTGGCCCAACATGTCCTATTTGCTTCAGGGAATGAGAGTGACGTTCACTGGGCCGGAAGGTGAAGATTGAAGAATCTCCCGCAAGACTTCTGTCTACTGCTGACACATATGTCTGTGAAATTACCACGTACTATGATGACTGCGTCAACGGGATGTTGTGAGACCAGGATGGGTCTGTTCCTCAGACAGGACCCTCTAACAAGTCCAATTCTTATTACGTAGTTTTCTGGGTGTCTACATTCCCATCTCATACCAGCATAAATATCTATGCCAGAATACTGTCATACAATGACAACTAATACTTCCGCATAATATGCCCACATTATACTGCCATTCAGTGTCCAAATAATACTGCTACAAAGTGCCAAAAAATACTTTTATATAGTGTTAAAATCATAGTATTCACGTAACCCTGCAATATATTTCTCACACTATGCCCCCAAAAAACTGCCGTTCAATGTTCAAATAGTACCGCTACGCGGTGACAAGTTACACTTTCAAATAATACTAGTGCATAGTACTTACATAACAGTGCTCTATATTTCCAATTTACTGTATTTATGATATAGAAGACGGGATTAATAGTGTTGATTCTATTTTTGCAGATTGCACCAAGCTATGTAGTATGTGGCGGACGTTCATATGTTACAGGCTGACTTGGACAAGCTTGGTGTTTGGGCCTCCACATGGCAGATGAGGTTCATTGTGGAAAATCTATGTTGCATAACATTAGTGAATGAAGTTGTGGTGCTATTAGAGTCATATTTAATATTTTGGGTGACTTCCATGAGCTTGAAGGATGGCATCCATGCGGCTCAACAATGATTCATACACTTTATTGATGAAGTCATCAGGAACAGCAAAGAATGCAGTCTTACATGGCTCCCAGAGTTCATCTAGATTCTTTGGTTTTGTCTTCCAAGCTTCCTCTTTCATCCTACCCCAAACCTGCTCAATGATGTTGATGTCTGGTGACTGGGCTGGCCAGTCCTTGAGCACCTTGATCTCTTTTGCCTGGAGGAACTTTGTTGTAGAGATGGATGTATGAGATGGAGCACCATCCTGCTGCAGAATTTGACCCCTTTTATGATTTTGAATATAAGAGGTAGCTAATACTTCTTGATATTTTAGGCTATTGATATTGCCTTCCATCTTGCAAATGTTTCGCACACCCCCATACTGAATGTAACCCCAGACCATGATCTTTCCACCACCAAATTTAACTGTTTTCTGGGTGTATTTTGGATCCATACGGGCTCCAGTAGGTCTCCTGCAGTATTTGTGGTGTAATTCTACTGAAGATTCATCAGAGAAATCCACCTTCTGCCACTTTTCCAGCGTCCATCTGTTTAGCAGGCTGTGGGACTTTGCAAATGCCACACGGTGTTTTATTTGCCTTTTGTTTAGTGCTGGCTTCTGGGCACTGATTCGACCATGGAGGCCATTTCGAGACAGAATCCTACAAACTGTTCTAGTTGACACAGGGACTTGAGGTGACCAGGCCTGTTGGAGCTCTGCTGCAGTGGAAGAGGGGCTTGCTTTGGATTTTCTAACCAACAAACGTTCCTCCTGAGCAGTTGTCTTATGGGGTCTGCCGGATCTGGGCTTGTCAAACACATCTCCAGTCTCTTCGAATCGAAACTTTTTTTTTAATTCTTTGTACTTGATGCTGAGACACATTAAAGGTGCCAACCACCTCTGCAGTGGATCTGGTCTTCAGCCTCTTGATAATCCAGGCTTTGGTCGCAGGGTGGATTTTTGGCATGTTGTCAGAGCTCAAATGAAGGTCTGGGGTTCTGGGTTTCTTTTTATACACACCCACTAATTAACCGATCATTTACTGAGCACAGGTGAGGATGTAAACTAGGATTGGGTCCATTATATGACCAGGCGACAAAACTTTTGTCTTGCCAAAATCTGACCATTCTGTGTCCATTAAATGATCAATATTTCTGCATTGATGGCAATTTATTTTCTTAACCTAAACCACAATTCGGAGGGTTTCAGCTTTCAAAATAATAATTTATACAACCAATGGATGAATTTAACGTCAGGTTATAAGCTTTTATTTACATAGCATGGATAAGCGACATAACTTCTGTCAGGGAGTGTACAGGCATCATATACTTTAAGGGGAGTAAAACTAGGAGAATCACAAGTAGGGAAGGATCTGGGTGTAATAACCTGAGGGCATCATATGTTCTAGGGAGTGTAAAACTAGGAGAGTCACTTGTAGAAAAGGGTCTGTGTGTAAACTGCAGGCATCATATGTTCTAGGGTGTTGGTAATAATCTGTGGGTATAATATGTTCTAGGGTGTGTAAACTAGGAGAGTCACTTGAAGTCACAAAGAAAAGCCACAAAATTGATAAGGGTAATGTAGGATTTTGACTAAAGACGTCTAAGGGGCGATTTGATTAACTTGTACAAGTACATAAATGCCTCATCCAAAAAGTAAGACTTTACTGTAAGAGCAGTGACTATAGGAAGAGGCCTCAGGAGCTGATTCTTTCCTGTAAGAGCAGTGACTATAGGAAGAGACCTCAGAAGCTGATTCTTTACTGTAAGAGCAGTGACTATATGAAGAGACAACCTCAGGTGCTGGTTGTTTACTGTAAGAGCAGTGACTGTAAAAACAGATGACCTCAGGAGCTGGTTCTTTACTGTAAGAGCAGTGACTATATGAAAAGACAACTTCAGGAGCTGGTTCTTTACTGTAAGAGTAGTGACTATAGGAAGAGACCTCAGGAGCTGATTCTTTCCTGTAAGAGCAGTGACTATAGGAAGAGACCTCAGGAGCTGTTTCTTTACTGTAAGAGCAGTGACTATAGGAAGAGACCTCAGGAGCTGGTTCTTTACTGTAAGAGCAGTGACTATAGGAAGAGACCTCAGAAGCTGATTCTTTACTGTAAGAGCAGTGACTATATGAAGAGACAACCTCAGGTGCTGTTTCTTTACTGTAAGAGCAGTGACTGTAAAAACAGATGACCTCAGGAGCTGGTTCTTTACTGTAAAAGCAGTGATTAAGTGAATAGACGACCTCAAGAGCTGGTCACAATGGGAAATGTCGATGATTTAAAAACACTCTAAGGCCGGTTTCACATTTGCGCTGTTGACGGCCTGCGCACGGCCGCCGCTAAGCCCCGCCCCCTGCTGCGCCTCCGCCTGTAGCTCCGCCTACCGGCGCATGACGCTGCATGCGTCCTGCGTCCCCTATCTTTATCACTGGGGGCGCAGGCCGTGCGCAGTATGCGTTTGGCGGCGCATGCGTCCTTTTGACGGTGCGCCGACCAGCACCAAACGCAACCTGCTGCAGTTTGGTTGCGCTCGGCGCACCGTCAAAAAGAACGCATGCGCCGCCAAACGCATACTGCGCCCCCAGTGATAAAGATAGGGGACGCAGGACACATGCAGCGTCATGCGCCGGTAGGCGGAGCTACCGGCGGAGGCGCGGCAGGGGGCGGGGCTTAGCGGCGGCCGTGCGCAGGCCGTCGCTGCGCTCCAAAGCGCAAATGTGAAACTGGTCTTAGATGCTTTTTTCTTTGTGCACTGTATGTCCTAATCATTTGTGCCCTGTATGGCATGATAATTTGCGCACTATTCAGCATGGGTATTTGTGCACGGTATAGTATGGTATGGTCCATGGTGATAAAAGCTAGTTCCCAGGACACTCTCCGACCTGACGCTGCCCCTGACTGCGGGATACATAATACCCTCTGTATCAGACGCACATCCGGGGGTCTCACTCTCTAGTGGTCGGATGTTCGGGTTGTGGGTCACACAGTGCGGCTGAGAAGCCTGGGCATTTTAATTAAGTAGACGATGCCATTGGATCCTCTCCCCTGTCGCTGCTCACGTTCCTGTCTCATCTGAGAGGATATCATTTCATGCTATGTTATTTTATGGGTTACTTTATCATCGTGTCTGAGAAGTGGCGCACTGATGGATTAACCTTATGGTATCACCGTGCCAAGTGACACCGCCTTCTAGGACAGAAGCCGGAGTGGCGTGATTAATCTGTATGTACGGCAGAGATGAGCACCAGGATATTGCTCAGGAAATGAGCTGCAGACTGCGGTGAGACCCTGAAGAAGAGCGTGGCCCAGTGCGACCATGTATTCATCTGCGCCAGGATATTAGCTGCCCCGTATCAGCCGTTACTGCCACCTAATTAATAGGATAATGGGAACGTTTCATAAGGGCTTTACAAAACCGTGAAAAAGAGCTCGGCCAGAGCGAATCGCTGCAAAGTCATCGCGGGGTCAGAACAAACATCTGTCTATGTGTCAGGAGAGCAGCAGGAGGATCACGCAGAAATTCCACCGCTGCCCCTAATCGTCAGGACAATTTCGTAACTGACTGACGAGTGACGGACGAGGCTGCCGGTATTTTCACTACCAGACCAGTTATTGGGGGGGACTCACAGTGAACATATGGTATATACTCATCCGATTCTAACATATGGAATAGATACAGTGGCTTGTGAAAGTATTCACCCCCTTTGGCTTTTTACCTATTTTGTTACAGCCTTTGTGTAAATATCTTTGTAATCAGATTTGTGTGTGGTGCATCAGCACTAGATAGTCTAAGTTGGTGATGTGTAAAAAATATAGGCATACATTTAAGGGATCAAATTACTAAACATTAACATGGGCATATGTATTCACCCCTTTTGCTATGTAGCCCCTGAAAATTTCTGGTTCAAGCTATTACCTTCATAAGTCACATGTTTAGTGACCGGACGTCCCCCTGTGTGCAATCTAAGTGTCACCTGGCTGTCAGTATATACACTTTACCTTCTCTGAAAAGCCACAGAGGCTGCAACACCATTAACAAGAGGAACCACTAACCAAACACCACCATGAAGACCAAGGGGATCTCCAAAAAACACCATGAAGACCAAGGAGATCTCCAAACCACACCATGAACACCAATGAGATCTCCAAACCACACCATGAACACCAATGAGAGCTGCAAACAGCACCATGAAGACCAAGGAGATCTTGAAACAACACCATGAAGACCAAGGAGAGCTCCAAACAACACCATGAAGACCAAGGAGATCTCCAAACAACACCATGAAGACCAAGGAGATCTCCAAATACCATGAAGACCAAGGAGAGCTCCAAATCACACCATGAAAACCAATGAGATCTCCAAACACCACCATGAAGACCAAGGAGATCTAAAAAAACAAGTCAGGGACAAAATTGTTTAGAAGTACAAGTCAGGGTTGGGATATAAAAATAATCACAATCTCTGATGATTCCCAAGAGCACCATCAAATCCATCATCATCAAATGGAAAGAACATGGTACCACAACAATCCTGCCAAGAGAGGACGGCCCACCAAAACTCTCAGCCATGGCAAGGAAGGCATTAATCAGAGATACAGAACAGAGATCAATGGTTACACTGGAAGAGCTGCAGAGTTCACAAACAGAGACTGTAGTATCAGTCTATACGACCACAATAAGCTGTACGCTCCATAGAGGTGGCATTTATGGAAGAGAGGGCAAAAAAGCCTTTACTTACACACAAAACCATCCCCACAGTGAAACATGGGGGTGGCAGCATCATGCTGTGGGGATGTTTTTCCGCAGCAGCGACAGGGAAAATGGTCCGAGTCAAGAAGAAAATGGATGATGCGAAATACAGGATATTCTTCAGGAGAAACCTGTCTCAGTCTGTCAGTGATTTGAGACTGGGACGGAGGTTCAACTTCCAACAAGACAATGACCTAAAGCATTCTGCTAAAGCAACACTCGAGAGGTTTAAGGGGAAACACGTAAATATTTGGAGTGGCCGAGTCAAAGCCCAGACCTTAATCCAATGGAGAATCTGTGGTCAGATGTGAAGATTGCTGTTCACCAGAGGAAACATCTAACCTGAAGGAGATGGAGCAGTTGTACCTTGAGGAATGAGCAAAAATCCAAGTGGCAAAATGTGAAATGCTCATAGAGACTTATCCAAAGTGACTACAGCTGTAATTGCTGCAAAAGGAGGCTCTACAAAGTACTGACTTTAGGGGGTGAACAGTTTTGCACACTGAAGGTTTCAGTTATTTTGTTCTTTTGTCATTTGCTTCACAATAAAAATAAAACCAAATGTTCACAGTTGTCGGCATGTTCTTTACATGAACTGATGCAAACCCTGAAAAAAAAAAGTGAAATTCCAGGTTGTGAGGTAGCAAAACACGAAAAATGCAGGTAATGTATGGTTTCAAGCGTCCTGAAAGGTAGGCAGTGTTTGTAAAAATATACAAAATGGACAACACAATACAGTATATACAATCACATAGAGTAAAAAGGATAAGCAAAAGAAAAGTACTAATCCGGTGTCATGGAAATGGAACAGATCGTAGTGTAGGGAAGCACTCCTATTTTAGGGACATGGCACAGAACCACAGTGAACTGTGTCTACCAGGACTGTCAATGACATTAATTCAAAATCTGCTTTTATTGGATAAAAATCATGCCCATATACCGCTCCTTGGTAAGGTTATATGGGGGATTCGTCATGGGATTTGGCTAGGGTCCCAAAAATTCAGAGATCTCCAACTTTCAGTATATCTTCGTCCCTGGAGGTCCCAGGCGGGAGATATTAACGCCATATTTGCTATCATGATTTTAGCTTTCCATAGATAGGAAACATAGTCTATATACTGTCATGCATCTGTCAGATTTTAACTTGGGAACGCCCAGTAGTGAAAGTCAATGCGTTATGTTCACCCCATGACAGGATGATGAAAATATGATTGCCATAACCGACCCTTGTTGTTCATAAAAAAAAACAATATTCATAATTTCAAAATGTAACAAATGAGCTCACAGCCGTCTATTTGCATTTCTGTGACATAGGGATGCAAGGGCCACAAATCTGTTATCTCCCAACATTCTTCTGCGAGCTGTGCCTGGGTTTCATGTCTGTGATCCATCAGATAACCCACTTTAATTAGCTGTGCTAGCCTTGTTTCATTATTCACTATGAGATGGCTTTATAACTTTTGCAGTTACATACATGACAGTTTATATATATATATATATATATATATTATCTATCTATTATCTATTATTTATCTATTGGCTATCTATCAATTATATATATAGGCCCGATGCTATCGCATCGGGAGTGCGGCGCTATTGCTCACGCTGGCGCAGTAACAGCTGCGTCGTTACTGCGCATGCGCGGGTAGAGCGCGCAGTTGTGGCTGCTACTGCGCATGCGCTGGAATAGCGGTGACATGAATGTCACTTGCGCAGGCGTAAGTTACACTGCCACGTTGCCTTATGGGATTTGGGGACAGCGGCCGGATGTCCCAACTGGCGATTATTATATAAGATTATCTATCTATTATCTATCTATTATCTATCTCTTTATCTATCTCCCATTATCTATCTATCTTCTATTTTTCTATCTAGCCTGCAGAGTCCAACATTTTAACCTGCCCTTAGCCCGATAACAGACATCATGAATGCTGTTTTTGGATGAGGGCCAGTCACAGCTTTTATTTAAAATTCTAATTTTATGTCCAGTTGACGTCTCCTTTCGACTGTCAGTGGATGTGAAGCAGTATGCCAACCACCCGACCCCGCTGAGCAAGTCTGACTTCAGTGCCACTATTTCATCTCCACAGTAACCATCACTCCCCAGCTGTGACTGGTCTTTAGCATGTATCAAAATAGCACGACAACCAGAAAGAAAAAACAGTAAAAGCAAATATGGCCAACAATAAGAGCAAATACGTCATCTAAAAATGGGAAGATAACAATATGCATGGGGCTGGATGAGTGACCTCTGATTTAATTTTAATTCATGAATCAATAGTATATATGGAAAGAAGAAACTTTGTTATAAAACTTATCAGATAAATCTGTTTTTCTTTCCACCTGGACTAATCTTTATCAGTTCATAGGTAAAATCTGTATTCAGTGAAGACAGGAAATGACAGCTGGTGCTTTTGAGATTCTATGTAGGGAAGGAGCTGGAGGTGAAAACAGACATTCTAGGGAGGAGCTGGAGGCAGAGACAGACATTCTAGAGAGGAGCTAGAGGCAGAGAGACATTCTAGGGAGGAGCTAGAGGCAGACACAGACATTCTAGGGAGGAGCTAGAGGCAGACAGACATTCTAGAGAGGAGCTAGAGGCAGACAGACATTCTAGGGAGGGGCTAGAGGCAGACAGACATTCTAGAGTGGAGCTAGAGGCAGACACAGACATTCTAGGGAGGAGCTAGAGGCAGACACTGACATTCTAGGGAGG
Organism: Dendrobates tinctorius; assembly: GCF_039654945.1. Classification (NCBI taxonomy): domain Eukaryota; kingdom Metazoa; phylum Chordata; class Amphibia; order Anura; family Dendrobatidae; genus Dendrobates; species Dendrobates tinctorius. Next base: position 4,298,183 of record NW_027361688.1, read on the forward strand.
AGCTAGAGGCAGACACAGACATTCTAGGGAGGAGCTAGAGGCAGAGAGACATTCTAGGGAGGAGCTAGAGGCAGACACAGACATTCTAGGAGGAGCTAGAGGCAGACACAGACTTTCTAGGGAGGAGCTAGAGGCAGACACTGACATTCGAGGGAGGAGCTAGAGGCAGACACAGACATTCTAGGGAGGAGCTAGAGACAGACACAGACATTCTAAGGAGGAGCTAGAGGCAGACACTGACATTCTAGGGAGGAGCTAGAGGCAGAGAGACATTCTAGGGAGGAGCTAGAGGCAGACACAGACATTCTAGGAGGAGCTAGAGGCAGACACAGACATTCTAGGGAGGAGCTAGAGGCAGAGAGACATTCTAGGGAGGAGCTAGAGGCAGACACAGAGATTCTAGGAGGAGCTAGAGGAGGACACTGACATTCTAGGGAGGAGCTAGAGGCAGACACAGACATTCTAGGGAGGAGCTAGAGGCAGAGAGACATTCTAGGGAGGAGCTAGAGGCAGACACAGAGATTCTAGGAGGAGCTAGAGGAGGACACTGACATTCTAGGGAGGAGCTAGAGGCAGACACTGACATTCTAGGGAGGAGCTAGAGGCAGACACAGACATTCTAGGGAGGAGCTAGAGGCAGACACAGACATTCTAGGGAGGAGCTAGAGGCAGAGAGACATTCTAGGGAGGAGCTAGAGGCAGACACAGACATTCTACGAGGAGATAGAGGCAGACAGACTTTCTAGGGAGGAGCTAGAGGCAGACACTGACATTCGAGGGAGGAGCTAGAGGCAGACACACATTCTAGGGAGGAGCTAGAGACAGACACAGACTTTCTAAGGAGGAGCTAGAGGCAGACACTGACATTCTAGGGAGGAGCTAGAGGCAGAGAGACATTCTAGGGAGGTGCTAGAGGCAGACACAGACATTCTAGGAGGAGCTAGAGGCAGACACAGACATTCTAGGGAGGAGCTAGAGGCAGAGAGACATTCTAGGGAGGAGCTAGAGGCAGACACAGAGATTCTAGGAGGAGCTAGAGGAGGACACTGACATTCTAGGGAGGAGCTAGAGGCAGACACAGACATTCTAGGGAGGAGCTAGAGGCAGACACAGACATTCTAGGGAGGAGCTAGAGGCAGAGAGACAATCTAGGGAGGAGCTAGAGGCAGACACAGACATTCTAGGAGGAGCTAGAGGCAGACACAGACTTTCTAGGGAGAAGCTAGAGGCAGACACTGACATTCGAGGGAGGAGCTAGAGGCAGACAGACATTCTAGGGAGGAGCTAGAGACAGACACAGACATTCTAAGGAGGAGCTATAGGCAGACACTGACATTCTAGGGAGGAGCTAGAGGCAGAGAGACATTCTAGGGAGGAGCTAGAGGCAGACACAGACATTCTAGGAGGAGCTAGAGGCAGACACAGACATTCTAGGGAGGAGCTAGAGGCAGAGAGACATTCTAGGGAGGAGCTAGAGGCAGACACAGAGATTCTAGGAGGAGCTAGAGGAGGACACTGACATTCTAGGGAGGAGCTAGAGGCAGACACAGACATTCTAGGGAGGAGCTAGAGGCAGACACAGACATTCTAGGGAGGAGCTAGAGGCAGAGAGACATTCTAGGGAGGAGCTAGAGGCAGACACAGAGATTCTAGGAGGAGCTAGAGGAGGACACTGACATTCTAGGGAGGAGCTAGAGGCAGACACTGACATTCTAGGGAGGAGCTAGAGGCAGACACAGACATTCTAGGGAGGAGCTAGAGGCAGACACAGACATTCTAGGGAGGAGCTAGAGGCAGAGAGACATTCTAGGGAGGAGCTAGAGGCAGACACAGACATTCTACGAGGAGATAGAGGCAGACAGACTTTCTAGGGAGGAGCTAGAGGCAGACACTGACATTCGAGGGAGGAGCTAGAGGCAGACACAGACATTCTAGGGAGGAGCTAGAGACAGACACAGACATTCTAAGGAGGAGCTAGAGGCAGACACTGACATTCTAGGGAGGAGCTAGAGGCAGAGAGACATTCTAGGGAGGAGCTAGAGGCAGACACAGACATTCTAGGAGGAGCTAGAGGCAGACACAGACATTCTAGGGAGGAGCTAGAGGCAGAGAGACATTCTAGGGAGGAGCTAGAGGCAGACACAGAGATTCTAGGAGGAGCTAGAGGAGGACACTGACATTCTAGGGAGGAGCTAGAGGCAGACACAGACATTCTAGGGAGGAGCTAGAGGCAGACACAGACATTCTAGGGAGGAGCTAGAGGCAGAGAGACATTCTAGGGAGGAGCTAGAGGCAGACACAGAGATTCTAGGAGGAGCTAGAGGAGGACACTGACATTCTAGGGAGGAGCTAGAGGCAGACACGGACATTCTAGGGAGGAGCTAGAGGCAGACGCAGACATTCTAGGGAGGAGCTAGAGGCAGAGAGACATTCTATGGAGGAGCTAGAGGCAGACACAGACATTTTAGGCAGGAGCTGAAGGTAGACACTGACATTCTAGGGAGGAGCTAGAGGTAGACACAGACATTCTAAGGAGGAGGTAGAGGCAGACACAGACATTCTAAGGAGAAGCTAGAGGAACACACAGATATTCTAGGGAGGCTCTAGAGGCAGACACAGACATTCTAGGGAGGAGCTAGAGGCAGACACAGACATTCTAGGCAGGGGATAGAGGCAGACACAGACATTCTAGGGAGGAGCTACAGGCAGACACTGACATTCTAGGGAGGAGCTAGAGGCAGACACACATTGTAGGGAGGAGCTGGAGGCAGATACAGACATTTTAGGGAGGAGCTAGAGGCAGACACAGACATTCTAGGGAGGAGCTAGAGGCAGACACAGAAATTCTAGGAAGGAGCTAGAGGCAGACACAGACATTCTAGGGAGGTGCTAGAAGAAACTGACATTCTAGGGAGGAGCTAAAGGCAGACACAGACATCTTAGGGAGAAGCTATAGACAAACAGACATTCTAGGGAGGAGCTAGAGGAGACACAGAAATTCTAGGGAGGAGCTAGAGACAGACACAGACATTCTAAGGAGGAACTAGAAGCAGACACAGACATTCTAGGGAGGAGCTAGAGACAGACACAGACATTCTAAGGAGGAACTAGAAGAAGACATTCTACTGCAAGTTCTATTGTAATTACATAGGGGTTGAGGGAAAAGGAGGGGCTGGAACACAGAGCCCAAACAAGTCGCACTATTAACAGTAGAAAAAAGGAGCGTATGGAAGCGACATCGGCATCTGCTGCTTAGTCTTATTGGAAATAGAGCCTTTACCAACACACCAGTGTGGCTGCCATGCAAAACTGGGCAATGGTTATTAGACCTGTTTCCTGCTGTCAGCGACACTTCTGTAAACCTTGTGGAGTCATCCAGATCATATCTATCTATTATCTATCTATTATCTATCTATTATCTATCTATGTATTATCTGTCTACTGACCATCACCTCCTAAAAGAATAAAGTGTGAACAGGCGCAAGCTGCTGTGACTGCAATATATACATAGAAAAGGATGCAGCCGCCTCTGTTTGCGCAAAGATGAGCAAATATTGAATATTTGACATTTAGTCTGCATAGAGCAGAAATTCAGGCCAGATTTCATCTATTCAATTCCAGCAGATATCTGAACACGTACACAGGCGACTGTATTATCTGGTCTATCTATCTATCTATTCTCTCATTTATCTATCTATCTATTATCTATGTATCTATTTATCTATCTATCTAGCATATATCTATCATGTATCTTATCTGTTTATTAGCTATCTATTATCTATCTATCTATTATCTATATATCTATCTATCATCTATCTACCTGTTTATTAGCTATCTATTATCTATCTATTTATCTATCTATCATCTATCTATCATCTATTATCTGTCTATTATCTATCTATGATCTATCTATCTAATATCTATCTATCACATATATCTATTATCTATCTATCTATCTATTATCTATCTATTATATATCTATTATCTATGTATAGCACACACATGTAAATTCTCTTTCTTTTCTTCTTTCCCTCTTTCTTTCTTCCTCTTTTTCTTGCCTTTCTCTCTTGATCTTCTCTCACCTTCCTCATGGTCTCTGATCCTCTGTCTCTCCTTCTCTCATTTTGTCCCTTTCTCCCATCACTCCATCCCTCTCAGTTACCAAGCTGTGGTTGCTATGTATATCACTGTGGGCTCATGATACCGTTGTACACCTGCACCCATCATTTCTTCCTCTCCAGTTATTTTTATGTTTTCTCTGAATGTCAAAGTTTTCACAACACACCTGTCCAGTGTTCTATTCTGAGCCTTCTACAGTGACATGTCATGAAGTTCAGACAATGCCGCCCCCTAGTGGTCGCAGACTGCACTACAATGATACTGTCATGTCAGCCAAAGGGGCTAAATCCAAAGTGTGAGTTCATGATCCCCTGCTCTGGGGCCCCAATATGCCGTACACTGGTATGTCACATTCATTTATGCTGCCACCCGCCATCAACAAGACTCCAGAGGTTTGCACCTGTTCACACTTGATTTATTCTATTTGGATTTTCAGGTCAGTTGTTTTTTTGGAACCTATCCATTTAGCTTTATCTCTTTATCCATTTTTGTCAGAATTTTCAACATATCCATCCATTCCTCAGTCCATCCATGTTCCCCACCTTCGTGTCTCACACTCGAAAATTCTGTTTCATTTATCACATAACTGTTAAAAACAAAAACTGTCTTTGGTGCCCCAAACAACCAATCAGAGCTCAGCTTTCACTTTTGAAACTGCTACATTGATATAAATGCTGCTTTGCGATTGGCTGATATGGGCATGGGAATAACGTCAAGAAGACTGATGGACGTGGAGGTGTGGAAGGAGGAAATATCTGTATGGACTTATATCCAAGGTGGTGACCTGGTCATTAGACTTACCTTCAAACTTCCAAAAGGACGAGTCCACAAAAGTTTTATGATTTGGGTGGAGAAGTTCTGTACAGTAAAAGCACCATCAAAAAATGATTAAATTCCTTAGTACATTGGTGGTGTTTTCTATGTTTTTGTGCAATAATCAAGTTTTTACACTGAATATTAATTTGTCCAGTAGTTTTCAGCTTTGCTGTGTAGACTGGGACAGGTTCAACGATTTTCGCATCAAGCTCTAAAACAGATAACACAGTGTGACTTTTCCCGTAACTTTTCAGCTTTGTTGTGTAGACTGAGACAGACTCACACTGAGCTCTAGAGCAGACTCCACACTGTGACTTTTCCTGTAGGTCACTCTGAAGCTTTGCTACGTAGACTGGATGAAGCGGCAAGCGAAACGCGCGTCGGGGTCTTTCCTCCCAGTCTGGTCTACACCACGGTGGTGACTGTATTTCATTAATTTTGACTTTTAATGTTCTGCTAATGGTTATGGAGTATTCCGGTGGTATTATTCACCAGGCACTTGCACTTTTATTTTTTCTTGCTTTCTTATTATAGACATATAATTTTCACATGACCCATTAGCTTCAGTCTTGATTCACTTTTGCACTGTTGCATTTTATTGTATTTTTTTCCATTATACTGGCATGCTATCGTTGGACTAATTTGACATCCTGGACATTATATGTGGCGTGTATTTTGACACTTGCTATTACCCTTATGTGAGTCCAAATTTTGATATTTTTGGTGTAGACTGCTTGGAGATCATTCTGTTCAGTTCTATAGTCCCTTAATGTATTTATTTATATCTGGTTTTAGTTTTTATGAACAAATAATATTACGTATTTTTTAATTTGGGGTTTGTAAGATAAGATAAGATAAGATAATCCTTTAATCGTCCCACCATGGGGAAATTCAGAGCATTACAGCAGCAAGGCAGGAACAAGTACAGATACAGATGCATAAAGGCATTACATTGACAGTAGGTAGGTACATATACGAAAAAAAAAGATATAACCGGACTATCACAACTTTGGATCTACCAGTTCACTGTTTGGGTCGTTCTCCGTTTTGGACAGTGCTGGTTATACAGCCTAACTGCAGCAGGAAGGAAGGACTTTCGATAGCGCTCCCGCTCACATTTAGGATGAAGTAGCCGGTCACTGACAGTACTGCACATCTTTGTCACGGTCTCATGCATTCTGCACCATGTAGCTCCTGTCGCCTACTTCCTGAACTGGATCAAGGGGGCCTCCCAGGACAGAGCTGGCCCTTCTAATCAGTTTGTCCAGCCTATTCCTGTCCCTGGTTGATATGCCACTACCCCAGCACGCCACACCAAAGAAGATGACTGATGCCACAACAGAGTAAAAGAAGGATGCAAGGAGTGCCCCCCTAACTCCGAAGGCTCTCAGCCTTCTGAGCAGATAAAGCCTACTGTGGCCCTTCCTGTACACTGCATCCAAGTGATGGGCCCAGTCAAGCTTATTATTGAGGATCACACCAAGGTACTTATAGGTGTTGACTATCTCAATGTCATTTCCCTGAATGTTCACCACTACTGGTGGATTTTTTCCCTTGCGAAAGTCCACCACCAATTCCTTGGTCTTCCCGGAATTAATCCTAAGGTGGTTCCTCTGACACCACTCCACAAAAGCTTGGTTAGTATCTCTGTACTCTTTCATCTCCTCCTGTGATGAGGCCTACTATTGCAGAGTCATCAGAATACTTCTGCAAGTCGCAGCTAGATGAGTTGCACTTAAAATCCGCAGTGTACAGTGTGAAGAGAAAAGGGGCAAGAACTGTACCTTGAGGTGACCCTGTATTGCAGATCACCGTGTCTGACACACTGTCCCGAACCTTTACAAACTGAGGTCGGTTCGTGAGGTAGTTAAGGATCCAGGTGGAGAGTTGGAGGTCCACGCCAACAAGGCCCAGCTTGTCTCTCAGTAGACCTGGCTGTATGGTATTAAAAGCACTAGAGAAATCGAAGAACATTATTCTCACAGTGTTCCCAGGTTTCTCCAGGTGAGAGAGAGTCCTATCTAGAAGGTGGATAATGGCATCATCCACACCAATGCCCGGCCTGTAGGCAAACTGGAGAGGGTCCATATCCGAGCTCACTAGAGGACGGAGACGTGTGAGAACCAATCTCTCTAGTACCTTCATCAGGTGTGATGTCAATGCTACAGGTCTATAGTCATTAAGGTCTTTCGGATAAGGTTTCTTCGGAACTGGTACCACACACGATAATTTCCACAGTTGTGGTACTATACCTATTCTCAGGCTCATATTGAACAGATATGTAATGATCTCACTTATCTGGTGCCCGCAGGTTTTGATTAGCCTTGCACTGATGCCGTCAGGACCTGCAGCCTTCAAAACTTTGATCTTATCCAGTTCTTTTGCAACCTGGGTATTTGTGAAGAACAGACCCTGGCTCAGTTGACAAGTTGCAGCAGGGGGTGAGGTTATTGTAGCAGAGAGGTGTGAACGGTATGCAGGGGCAGGAGCAGCCAGTGTGTGATTAAATCTGTTAAAGAATAGATTAAGTTCATTAAGCCCCTCTTTATCTACAACCATCCTGGAGACAGTCTGTCTATGCCCAGATATAGACTTTAGACCCTCCCAGACTTCATGATTCCTTTTCTGTGACAATTTCAGTTCAATCTTTCTCTTATAATTAGCCTTTCCCTGCCTGATTAGATTCTTCAGATCTTTCTGCACCTCTCTCAGTCTGCCCTTGTCACCTGATCTGAAGGCCAACTTCTCTTTGAGAAGAGCCTTTATTCCGGGGCTGATGCATGGTTTATTGTTAGAGAAGCACCTCACTACTTTTGTGGGTACCGTGTTGTCTACACAGAAATTAATGTAGTCCGTTATACAGTGTGTGAGACCATCCATGTCATCAACCATAGGAATCTTGCACCACTTCCCAAGTGGTTGTTTCAAAGCAGTCTCTCAGAGCATCATCACTCTCCTCAGTCCATATCCTCACTGTGCGAGTGACAGCAGGTTCTCTCTGTACAAGTGGCTTGTACACGGGTTGGAGGTGCACTAGGTTGTGATCTGATCTTCCAAGGGGCGGTAGGGCTGACGAGGCATATGCCCCACTCACATTGGCAAAGAACAAGTCCAACGTTTTGTTGTCTCTAGTGAGGCAGGTAACATACTGTGTGCAACCGGGTAGTATGGATGCTAGAGACACATGATTGAAGTCTCCCGAAACTAGAAGGAGTGCTTGGGGGTGAAGGGACCGCATCATGCTCACTCCTTATTTCTGGTGGAATGTCCTCTGGTCTATTACCAGCATGCTGCCTTGCTGTATCCCTAAGCAGCAGTATAGCTTCTCTGGAGTAGACAATAGGGTCTTGTTCAGTTCCTGGATCTCCCAACACAATTGATCCAAGTAAAAACAAGGTAAAAAGTCCATCGAAGGTCCAGGTCCTCTTATGGTTTTCCATAGTGCAATGTCCTTTGGAGTAACAATAAAAAAGAGAAAGGAAAAATAGAAAAAATAGAGAAAAAAGGAGAGCAAAGAAGGAGCTACTGTAACAGGCTGCCACTCCAGCGGCGCCAGAATGTACTTCCTTTTTCTCGGGTTTCATTATTTTTTGAAGTGTACCCTGTAACAATTTTGGTCTAGTTTTTGGATGCGATTGGAATATATTCAGTAATTTTCACAATGAGCACTTGAGCACCCATCATAGTATTAATTTTCCAGTAACTTACCTTTCAGCTTTGCTGTGTAGGCTGGTACAGGTTAAGCATTTTCACACTAAACTCTAGAGCAGACGCTAGAGTGTGAATTGTCCCGTAGCTTACTCTTCAGCTTTGCTGTGTAGAATGGAGCACAGAATCAGCAATGTTCACATTCAGCAGTAGAGCAGACACCACAATTTTCCCATAGCTCACTTTCCTGCTTTGCTGTGTAGACTTAGCAGAGTCATCTCATCCTTGGTCGCAGCTGTCAGAGTAGTCTCAGACTATCAGTGGTAGCACAGCAGTATCAGTAGCGTACAGATGTAGCAGTCACTCAGTTGCACTATTTTGCACATGTAAGATGACGACTGTCAAGTTAACAGCTACTACATCTATAAGCCAATAGGTATCAAGAAATGTCTAAAGTCCCTAGTGAGTAAGCCAAGGTTAATTCAAGGTCAGCACTGAGGAAAACAGTAAATAGTAAAAGTATTAACCGCTGCTGTCTGGTGATATCATCTTCTGCTCCTGGTTGCACTGGCAACCTGAAGCCAGTGTGAAAGAGAACCAGGCCCGGGCTGGATGAGAACAGGTGGGTTTCACTGGTTGCTAAGCAACCATCTGCCTGTGACCAATTGTGCGGATTCAGAAAAAGCGGATGCTGCTTATTGCATAGCAACCTCTGGCCCGAGACAATAGAAAGAGGAGCGAAATATAGAGCCACATCCTGAAGCTAAGGCAGGTAGGAACTGTCTTTGTCACCCCTAGCAACTAATCAGAGCTCAGCGTTCATTTTACCACAGCATCCAATCAGAGCTCAGCTTTCATTTTACCACAGCATCTAATGAGTGATCTGCTTTCATTTTACCTCAGCATCCAATCAGAGCTCATCTTTCATTTTACCTCAGCATCCAATCAGAGCTCAGCTTTCGTTTTACCTCAGCATTTAGTCAGAGCTCAGCTTTCATTTTACCTCAGCATCCAATCAGAGCTCAGCTTTCATTTTACCTCAGCATCCAATCAGAGCTTCACTTTCATTTTACACCAGCATCCAATCAGAGCTCAGCTTTCATTTTACCTCAGCATCCAATCAGAGCTTAACTTTCATTTTACCTCAGCATCCAATCAGAGGTCAGCTTTCATTTTACCTCAGCATCCAATCAGAGCTCAGCTTTCATTTTACCTCAGCATTTAGTCAGAGCTCAGCTTTCATTTTACCTCAGCATCCAATGAGAGCTCAGCTTTTATTTTACCTCACACCTCAGCTTTCGTTTTACCTCAGCATTTAGTCAGAGCTCAGCTTTCGTTTTATGTCAGCATTTAATGAGAGCTCAGCTTTCATTTTACCTCATCAACCAATGAGAGCTCAGCTTTTATTTTACCTCAGAGCTCAGCTTTTATTTTACCTCAGAGCTCAGCTTTCATTTTACCTCAGAGCTCAGCTTTCATTTTACCTCAGCATCCAATCAGAGCTCAGCTTTCATTTTACCTCAGCATTTAGTCAGAGCTCAGCTTTCATTTTACCTCAGCATCCAATGAGAGCTCAGCTTTTATTTTACCTCACACCTCAGCTTTCGTTTTACCTCAGCATTTAGTCAGAGCTCAGCTTTCGTTTTACGTCAGCATTTAATGAGAGCTCAGCTTTCATTTTACCTCATCAACCAATGAGAGCTCAGCTTTTATTTTACCTCAGAGCTCAGCTTTTATTTTACCTCAGAGCTCAGCTTTCATTTTACCTCAGAGCTCAGCTTTCATTTTACCTCAGCATCCAATCAGAGCTCAGCTTTCATTTTACCTCAGCATCCAATCAGTGTTCTGCTTTCACTTTACCTCAGCAATGTAAGTAATACAGAATCTGTCGCCGATGTAAAAAAATAATAAACAACCTGGTGATCGGACGTCCATCATTTCAGCAGAAGTCCAAGAGAGGATTAGGAGAAGCCTCAGTAGATTAATAAGTGAAAAATTTAAGGAGTCGGAACAACAAAGCTCAAAATTTCCAAAAACATAAGTTTGTACATTTTTGGAGAATAAATATAGAAATGTCCAGGTAACAAAGAACAAGACATGGCGCTCACTTTCCCAGCGGTGAAACAAATTTGGAGGATTAAGCGGCACAGAAAATCCAATGTCACCAGACGAGTGACGGTTTTACACTTTTAACGCTCAGTGACCTTTAAGTGGTGACATTAAACATCTTCACAATGAGCGCCACTTACCACCTGAACTTGCCGGACACCGGGAGCGCTGAGCGACAGGAGGATTATCAGAGGTCATCTGGGAAATGTCACCAAGAGAATAAAGCACTTAAAGGGGAGGTGAGCGGCTCCTGACGAGGCAAAACTGTCCCCTGCTGCATCCTTTTTTAGAGTCAGCGGATCAGCAGACAATGATGGGAGTATTAATTATATCTAAGCGGTCAGCAAGGAGCAATTTATCTCTGACCAATATCATTAATTGTCATTTTGACAGACCTCGGGTTAAAAGCTTTCTCTGCTGATAAAATAAGAGAGCGTGTGATGGCGGCACGTGGCTACATATGGATGGTTTTGTGAATGGTTCCACAGAGGCAAGATTGCTCTTCTTACCAGTCTTTAGCTTCAGTTGTTGGAAGCTTCTAGAAGTATGGATCAGTGCAGAACATACACCCGGGGAGCAGCGAACAAGACGCAGCAGCAGATAATCAGCCCTAATACAGACTGTATCATAAGACAGACCCATCTGGACGTGTTAACAAGGAAGAAAGAAAGAAGGAAAGAGGGAGAGAAAGGGAAAGAATAAATGAAAGAAAAAAGAGAGGGGAAGAGAAAGGCAGGAAGGGAAGGAGGAAAAATAAAGGGAAAAAGAAAGAGAAGGGGGTGGAGGAAGTGTCATGGCTCAGTTTGGGGATTCGATTTGCTGTCTTATTGCTCCATGGTTAGTTCATATGTCTGCTGAGCTGTTGCCTTTTCTTCCCTGTCCAAATGCTGATGGTTCCAATTGTCTTTATTCTCCCTTCTTGGTTTGCTCATCTCCAGGTGTTATTCACTTTCCCGTTTTGGTCTGCCCTAACACATTCTGTGTTGAATTTTATATGTTCACCCTTCACTGGACTTCCTTGCTGGCTATTCCTCTAGGTGGACTTGTGTTTGGGTGTTGCAGCCCTTCATCTTGGTAAACACCAGTTGAATTCTTGCAGTGAGTCTGTTTTCATTCCCAGTTACTCTTACCTCTTTAGCTTTCTAGGAGGTTATTTTTGTTCTGTTCTCCTTAGTTTCCCTCTTTACCTTACACAAACGTGTTTTAATTTTCCCACCCTTGGTTTTCATATCTTCCTACACATTTTTCTCTCCTCTTGTTGACAGGGTGCTGTGGCTTCCCCTCTGGTTCATCAGGAGGCACAAGAAACCTCTCGAATGGCCTCTAGGTAGCCAGGTCCGAGGTGGTGTTTAAGAGTTATGCAGCTAGTGTCTTTCTAGTCTGTACAGGAACCAGTTGGACGTGGTTATGCATGTTTAAGTGTGATTTTACATTTGCTCAACAACATTTAGACAAGACTGAGGAATACTGCGAGAATATAGAATTGTCAGATGAGAACAAAACTGAACTCTTTGGATTCCATAATATACACCATATTTGTAAGCCAAAAGGCACTGCATATCACCACAAAAACACCATACCAGCAGTGAAGTTTGGAGGAAGGATGAATTCAGAGAAAGAAAATGCTGCTACAATGGCCAAGCCGATCACCGGACCTGAATCCAAAAGAACATGTATGGAAGGAACTAAAGCTCATAGTTCATAGAAGGAGCCCACGGGACCATCATGAAGTGAAGAGTGTTTATGTGAACAGATGGGCCAAAATCACACCTGAGCAATGCCTGTGACTAGTTTCTCCATACAGGAATCATCTTGAACAAAGGCTTTTGTACGAAGTATTAAATACATTTCAGTAAGTGTGCTCAATACTTCTTTGCGGTGGCATTTCTCTTTATTACACATAATTTATAGACATCTATGGATGATTTCTTTGCCTATGAGGATTGGATGGGTTGTTACCGACATCTCATGAGAATTTCATGTCAAGAGCACCTTTAGAAAAAGATTTCGAAAATTGGTGATCAATACTTATTTCACCCGCTGTATGTCGATATAAAATAGAAAAAAAAACATATTAGTAACATAAATTGATAGATAATAGTAAAATGAATTGTAAGATAGATGATAGATGAAGATAAGACAGATAAGACGAATGATAAAATACACAGAGAAATAAATAGATTTTAGAAATGGTGATTTACAGTATGTCAGCTATCAAAAAGAAAAAAAACATTGATAGATAAATATCAAATAGATAAATGATTGATAGAGACAGATAGAGGGATATATTATCCGTATACCATAGAGACTGGTGCATTTGAGGTCATAAACATTTCATTTCAGCAAAATAAAAGCAAATGAAATTTAAAATGTAATCTTTAAAATAGAAATAAAATAATTTTTAATAAAAAAAAACGCCAAAAAACAGGCAGCAAATCCGCAAATCTCCCCGGTGAGCACAACAAAGCAATGGAGTGTATTAAATCAATGTGTAATATCCATGTGCGCCGCTTATTGATTTAATGCACTTGATTATTTAAATGCAGTTGATATTTGCAATGAATATTATGGATTGATTTAATAAAGTTTATTATATTGTCATTCCACTCTGAGAACTCAGTCTGCACAGTTGGGTCTGATTTCGTTATGTAGAGAAACATTAGTCTGCAAAAAGAATAAAATTGAAAATAATTTACCCCCTAAATATAAAGCGCAATGCAAGAAAGAAGAGCAACGTGTCCTGTACACAGAGAAGCGAAGTAAACATGTAGCAGTATTATAGTAGTTATATTCTTGTACATAGGGGCAGTATTATAGTAGTTATATTCTTGTATATAGGGGCAGTATTATAGTAGTTATATTCTTGTACATAGGGGCAGTATTATAGTAGTTATATTCTTGTACATAGGGGCAGTATTATAGTAGTTATATTCTTGTATATAGGGGCAGTATTATAGTAGTTATATTCTTGTACATAGGGGCAGTATTATAGTAGTTATATTCTTGTACATAGGTGCAGTATTATAGTAGTTATATTCTTGTATATAGGGGCAGTATTATAGTAGTTATATTCTTATACATAGGGGCAGTATTATAGTAGTTATATTCTTGTACATAGGGGCAGTATTATAGTAGTTATATTTCTGTACATAGGGGGCAGTATTATAGTAGTTATATTCTTATACATAGCAGTATTATAGTAGTTATATTCTTGTACATAGGAGCAGTATTATAGTAGTTATATTCTTGTACATAGGGGGCAGTATTATAGTAGTTATTGTCTTGTACATAGGGCCAGTATTATAGTAGTTATATTCTTGTATATAGGAGCAGTATTATAGTAGTTATATTCTTGTACATAGGGGACAGTATTATAGTAGTTATATTCTTGTACATAGGAGCAGTATTATAGTAGTTATATTCTTGTACATAGGGGCAGAATTATAGTATTTATATTCTTGTACATAGGGGCAGTATTATAGTAGTTATATTCTTGTACATAGGGGCAGTATTATAGTAGTTATATTCTTGTACATAGGGGGCAGTATTATAGTAGTTATATTCTTGTACATAGGGGGCAGTATTATAGTAGTTATTTTCTTGTACATAGGGGCAGTATTAAAGTAGTTATATTCTTGTACATAGGGCCAGTATTATAGAACTTATATTTACTGCTATTTATAAATATTTTCCTCTTACTTAAAAGTTTATTTGTACAGTAAATCCACTTGCGACACAACACTATAAAGTCATTTTATTGATGTAGGGTTTATAATTTTAAAATGTTTTCTGGCTTTAGAAGGTTGATGGAGTAGGTGGGGGACAGGGTGATACAAATTCATTTACCAACAGAGGTGACCCTCTTTTTCTTTTGTGTGTCTATTGGATCTCTTTTGTTCGTAAGTGATGTGTTTAGTTTCTGCCATGAGGGAGACATTGATTGAATGATGAGCTTTGCTGTGTAAGAAATGCAGGAATTCTTTGAACATAAAAGCTACTTTTATGTCACTAAAAGGAATGGGCTTCCAAGAGCAGGAGATAACCCCCCAATACCCCCTCCAAGACCGGACAGACTGCAGAGGTACGTAGAGCCCAGCAACAGTTATAAAAAAAATAATCAACCCAAACAGTAAAAAGGATCATGGATGAAGTATGATAGTTGAACCACACCTAAAAAATTTGGATTCTTAGATTGTAGCCCCAAATGTTGGAAAGTTGACAATTTTTTTTATATATTGGGTCCTTGAGATTAAAAGGACATCGTCCTGGCTAGAAAACTCATCATGCTAGCATTGTACACTTTAAGAGTATTTTGAGTGCAAAAGAAATGGTCCTCTTCGCTACTTATAGGGAGGGAGGGACAGGGATAAATTCTAGCACTGCAGGTCTTGATTAGATGCACCTGACTAGCTTTTTACAAGAATCAGAGCCTGTGTCCACTAGGTGTGTAATGTGAAGCAGAGTCAAGTGTGCTGCTGGTGAGTGTCCAGCCAAAATATGAGCTGTAGCTGGGAGAGAGACATGTCAGAATCCCCCTCTGAATGGAGACTGTATGAGTCAGCTAGGAAAGCTGAGCAGTGATAAGTATAGCGTGGCACTACCGCAGGGTGCACAAGTAGGTTACCCAGACCCAAATGAATAGCAAATAGTAACTTGGCACTCAACTTGAATGATCCTTTTTGAAAGAAAATTTTATTATGTGCAGTCTCAGAAACGTTTCGACCCACAACAGGCCTTCGTCGGTCTGCAGACTGATGTCACAGTATGGTGACTAAATGCAGGTCCAAAATTTTGTATATATTGATTCCTGCTATCAAGGTTGGTGCAGGTGATACTGTTTGCGTATGGACTGGTAAACTAGCCAGTCCAAAATTTTTGACCTGCATTTAGTCACCATACTGTGACATCAGTCGGCAGACCGACGAAGGCCTGTTTTTGGCCGAAACGTTTCTGAGACTGCACATAATGAAATTTTCTTTCAAAAAGGATCATTCAAGTTGAGTGCCAAGTTACTATTTGCTAGGAAAGCTGAGCAGTCTGTGTGTTGGAGTTGTAGAGAAACATGTGGAAGCTGCGGCTTGTTCAGTGATGAACTGTGCCCGGAGTTGAACACTTCGTTTTGGTGCTGGAAGCTGCTGGAGCTGAAGCTGAAGGGGATGCCGAGACACGGAAGGATTATGCCTTTTCTGTGTATAAAGTTTGTTAGGGGAGAAAGGATTATAAACTGTTCAGGTGAGCCCGCAAAAACATGTGCCTGCTGAATGAACTTCAATGTAAAATTGTGTAATACTTAACTCATCCAGGTGTGGCACTGCAGGGAAACTGAACACTTGCTGCTGGCTCCTCCCATGTAGTACAGTTTATTTTTGGTGGTCATTGGAACAGCTCATTATATGATATCCTAGATGAAATGATTGTTCAATGTGTATAACCCCACTACCAATTTGCAGTTAGGGGTGTACTTTTAGAGAGAGTGCACAGGTATCAGTCGCATTCAGTCCTGAGTATCCTTTGCCATAAAGGTAAGACACCACTATTGTTTTTACATTGTATTTATTACTTTTGTCCCATATATTATTACATTTTTACAGTTCTTTATCATACCATGCTCCGGTGAGTTAGATTTAATGTAACATGCTGCTGCAGTGTAGTACAGCGCAACCACCACCAGGAGGTGCTGGTAAGGGAAGAGAGATTGCACACACACAGCGTAGAAACACAGAGCAACAGCACAGGTGTCACAGGTAACGAAAGAGTGATCAGACTAGCCGAAGTCAGCAACTGTCAGGAGCAGAAGTACCAAGGGAGACGGCAAGAGCATAGTCAGGGACGTGCGAGAAGTCAGGACCTACCAGGAACGTGGTATCAGAAACGTAAGATGTAAGCCGCTGTCAGGGTACAAGCAAGAGGGTCAAAAGCCAGTCGGAAAGCCTGGTATCAGAAATGGAAAAACCAGAAGCAGAGTCCAAAGATCAAGTCAAGTCATGCACAAGTCCAGGTAATCAGGGGCAGAAGGAACACTGAAGGAATACAGGTCAGATGCACTAGCTTGGAAGCTTGCAGTATAGCTGATGCTGGCCCGCAGGCTGCAGAGGACTGAAATAGCCCAGCCAGCTCCAGAACGAGGCAGAGGGGACTAACCCCCGCATGACCCATCCAAAGAGAAGATAGCAGAAAACAAACTCTGGACTGGATCATGACAGTTAATCAAGCTATAACTAATAAATCCGTTATGAATTTCCCAAAATCTTTGATTAGTTTAACATTTTTAGATTTCAATTTGCATGAATCTGGCATAATGGTGCCATGAACTGTCACAAATCGAGGGTTCAAATAGATGGAGGTTGCACAGTTGTTAATTTATAACATGCAATTTTGGAATTCGTACAGAATATTAAATATCAATACTAACTCGACTTCCCCTTATTAAGGACCCGTGAATTACCATAATTTTGTAAGTTTTTTACCTGGTATAAATGCCGCTGATCCCCTGAATCCGGAGTTGGTTTTCTTTTGCCCATGCGCCTCTCCGTTCCTGAGATATGGTCCAATAATCCTGGTATATATCTAGCCTTTTTAGCTAAGCGGGGGAGGTCCTTAACTCTTCTTCCTAGGCGTATTCTAAAAGGTCACGCCCAGTTGGTTAAAAAGGTTTATATTCACGGAAGAGAAGGCTGTATCTCAGGAACAGAGAGGCGCAGGAACAAAAGAAAAACATCGCCGGATTCAGGAGAACAGCGGCATTTATGCCAGATAAAAACAAACCTTATTTATAGGAAGTGACAACTTGTTTTTAATTAATATACGATTTCATTACTGGTCATGAACAGATAAGCACATAGAGAATCCCGCTGATTCTAAGCCATGCAGTTACATTTCCTAAAGGAGCTTAAAAGAGGATGTTCCAGTGTTGCAGAAATGTTCTAATTACCAGCAATTTGAGGTGGCTGGAGAAATGGCGAGATGCAAATACTTGACAGATTAATGGACCTCAAATACATGTGTTTCATGCGTTAACAAGCCACCAGAAGATGATTCAGGAAAACATAAGGCTGTCGAGGTTCCTACCGGACGTCTCCAGCCATCCCAGGCTCCAGTTTCAATCTGCAGTAAATTGTAAATGTGTGCATCGTCCCCTGGCACTTTGTGGCTCCAGATCCATTCGAATAATTAGGCAAAGTCACCAAAACAAAAGGCTTTATTTCAAGATAAAAAAGGAGACAGGAAGCTGAAAATATTTTCTAATCTCTAGATTTTGAATGGCAGGTGATGACGTTACAAGGTAATGTATTTTTTTATCCACTAGGTGGCGCTTGAGAATATTGACATATTTTCCATTGAACAGCACTCCATGTGGTCTGGAGTGGTATTACATGTAAAATACCATTGACATTTATCATGTCCAAATAAATTAGTGAGGATATTTGTACCAATGAAGACGAAGACGAAAAAATGATATATTAGGAAGAACCTGAGGATTTCAAAATGAAGAATCGCAAATTCAGTATTTGAAGGACTTTCCCTTTAAGCGGGAACTTTCCTTTCAATCTTTCTAATTGATGCGAGCATGTGCTCCGTTTCAGGGACAGGGCCATTCATATAATCCGGATAAATACCCAAAGCTGAAAATCTCCACCTGATAACAGTAGCAGATAGTATTTGATCTGGAGTGATTAAACCATTGGCAGAATCTTTCAGCTCAAAGCTGGGCAGCATGTCCTGCTCTGCCGTCACAGCCGGGGCCAACATACGACGAGGCTTCAATGTGGGCAGATTCTGGACGGTCCTTCACAACTAAGTTTTAAGAATGAAAAGCTTGTACTACTTAGGCCCTAGGAAGGCGGCAGTACAGTATTAAAATGCGTGGGGATTAGCTATATTAATGGAAGGAGCTGGTGTTGTGTGACATATATGCTCTGTGCTGGTGTTGTGTGGTGTGTACGCTGTGCTTGTGTGATGTCTCCACTGTGCTGGTGTTGTGTGACGTATATGCCCTGTGCTGGTGTTGTGTGACGTATATTCTCTGTGCTGGTGGTGTGTGACGTATATGCTCTGTGCTGGTGTGTGACGTATATGCTCTGTGCTGGTGTTGTGTGACGTATGTGCTCTGTGCTGGTGTGTGACGTATGTGCTCTGTGCTGGTGTTGTGTGACGTATGTGCTCTGTGTTGGTGGTGTGTGACGTATACGCTCTGTGCTGGTGTTGTGTGACGTATATGCTCTGTGCTGGTGTTGTGTGACGTATATGCTCTGTGCTGGTGTTGTGTGACGTATATGCTCTGTGCTGGTGGTGTGTGACGTATATGCTCTGTGCTGGTGGTGTGTGACGTATATGCTCTGTGCTGGTGGTGTGTGACGTATATGCTCTGTGCTGGTGGTGTGTGACGTATATGCTCTGTGCTGGTGGTGTGACGTATACGCTCTGTGCTGGTGTGTGACGTATACGCTCTGTGCTGGTGTGTGACGTATATGCTCTGTGTTGGTGGTGTGTGACGTATATGCTCTGTGCTGGTGGTGTGTGACGTATATGCTCTGTGCTGGTGGTGTGACGTATACGCTCTGTGCTGGTGTTGTGTGACGTATATGCTCTGTGCTGGTGGTGTGTGACGTATATGCTCTGTGCTGGTGTTGTGTGACGTATATGCTCTGTGTTGGTGGTGTGTGACGTATATGCTCTGTGCTGGTGGTGTGTGACGTATATGCTCTGTGCTGGTGGTGTGTGACGTATATGCTCTGTGCTGGTGGTGTGTGACGTATATGCTCTGTGCTGGTGTTGTGTGACGTATATGCTCTGTGCTGGTAGTGTGTGACGTATACGCTCTGTGTTGGTGTTGTGTGACGTATATGCTCTGTGCTGGTGTTGTGTGACGTATATGCTCTGTGCTGGTGGTGTGTGACGTATATGCTCTGTGTTGGTGGTGTGTGACGTATATGCTCTGTGCTGGTGGTGTGTGACGTATATGCTCTGTGCTGGTGGTGTGTGACGTATATGCTCTGTGCTGGTGTTGTGTGACGTATATGCTCTGTGCTGGTGGTGTGTGACGTATACGCTCTGTGTTGGTGTTGTGTGACGTATACGCTCTGTGTTGGTGTTGTGTGACGTATACGCTCTGTGTTGGTGTTGTGTGACGTATATGCTCTGTGCTGGTGGTGTGTGACGTATATGCTCTGTGCTGGTGGTGTGTGACGTATACGCTCTGTGTTGGTGTTGTGTGACGTATACGCTCTGTGTTGGTGTTGTGTGACGTATATGCTCTGTGCTGGTGGTGTGTGACGTATATGCTCTGTGCTGGTGGTGTGTGACGTATATGCTCTGTGCTGGTGGTGTGTGACGTATACGCTCTGTGTTGGTGGTGTGTGACGTATACGCTCTGTGTTGGTGTTGTGTGACGTATACGCTCTGTGTTGGTGTTGTGTGACGTATATGCTCTGTGCTGGTGGTGTGTGACGTATATGCTCTGTGCTGGTGGTGTGTGACGTATATGCTCTGTGCTGGTGGTGTGTGACGTATATGCTCTGTGCTGGTGGTGTGTGACGTATATGCTCTGTGCTGGTGGTGTGTGACGTATATGCTCTGTGCTGGTGTTGTGTGACGTATATGCTCTGTGCTGGTGTTGTGTGACGTATATGCTCTGTGCTGGTGTTGTGTGACGTATATGCCCTGTGCTGGTGTGTGACGTATACGCTCTGTGTTGGTGGTGTGTGACGTATATTCTCTGTGCTGGTGGTGTGTGACGTATATGCTCTGTGCTGGTGTTGTGTGACGTATATTCTCTGTGCTGGTGGTGTGTGACGTATATGCTCTGTGCTGGTGGTGTGTGACGTATATGCTCTGTGCTGGTGGTGTGTGACGTATATGCTCTGTGCTGGTGTGTGACGTATATGCTCTGTGCTGGTGTTGTGTGACGTATATGCTCTGTGCTGGTGTTGTGTGACGTATATGCTCTGTGCTGGTGTTGTGTGACGTATATGCTCTGTGTTGGTGGTGTGTGACGTATATGCTCTGTGCTGGTGGTGTGTGACGTATATGCTCTGTGCTGGTGGTGTGTGACGTATATGCTCTGTGCTGGTGGTGTGTGACGTATATGCTCTGTGCTGGTGTTGTGTGACGTATATGCTCTGTGCTGGTGGTGTGTGACGTATACGCTCTGTGTTGGTGTTGTGTGACGTATATGCTCTGTGCTGGTGTTGTGTGACGTATATGCCCTGTGCTGGTGTGTGACGTATACGCTCTGTGTTGGTGGTGTGTGACGTATATTCTCTGTGCTGGTGGTGTGTGACGTATATGCTCTGTGTTGGTGGTGTGTGACGTATATGCTCTGTGCTGGTGTTGTGTGACGTATATTCTCTGTGCTGGTGGTGTGTGACGTATATGCTCTGTGTTGGTGGTGTGTGACGTATATGCTCTGTGCTGGTGTTGTGTGACGTATATGCTCTGTGCTGGTGTTGTGTGACGTATATGCTCTGTACTGGTGTTGTGTGACGTATATGCTCTGTGCTGGTGGTGTGTGACGTATATGCTCTGTGCTGGTGTTGTGTGACGTATATGCTCTGTGCTGGTGGTGTGTGACGTATATGCTCTGTGCTGGTGTTGTGTGACGTATATGCTCTGTGCTGGTGGTGTGTGACGTATATGCTCTGTGCTGGTGGTGTGTGACGTATATGCTCTGTGCTGGTGGTGTGTGACGTATATGCTGTGTGCTGGTGTTGTGTGACGTATATGCTCTGTGCTGGTGTTGTGTGACGTATACGCTCTGTGTTGGTGTTGTATGACGTATATGCTCTGTGCTGGTGTTGTGTGACGTATATGCTCTGTGCTGGTGTGTGACGTATACGCTCTGTGTTGGTGGTGTGTGACGTATATTCTCTGTGCTGGTGGTGTGTGACGTATATGCTCTGTGCTGGTGTTGTGTGACGTATATTCTCTGTGCTGGTGGTGTGTGACGTATATGCTCTGTGCTGGTGGTGTGTGACGTATATGCTCTGTGCTGGTGTTGTGTGACGTATATGCTCTGTGCTGGTGTTGTGTGACGTATATGCTCTGTGCTGGTGTTGTGTGACGTATATGCTCTGTGCTGGTGGTGTGTGACGTATATGCTCTGTGCTGGTGTTGTGTGACGTATATGCTCTGTGCTGGTGGTGTGTGACGTATATGCTCTGTGCTGGTGGTGTGTGACGTATATGCTCTGTGCTGGTGGTGTGTGACGTATATGCTGTGTGCTGGTGTTGTGTGACGTATATGCTCTGTGTTGGTGTTGTATGACGTATATGCTCTGTGCTGGTGGTGTGACGTATACGCTCTGTGCTGGTGTTGTGTGACGTATATGCTCTGTGCTGGTGGTGTGTGACGTATATGCTCTGTGCTGGTGTTGTGTGACGTATATGCTCTGTGCTGGTGTTGTGTGACGTATATGCTCTGTGTTGGTGGTGTGTGACGTATATGCTCTGTGCTGGTGGTGTGTGACGTATATGCTCTGTGCTGGTGGTGTGTGACGTATATGCTCTGTGCTGGTGTTGTGTGACGTATATGCTCTGTGCTGGTGGTGTGTGACGTATACGCTCTGTGTTGGTGGTGTGTGATGTATATGCCCTGTGCTGGTGGTGTGTGACGTATATGCTCTGTGCTGGTGTTGTGTGACGTATATGCTCTGTGCTGGTGGTGTGTGACGTATATGCCCTGTGCTGGTGGTGTGTGACGTATACGCTCTGTGTTGGTGTTGTGTGACGTATACGCTCTGTGCTGGTGGTGTGTGACGTATATTCTCTGTGCTGGTGGTGTGTGACGTATATGCCCTGTGCTGGTGGTGTGTGACGTATA
The DNA here is from genome assembly GCF_039654945.1 of Dendrobates tinctorius. Taxonomy (NCBI): domain Eukaryota; kingdom Metazoa; phylum Chordata; class Amphibia; order Anura; family Dendrobatidae; genus Dendrobates; species Dendrobates tinctorius. Next base: position 4,320,692 of record NW_027361688.1, read on the forward strand.
TGCTCTGTGCTGGTGTTGTGTGACGTTTATGCTCTGTGCTGGTGGTGTGTGACGTATATGCTCTGTGCTGGTGGTGTGTGACGTATATGCTCTGTGCTGGTGTTGTGTGACGTATATGCTCTGTGCTGGTGTTGTGTGACGTATATGCCCTGTGTTGGTGTTGTGTGACGTATATGCCCTGTGTTGGTGTTGTGTGACGTATATGCTCTGTGCTGGTGTTGTGTGACGTATATGCTCTGTGCTGGTGTGTGACGTATATGCTCTGTGCTGGTGTTGTGTGACGTATATGCTCTGTGCTGGTGTTGTGTGACGTATATGCCCTGTGTTGGTGTTGTGTGACGTATATGCCCTGTGTTGGTGGTGTGTGACGTATATGCTCTGTGCTGGTGTTGTGTGACGTATATGCTCTGTGCTGGTGTGTGACGTATATGCTCTGTGCTGGTGTTGTGTGACGTATATGCTCTGTGCTGGTGTTGTGTGACGTATATTCTCTGTGCTGGTGTTGTGTGACATATATGCTCTGTGCTGGTGTTGTGTGACGTATATTCTCTGTGCTGGTGGTGTGTGACGTATATGCCCTGTGCTGGTGGTGTGTGACGTATATGCTCTGTGCTGGTGTTGTGTGACGTATATGCCCTGTGCTGGTGTTGTGTGACGTATATGCTCTGTGCTGGTGTTGTGTGACGTATATGCTCTGTGCTGGTGTTGTGTGACGTATATGCTCTGTGCTAGTGTTGTGTGACGTATATGCCCTGTGTTGGTGTTGTGTGACGTATATGCTCTGTGCTGGTGGTGTGTGACGTATACGCTCTGTGCTGGTGTTGTGTGACGTATATGCTCTGTGCTGGTGGTGTGTGACGCATATGCTCTGTGCTGGTGGTGTGTGACGTATACGCTCTGTGTTGGTGGTGTGTGATGTATATGCCCTGTGCTGGTGGTGTGTGACGTATATGCTCTGTGCTGGTGTTGTGTGACGTATATGCTCTGTGCTGGTGGTGTGTGACGTATATGCCCTGTGCTGGTGGTGTGTGACGTATACGCTCTGTGTTGGTGTTGTGTGACGTATACGCTCTGTGCTGGTGGTGTGTGACGTATATGCTCTGTGCTGGTGGTGTGTGACGTATATGCCCTGTGCTGGTGTGTGACGTATACGCTCTGTGTTGGTGGTGTGTGACGTATATTCTCTGTGCTGGTGTGTGACGCATATGCCCTGTGCTGGTGGTGTGACGTATACGCTCTGTGTTGGTGTTGTGTGACGTATATGCCCTGTGCTGGTGGTGTGTGACGTATATGCTCTGTGCTGGTGTTGTGTGACGTATATGCTCTGTGCTGGTGGTGTGTGACGTATACGCTCTGTGTTGGTGTTGTGTGACGTATACGCTCTGTGCTGGTGTTGTGTGACGTATATGCTCTGTGCTGGTGTTGTGTGACGTATATGCCCTGTGCTGGTGTGTGACGTATACGCTCTGTGTTGGTGGTGTGTGACGTATATTCTCTGTGCTGGTGGTGTGTGACGTATATGCTCTGTGCTGGTGTTGTGTGACGTATATTCTCTGTGCTGGTGGTGTGTGACGTATATGCACTGTGTTGGTGTTGTGTGACGTATATGCTCTGTGTTGGTGTTGTGTGAGGTATATGCTCTGTGCTGGTGGTGTGTGACGTATATGCTCTGTGCTGGTGTTGTGTGACGTATATTCTCTGTGCTGGTGGTGTGTGACGTATATGCTCTGTGCTGGTGTTGTGTGACGTATATGCTCTGTGCTGGTGTTGTGTGACGTATATGCTCTGTGCTGGTGGTGTGTGACGTATATGCTCTGTGCTGGTGTTGTGTGACGTATATGCCCTGTGTTGGTGTTGTGTGAGGTATATGCTCTGTGCTGGTGGTGTGTGACGTATATGCTCTGTGCTGGTGTTGTGTGACGTATATGCTCTGTGCTGGTGGTGTGTGATGTATATGCTCTGTGCTGGTGGTGTGTGACGTATATGCTCTGTGCTGGTGGTGTGTGACGTATATGCTGTGTGCTGGTGTTGTGTGACGTATATGCTCTGTGCTGGTGGTGTGTGACGTATACGCTCTGTGTTGGTGGTGTGTGACGTATATTCTCTGTGCTGGTGGTGTGTGACGTATATGCCCTGTGCTGGTGGTGTGTGACGTATATTCTCTGTGCTGGTGGTGTGTGACGTATATGCCCTGTGCTGGTGGTGTGTGACGTATATGCTCTGTGCTGGTGTTGTGTGACGTATATGCTCTTTGCTGGTGGTGTGTGACGTATATGCTCTGTGCTGGTGGTGTGTGACGCATATGCCCTGTGCTGGTTGTGTGACGTATACGCTCTGTGTTGGTGTTGTGTGACGTATACGCTCTGTGCTGGTGTTGTGTGACGTATATGCTCTGTGCTGGCGGTGTGTGACGTATATGCTCTGTGCTGGTGTTGTGTGACGTATATGCTCTGTGCTGGTGTTGTGTGACGTATATGCTCTGTGCTGGTGGTGTGTGACGTATATGCTCTGTGCTGGTGTTGTGTGACGTATACGCTCTGTGCTGGTGTGTGACGTATACGCTCTGTGCTGGTGTTGTGTGACGTATATGCTCTGTGCTGGTGGTGTGTGACGTATATGCTCTGTGCTGGTGTTGTGTGACGTATACGCTCTGTGCTGGTGTGTGACGTATACGCTCTGTGCTGGTGTTGTGTGACGTATATGCTCTGTGCTGGTGGTGTGTGACGTATATGCTCTGTGCTGGTGTGTGACGTATATGCTCTGTGCTGGTGTTGTGTGACGTATATGCTCTGTGCTGGTGGTGTGTGACGTATATGCTCTGTGCTGGTGTGTGACGTATATGCTCTGTGCTGGTGGTGTGTGACGTATATGCTCTGTGCTGGTGTTGTGTGACGTATATGCTCTGTGCTGGTGTTGTGTGACGTATATGCTCTGTGCTGGTGTTGTGTGACGTATATGCTCTGTGCTGGTGGTGTGTGACGTATATGCTCTGTGCTGGTGTGTGACGTATATGCTCTGTGCTGGTGTTGTGTGACGTATATGCTCTGTGCTGGTGGTGTGTGACGTATATGCTCTGTGCTGGTGTTGTGTGACGTATATGCTCTGTGCTGGTGGTGTGTGACGTATATGCCCTGTGCTGGTGTTGTGTGACGTATATTCTCTGTGCTGGTGGTGTGTGACGTATATGCTCTGTGCTGGTGGTGTGTGACGTATATGCTCTGTGCTGGTGTGTGACGTATATGCCCTGTGTTGGTGTTGTGTGACGTATATGCCCTGTGTTGGTGTTGTGTGACGTATATTCTCTGTGCTGGTGGTGTGTGACGTATATGCCCTGTGCTGGTGTTGTGTGACGTATATGCTCTGTGCTGGCGTTGTGTGACGTATATGCTCTGTGCTGGTGGTGTGTGACGTATATGCCCTGTGCTGGTGTTGTGTGACGTATATTCTCTGTGCTGGTGTTGTGTGACGTATATGCTCTGTGCTGGTGTTGTGTGACGTATATTCTCTGTGCTGGTGTTGTGTGACGTATATTCTCTGTGCTGGTGGTGTGTGACGTATATGCCCTGTGCTGGTGTTGTGTGACGTATATTCTCTGTGCTGGTGGTGTGTGACGTATATGCTCTGTGCTGGTGTTGTGTGACGTATATGCTCTGTGCTGGTGTGTGACGTATATGCTCTGTGCTGGTGTTGTGTGACGTATATGCCCTGTGTTGGTGTTGTGTGACGTATATGCCCTGTGCTGGTGGTGTGTGACGTATATGCTCTGTGCTGGTGTGTGACGTATATGCCCTGTGTTGGTGTTGTGTGACGTATATGCCCTGTGCTGGTGTTGTGTGACGTATATGCTCTGTGCTGGTGTTGTGTGACGTATATGCCCTGTGCTGGTGGTGTGTGACGTATATGCTCTGTGCTGGTGTGTGACGTATATTCTCTGTGCTGGTGTTGTGTGACGTATATGCCCTGTGCTGGTGTTGTGTGACGTATATGCTCTGTGCTGGTGTGTGACGTATATGCCCTGTGTTGGTGTTGTGTGACGTATATGCTCTGTGCTGGTGTTGTGTGACGTATATGCCCTGTGCTGGTGGTGTGTGACGTATATGCTCTGTGCTGGTGGTGTGTGACGTATATGCCCTGTGTTGGTGTTGTGTGACGTATATGCTCTGTGCTGGTGTTGTGTGACGTATATGCCCTGTGTTGGTGTTGTGTGACGTATATGCTCTGTGCTGGTGTTGTGTGACGTATATGCCCTGTCCTGGTGTTGTGTGACGTATATGCTCTGTGCTGGTGTTGTGTGACGTATATGCCCTGTGCTGGTGGTGTGTGACGTATATGCCCTGTGTTGGTGTTGTGTGACGTATATGCTCTGTGCTGGTGTTGTGTGACGTATATGCTCTGTGCTGGTGTTGTGTGACGTATATGCTCTGTGCTGGTGTTGTGTGACGTATATGCTCTGTGCTGGTGTTGTGTGACGTATATGCCCTGTGCTGGTGGTGTGTGACGTATATGCTCTGTGCTGGTGGTGTGTGACGTATATGCCCTGTGTTGGTGTTGTGTGACGTATATGCTCTGTGCTGGTGTTGTGTGAGGTATATGCTCTGTGCTGGTGTTGTGTGAGGTATATGCTCTGTGCTGGTGTTGTGTGACGTATATGCTCTGTGCTGGTGGTGTGTGACGTATATGCCCTGTGTTGGTGTTGTGTGACGTATATGCTCTGTGCTGGTGTTGTGTGACGTATATGCTCTGTGCTGGTGGTGTGTGACGTATATGCTCTGTGCTGGTGTTGTGTGACGTATATGCTCTGTGCTGGTGTGTGACGTATATGCTCTGTGCTGGTGTTGTGTGACGTATATGCTCTGTGCTGGTGTTGTGTGACGTATATGCTCTGTGCTGGTGTTGTGTGACGTATATGCCCTGTGTTGGTGTTGTGTGACGTATATGCCCTGTGTTGGTGTTGTGTGACGTATATGCTCTGTGCTGGTGTTGTGTGACGTATATGCCCTGTGCTGGTGTTGTGTGACGTATATGCTCTGTGCTGGTGTTGTGTGACGTATATGCCCTGTGTTGGTGTTGTGTGACGTATATGCCCTGTGTTGGTGTTGTGTGACGTATATGCCCTGTGCTGGTGTTGTGTGACGTATATGCTCTGTGCTGGTGGTGTGTGACGTATATGCTCTGTGCTGGTGTGTGACGTATATGCTCTGTGCTGGTGGTGTGTGACGTATATGCTCTGTGCTGGTGTTGTGTGACGTATATGCTCTGTGCTGGTGTTGTGTGACGTATATGCTCTGTGCTGGTGGTGTGTGACGTATATGCTCTGTGCTGGTGTTGTGTGACGTATATGCTCTGTGCTGGTGTTGTGTGACGTATATGCTCTGTGCTGGTGGTGTGTGACGTATATGCTCTGTGCTGGTGGTGTGTGACGTATATGCTCTGTGCTGGTGTTGTGTGACGTATATGCCCTGTGCTGGTGTTGTGTGACGTATATGCTCTGTGCTGGTGTTGTGTGACGTATATGCTCTGTGCTGGTGGTGTGTGACGTATATGCTCTGTGCTGGTGGTGTGTGACGTATATGCTCTGTGCTGGTGGTGTGTGACGTATATGCTCTGTGCTGGTGTTGTGTGACGTATATGCTCTGTGCTGGTGTGTGACGTATATGCCCTGTGCTGGTGTTGTGTGACGTATATGCTCTGTGCTGGTGTGTGACGTATATGCTCTGTGCTGGTGGTGTGTGACGTATATGCTCTGTGCTGGTGTTGTGTGACGTATATGCTCTGTGCTGGTGTGTGACGTATATGCTCTGTGCTGGTGGTGTGTGACGTATATGCTCTGTGCTGGTGGTGTGTGACGTATATGCTCTGTGCTGGTGTTGTGTGACGTATATGCTCTGTGCTGGTGGTGTGTGACGTATATGCTCTGTGCTGGTGTTGTGTGACGTATATGCTCTGTGTTGGTGGTGTGTGACGTATATGCTCTGTGCTGGTGGTGTGTGACGTATATGCTCTGTGCTGGTGGTGTGTGACGTATATGCTCTGTGTTGGTGTTGTGTGACGTATACGCTCTGTGCTGGTGTTGTGTGACGTATATGCTCTGTGCTGGTGGTGTGTGACGTATATGCTCTGTGCTGGTGTTGTGTGACGTATATGCTCTGTGTTGGTGGTGTGTGACGTATATGCTCTGTGCTGGTGGTGTGTGACGTATATGCTCTGTGCTGGTGGTGTGTGACGTATATGCTCTGTGCTGGTGTTGTGTGACGTATACGCTCTGTGCTGGTGTTGTGTGACGTATATGCTCTGTGCTGGTGTTGTGTGACGTATATGCTCTTTGCTGGTGTTGTGTGACGTATATGCTCTGTGTTGGTGGTGTGTGACGTATATGCTCTGTGCTGGTGGTGTGTGACGTATATGCTCTGTGCTGGTGGTGTGTGACGTATATGCTCTGTGTTGGTGTTGTGTGACGTATATGCTCTGTGTTGGTGTTGTGTGACGTATATGCTCTGTGCTGGTGGTGTGTGACGTATATGCTCTGTGCTGGTGTTGTGTGACGTATATGCTCTGTGCTGGTGTTGTGTGACGTATATGCTCTGTGCTGGTGTTGTGTGACGTATATGCTCTGTGCTGGTGTTGTGTGACGTATATGCTCTGTGCTGGTGGTGTGTGACGTATATGCTCTGTGCTGGTGTTGTGTGACGTATATGCTCTGTGCTGGTGTTGTGTGACGTATATGCTCTGTGCTGGTGGTGTGTGACGTATATGCTCTGTGCTGGTGGTGTGTGACGTATATGCTCTGTGCTGGTGTTGTGTGACGTATATGCCCTGTGCTGGTGTTGTGTGACGTATATGCTCTGTGCTGGTGTTGTGTGACGTATATGCTCTGTGCTGGTGGTGTGTGACGTATATGCTCTGTGCTGGTGGTGTGTGACGTATATGCTCTGTGCTGGTGGTGTGTGACGTATATGCTCTGTGCTGGTGTTGTGTGACGTATATGCTCTGTGCTGGTGTGTGACGTATATGCCCTGTGCTGGTGTTGTGTGACGTATATGCTCTGTGCTGGTGTGTGACGTATATGCTCTGTGCTGGTGGTGTGTGACGTATATGCTCTGTGCTGGTGTTGTGTGACGTATATGCTCTGTGCTGGTGTGTGACGTATATGCTCTGTGCTGGTGGTGTGTGACGTATATGCTCTGTGCTGGTGGTGTGTGACGTATATGCTCTGTGCTGGTGTTGTGTGACGTATATGCTCTGTGCTGGTGGTGTGTGACGTATATGCTCTGTGCTGGTGTTGTGTGACGTATATGCTCTGTGTTGGTGGTGTGTGACGTATATGCTCTGTGCTGGTGGTGTGTGACGTATATGCTCTGTGCTGGTGGTGTGTGACGTATATGCTCTGTGTTGGTGTTGTGTGACGTATACGCTCTGTGCTGGTGTTGTGTGACGTATATGCTCTGTGCTGGTGGTGTGTGACGTATATGCTCTGTGCTGGTGTTGTGTGACGTATATGCTCTGTGTTGGTGGTGTGTGACGTATATGCTCTGTGCTGGTGGTGTGTGACGTATATGCTCTGTGCTGGTGGTGTGTGACGTATATGCTCTGTGCTGGTGTTGTGTGACGTATACGCTCTGTGCTGGTGTTGTGTGACGTATATGCTCTGTGCTGGTGTTGTGTGACGTATATGCTCTTTGCTGGTGTTGTGTGACGTATATGCTCTGTGTTGGTGGTGTGTGACGTATATGCTCTGTGCTGGTGGTGTGTGACGTATATGCTCTGTGCTGGTGGTGTGTGACGTATATGCTCTGTGTTGGTGTTGTGTGACGTATATGCTCTGTGTTGGTGTTGTGTGACGTATATGCTCTGTGCTGGTGGTGTGTGACGTATATGCTCTGTGCTGGTGTTGTGTGACGTATATGCTCTGTGCTGGTGTTGTGTGACGTATATGCTCTGTGCTGGTGTTGTGTGACGTATATGCTCTGTGCTGGTGTTGTGTGACGTATATGCTCTGTGCTGGTGTTGTGTGACGTATATGCTCTGTGCTGGTGTTGTGTGACGTATATGCCCTGTGCTGCTGTGTGATGAGACCCTCATTGCTTCTTATAGACCTGTGACTTTATTTCATGCTCTAATTAGAAGAACATCACAATTGTTACTTTGGTATTACACACTGCGGTGATAATACTCGCGCTCCGATATCTGTTGTCTGACGCTGCGTCCTTAGCTGCTCCTGTTGAATACTTGCATTACCGTCACTATCGAGGATTATTGTAATATTCTTCGCCGTCGTGTGGGTGACACGTTCCTGTTTTTCATTCCTGAGATTTCGCTCTTCACTAACATCTCATTTTACTCATCGTTTGGCTTCATTTATCAGGGCGGCTCGAGCTCGGAATAATCTATGAAAAGGGAAGCGGTCTTTGGTATTTTTTTCATAAGCTGTAATCAAATCTACTCCCCGGCACTTAGCGTTTCCATAAACATCAGTAAAGGACACAAGAAAATTGATTTATTGGCATGAAAATGACAGACAAACCTTTCCCGGGTGCGAGTCGAAGTCTGAGCCGGAACAATGGAGCTATGAACCGAACGCACGGGGACAGAGAACCCGAAATCACCGCACTTCACCGAGACCGTGTCATTAACTAAGAGAGTCAGTGCTTAGTGCACGGTCCTTAAAGGGGATGTGATATTAAGCATGACGGTATAACCTGGGCGTCTCCTGTATATAATCTATGATGTCGACGGCTACACGTTGAAATGGTTCCTCAATTATGGGCAGGGATTGCAGGGGTACCTTATGTCGAGCTCCTGGATGCCGCATTCGCTGGCACACATCACAGGTGCGGCAATAATGGGCTACCGACTGCGAGACGCCCGGCCAGTAGAGTTGAGCGATACCGTCCGATACTTCAAAGTATCGTATCGGATGGTATCGGCCGATCTTTAAAAAAAGTATCGGTATCGCCGATTCCGATACCGGAAGTCCCATTCAAGTCTATGGGACTTCCGGTATCGGAATAAGAAAAACCCTTTCCTGCCCTTGTACAGCCTCTCTGGGGTCTGTACGGGCCTTTCGGGGGGCTGTGCCGGCCTGCCAGGGGGTCTGTGCAGGCTCCGGTGGTCTGTGCCGGCCTGCCGGTGGTCTGTGCAGGCTCCGGGGGGCTGTGCCGGCCTGCCGGGGGGCTGTGCCGGCCTGCCGGGGGGCTGTGCCGGCCTGCCGGGGGGCTGTGCAGGCTCCGGGGGGCTGTGCCGGCCTGCTGGGGGGCTGTGCCGGCCTGCCGGGGGGCTGTGCCGGCCTGCCGGTGGTCTGTGCAGGCTCCGGGGGTCTGTGCAGGCATCGTCCGATGGGACTACAAGTCCCATCGGGCGATGCCTGCTACCATGACAGTGATTGACACATTAGCCAATGATGGGACAGTAGTAGTCCCATCATCCGGCTAATGTGTTAAATGTAAAAAAAAAAAAAAAAAATTACATGCTACATACATACAACATGCATACTACATACATGCTACATTCATACTACATACTACATACATGCTACATACATACTACATATATACTACATGCATGCTACATACATACCACATACATACTACATACATACTACATGCTACATACATACCACATACATGCTACATATATACTACATGCATGCTACATACATACTACATATATACTACATGCATGCTACATACATACTGCATGCTACATGCATGCTACATACATACTACATACATACTACATGCTACATACATACCACATATATACTACATACATACAATACATTCATACAATACATACATAGACATACAGTACATATAACATAGAGTAACATACTTACCAATACTTGTCACATTGTTCCCCGAAGCCATTGTCGTCTACGGAATAAATATTAACATAACAAACCACAAAAATACTCACCCACGATCCGAAGCAGTCCACGAGTGTGTCCCACGACGATCTTGGGTAGAGAACTGCAGCATCAGCTGTTGCTGCCGTTCTCTACGGGCTGCAGGAATCCAATGACGGAAGGTAGGTATCCTTCCGCACTGTATTCCTCCGCCAAAAAAAAGTCCCTAGTCTCACTTTATGCCATTGCTGTGTGGGAAATGTAGCATGTAGTATGTATGTAGCATGCATGTAGTATGTATGTAGTATTTTTTTTTTTTTTTTTTTTTAACATTTAACACATTAGCCGGATGATGGGACTACTACTGTCCCATCATTGGCTAATGTGTCAATCACTGTCATGGTAGCAGGCATCGCCAGATGGGACTTGTAGTCCCATCGGACGATGCTTGCACAGACCCCCGGACATCAGCACAGCCCCCCGGCAGGCCGGCACAGCCCCCCGGCAGGCCGGTACAGACCCCCACAGGGTGCACAGACCACCGGCAGGCCGGCACAGCCCCCCGGCAGGCCGGTACAGACCCCGGGCAGTCCACACAGTCCCCCGGCAGGCCGGCACAGCCCCCCGGCAGGCCGGCAGAGACCCCCGGAAGGCCCGAAATGACGGCGCATCATGATGCGCACACACCGCGCATCATGATGACGTCAGGCCGTCAATCAACTGAACTTCCGATTCCGATGCCGAATTCCGATATTGAAAAAATATCGGAAGTCGGTATCGGAATTCCGATACAGCAAGTATCGGCCGATACCCGATACTTGCGGTATCGGAATGCTCAACACTACCGGCCAGTAAAAACTTTGGGTGAGTCTCTTTTCAGTCCTTTTTCTCCCTTGATGCCCAGCCAAGGGGATGTCATGGGCCAGTTGGAGTAGCTGTGCCCTGTACTTCTGAGGGACAATGAGTTGCCTGGTCGTTGCGTCAGGGTTGCCCTGGTCACTGCCCTTTGTTACATGATAATACGGTCCGTTTTCTCGAGTGAAGCCATCCCCATTATCTCCTATGTGCCCAGTTTCTGCCTTTCGCCTAAGGGCTGCTTAGGTAGTGTTCCCCTCTATTTCTCTCCTAAACTCCTCTCTGTCCCAAGACTCTCCCAATGTAGTAGCAGCGAAAGTATTGCTTACCGACTCTGATGCAGTTCGTGCTGGTTTCTCCCCGGTGGGGTCCGGATGACGTAGTGCTTGAAGGGCCTGTAGTCGGGTGACTGCTCCCACAAATTGGCACTGTAACTCCCCAATGTCGTTCCCAAGGAGGATATCTGCAGGAAGTCCTCCCATAACTCCAATCCAACACAGTTTTTCTCCACAACCATAATCCAAACGCACAGAAGCTCGCTGTATATATTTGCGGGCACCGCCCGCCAGGACAATGGGAATTCCCGGACCCTGGTGAATTGCCTCGGGTCGAACCACACGGGGGTCAGCGATAGTCAAGAATGCCCCCGTGTCTCTAAATCCTGACACTTTGTATCCATCAATAAAGACATCCTGCAGGTGGCATTGCCGTTGCTCTGAGTAGCTAAAGGACAGAGGCCGGAGTCCGTACACTCCAGGAGGGGTATCTATGGTGCCGTGGTCGGTGGTCCACTCTGGTGGGGGTGGTGGTAGCTCTTCCTCAGGTGTGGTGGAGTGTACAAGATGCACTGGACGAGGTGGGGCTGCGTGGGACTCCCTCCGATTCCTGGAGGGACAGCCAGACTGCAAATGTCCAGGTTGCCTACACCCATAACACCTCCTCTCTGTGATACCCCCAGGTCGTGGTCGGAACTGTTGGGGCCTAGGATTGTGAGGCGTGATTGTCATCGGCTTGCGACTAGGTGGAAGGGCAGATATAATTGGAGGGGGACGGGGCGCAGGAGCAGGCCGTGGTTCATTGTCCAGAAGCCTCCTCCATTGCGGCCGGATAGTAAGGGCTTCATCGGCCAGGGCTGCAGCTCTATCCACGGTACACGGCGTGCGCTCCCGGACCCATTCCCGTACCTCTGCGGGGCACTTGGCAAGAAATTGTTCTATAAGGAACGCCTGTATAACATCTTCCACAGTAAAGGCGTTTTCTGCTTCCAGCCATCTCCGACATGCCTCGGACATCTTATGTGCATACATCCTAAACGATCCCCCCGTGGTGCATGGGAGGTCTCGGAACTTGGCCCTATATGAGTCTGGGGTGATAGCATGGTAATCCAGGATAGTCCGCTTTACAATGTTATAATCCCGATTCCGCAGTGCATCAATGGTTCGGTAAGCCTCCGCCATGCTTCCGTTCAGGAGTCCCACTAACAAACGCATCCAGCTAGAGTGTGGCACCTCCATCACAGTACACTGCTGCTCAAAGTCTTTGAAGAACCCCTCCACATCTCCGGAAGCCTCATCAAATGGCTTAAACTCTGTCCGGGTGATCCGTACAGGCTCCCGGATTTTTGGGGTTACACTCCACGTTGCGTTACTCCCTTTTTCAAGCTCCATTGCTTCCTGTCTCCGCTGTGCCCGGCGGGCAGCCTCCTCCTTGTACTCCTGAGAGACGCCGGGGCCCAGAACCGCCATCTCTTCTTCATACCACACCAACCACTGGCTTTTCTGGAAGGGGATCCCTGTCTCCAGTGCTCGTCCTTCAGACATCTGGGAGGAGGTGGCCGGGCTAGCGCCCACCAATAGATTAAGGCCTCTTTAGTCAGTCCCTGGTAGTTCAGGCCCAGGTCTCTGGCTCTCTCCTGTAAACTGCATACAGTCCAATTTCTGTACTCACTCTGTGGGTGGTTCTCCATTGGGTTACGCTCTGTTGATCCCACCGCTGCCACCAGTTGTCACGGGGTCCTTCTCTGGTATCACACAATCAACAGAGCAAGCGAAGAGTGAACAATTCCAAGACCTTTATTCAGGCAAAAATACGAAAAGGTCCATATTCAGTCCACCACACAAAGGATAAGATAGTCCAGAATAAGAATGCAGTCCAGTATCAGGATAAAATGTCCAGGGAAACGAGATTCCACAACTCTAGCACCAGAGGATAAAATGGGTCCTTCTCTCTGAAATGCAGTCTTTACACGATACCGCAACTGACTGTCCAGCTGCTGTTCTCCCCACCCCCTTCCTTGTCCAGGGGTAGTCAAACCAGTTGGGGCAGTTTCCAGGCCTCCCAGAGGAGAACAAAGGGCCTTAGGGATTAATGCACTACAGGGGGTCATCAAGAGACAGATACAGTGAGGCTGTAGACTTACAATGTAATAAGAAAAACACTATGAAAATAACTGGAATTGTTAAAAATAGGAATATACAAAAAATGACATCCACATAACATATCACACCATCACAACCTCTCCCCCCCATAATAAGTGAGCACGCCATGAGGTCTACACAGACCTCTGGCCTGCTCACTTTAGTCCACATTGCTCAGTTATTTATAGTTCCTTGTACAGTGGCAGGGGTAGGTCGGCCTGGGGAGCCTATGGTTCTTCTTGTCGAGACAGTCCATCGGCGTTCTGGTGTTGGCTTCCCCGCTTGTATTGGATGGAGAAGCTGTAGGGTTGTAAGGACAAGCTCCACCACAGCAATCTTCCATTGTCCCCTGATACGCGGTTCAGCCATGTGAGGGGGTTGTGGTCTGTAACAATTGTGAAGTCTCTGCCATACAAGTATGGCTGCAATTTTTTTAGCGCCCATACGATGGCAAGGCACTCCTTTTCAATAGTGGCATAGGCAACTTCCCGATCCAGTAGTTTCAGACTGGCAAAAGCAACAGGATGTTCTTCTCCGGCGGCGTTTACTTGGCTAAGTACTGCCCCAATCCCAAAGGTGGATGCATCTGTCTGCACGAGGAACCTGCATTCATAATCCGGGGCAGAAAAACACTATGAAAATAACTGGAATTGTTAAAAATAGGAATATACAAAAAATGATATCCACATAACATATCACACCATCACAAGCTGGTATAACCTGGGCATCTCCTGTATATAATTATAAATGTACAGCTGGTATAACCTGGGCATCTCCTGTATATAATTATACATATACAGCTGGTATAACCTGGGCATCTCCTATATATAATTATATATGTACAGCCGGTATAACCTGGGCATCTCCTGTATATAATTATATATGTACGGCTGGTATAACCTGGGAATCTCCTGTATATAATTATATATGTACAGCCGGTATAACCTGGGGATCTCCTGTATATAATTATATATGTACAGCTGGTATAACCTGGACATCTCCTGTATATAATTATATATGTACTGCTGGTATAACCTGGGTATTTCCTGTGTATAATTATATATGTACAGCTGGTATAACCTGGGCATCTCCTGTATATAATTATATATGAACAGCCGGTATAATCTGGGCATCTCCTGTATATAATTATATATGTACAGCCGGTATAACCTGGGCATCTCCTGTATATAATTATAAAAGTACAGCCGGTATAACCTGGGCGTCTCCTGTATATTATTATATATGTACAGCTGGTATAACCTGGGCATCTCCTGTATATAATTATATATGTACAGCTGGTATAACCTGGGTGTCTCCTGTATATAATTATATATGTACAGCTGGTATAACCTGGGCGTCTCCTGTATATAATTATATATGTACAGCTGGTATAACCTGGGCATCTCCTGTATATAATTATATATGTACAGCCGGTATAACCTGGGCATCTCCTGTATATAATTATATATGTACAGCCGGTATAACCTGGGCATCTCCTGTATATAATTATATATGTACAGCTGGTATAACCTGGGCATATCCTGTATATAATTATATATGTATAGCTGGTATATCCTGGGCATCTCCTGTATATAATTATATATGTACAGCCGGTATAACCTGGGCATCTCCTGTATATAATTATATATGTATAGCTGGTATATACTGGGCATCTCCTGTATATAATTATATATGTATAGCTGGTATATCCTGGGCATCTCCTGTATATAATTATATATATACAGCTGGTATAACCTGGGTATCTCCTGTATATAATTATATATGTACAGCTGGTATAACCTGGGTATCTCCTGTATATAATTATATATGTATAGCTGGTATAACCTAGGCATCACCTGTATATAATTATATATGTACAGCTGGTATAACCTGGGCATCTCCTGTATAAAATTATATATGTACAGCTGGCATAACTTGGGCATCTCCTGTACATAATTATATATGTACAGCTGGTATAACCTGGGTATATCCTGTATATAATTATACTAGCTGAAGAGCCCGGCGCTGCCCGGATATAGTAACTAACTGTGGTTAGTTATAGCAAATTATAATTATCCTCCATCCCATAGTCCCGTGCCCATATACCCATCATACATATCCTCCATCCTCCATCCCATAGTCCCGTGCCCATATACCCGTTATACATATCCTCCATCCCATAGTCGAGTGCCCATATACCCATCATACATATCCTCCATCCCATAGTCCAGTGCCCATATATCCACGATCCCATAGTCCCGTGCCCATATACCCGTTATACATATCCTCCATCCCATAGTCGAGTGCCCATATACCCATCATACATATCCTCTATCCCTTAGTCCAGTGCCCATATACCCATCACACATCCTCCATCCCATAGTAGAGTGCCCATATACCCATCACACATCCTCCATCCCATAGTCAACCACTATGACATCATAATGAGGGGCGGGGCTTGACGCGCACACACTTTTTCCCCAGTATATAGATAGGGGCAAAATTGTTTGGTGAATTGGAACGCGCGAGGTTAAAATTTTGCCTCACAACATAGCTTAGGACGCTCTCGGGGTCCAGACATGTGACTGTGCCAAATTTTGTGGCTGTAGCTGCGACGGTGCGGATGCCTATCCCGGACATACACACATACATACACACACACATACATACATTGAGCTTTATATATTAGATGTACAGGTGGTATAACCTGGGCATCTCCTGTATATAATTATATATGTACAGCTGATATAACCTGGGCATCTCCTGTATATAATTATATATGTACAGCTGGTATAACCTGGGCATCTCCTGTATATAATTATATATGTACAGCTGGTATAACCTGGGCATCTCCTGTATATAATTATATATGTACAGCTGGTATAACCTGGACATCTCCTGTATATAATTATATATGTACAGCTGGTATAACCTGGGCATCTCCTGTATATAATTAGATATGTACAGCCGGTATAACCTGGGCATCTCCTGTATATAATTATATGTGTACAGCCGGTATAACCTGGGCATCTCCTGTATATAATTATATATGTACAGCTGGTATAACCTGGGCATCTCCTGTATATAATTATATATGTACAGCCGGTATAACCTGGGCATCTCCTGTATATAATTATATATGTACAGCTGGTATAACCTGGGTATCTCCTGTATATAATTATATATGTACAGCTGGTATAACCTGGGCATCTCCTGTATATAATTATATATGTACAGCTGGTATAACCTGGGGATCTCCTGTATATAATTATATATGTACAGCTGGTATAACCTGGGCATCTCCTGTATATAATTATATGTGTACAGCTGGTATAACCTGGACATCTCCTGTATATAATTATATATGTACAGCCAGTATAACCTGGGGATCTCCTGTATATAGTTATATATGTACAGCCGGTATAATCTGGGCATCTCCTGTATATAATTATATATGTACAGCCAGTATAACCTGGGCATCTCCTGTATATAATTATATATGTACAGCCGATATAACCTGGGCATCTCCTGTATATAATTATATATATGCAGCTGGTATAACCTGGGTATCTCCTGTATATAATTATATATGTACAGCTGGTATATCCTGGGCATCTCCTGTATATATTGATATATGTACAGCTGGTATAACCTGGGCATCTCCTGTATATAATTATATATGTACAGCCAGTATAACCTGGGCATCTCCTGTATATAATTATATATATGCAGCTGGTATAACCTGGGCATCTCCTGTATATAATTATATATGTACAGCTGGTATATCCTGGACATCTCCTGTATATAATTATATATGTACAGCTGGTATAACCTGGACATCTCCTGTATATAATTAAATATGTACGGCCGGTATAACCTGGGTATCTCCTGTATATAATTATATATGTACAGCTGGTATAACCTGGGCATCTCCTGTATATAATTATATATGTACAGCCGGTATAACCTTGTTATCTCCTGTATATAATTATATATGTACAGCTGGTATAACCTGGACATCTCCTGTATATAATTATATATGTACAGCTGGTATAACCCGAGCATCTCCTGTATATAATTATATATGTACAGCTGGTATAACCTGGACATCTCCTGTATATAATTAAATATGTACAGCCGGTATAACCTGGGTATCTCCTGTATATAATTATATATGTACAGCTGGTATAACCTGGGCATCTCCTGTATATAATTATATATGTACAGCTGGTATAACCTGGACATCTCCTGTATATAATTAAATATGTACAGCCGGTATAACCTTGGTATCTCCTGTATATAATTATATATGTACAGCTGGTATAACCTGGGCATCTCCTGTATATAATTATATATATACAGCCGGTATAACCTGGGTATCTCCTGTATATAATTATATATGTACAGCCGGTATAACCTGGACATCTCCTGTATATAATTATATATGTACAGCCGGTATAACCTGGGTATCTCCTGTATATAATTATATATGTACAGCTGGTATAACCTGGGCATCTCCTGTATATAATTATATATGTACAGCTGGTATAACCCGAGCATCTCCTGTATATAATTATATATGTACAGCTGGTATAACCTGGACATCTCCTGTATATAATTATATATGTACAGCCGGTATAACCTGGACATCTCCTGTATATAATTATATATGTACAGCTGGTATAACCCGAGCATCTCCTGTATATAATTATATATGTACAGCTGGTATAACCTGGACATCTCCTGTATATAATTAAATATGTACAGCCGGTATAACCTGGACATCTCCTGTATATAATTATATATGTACAGCTGCTATAACCTGGGTATCTCCTGTTTTTAATTATATATGTACAGCCGGTATAACCTGGGCATCTCCTGTATATAATTATATATGTACAGCTGTTATAACCTGGGCATCTCCTGTATATGATTATATATGTACAGCCGGTATAACCTGGGCATCTCCTGTATATAATTATATATGTACAGCTGGTATAACCTGGACATCTCCTGTATATAATTATATATGTACAGCCGGTATAACCTGGACATCTCCTGTATATAATTATATATGTACAGCTGGTATAACCCGAGCATCTCCTGTATATAATTATATATGTACAGCTGGTATAACCTGGACATCTCCTGTATATAATTAAATATGTACAGCCGGTATAACCTGGACATCTCCTGTATATAATTATATATGTACAGCTGCTATAACCTGGGTATCTCCTGTATTTAATTATATATGTACAGCCGGTATAACCTGGGCATCTCCTGTATATAATTATATATGTACAGCTGGTATAACCTGGGCATCTCCTGTATATAATTATATATGTACAGCTGGTATTACCTGGGCATCTCCTGTTTATAATTATATATGTACAGCTGCTATAACCTGGGTATCTCCTGTATTTAATTATATATGTACAGCCGGTATAACCTGGGCATCTCCTGTATATAATTATATATGTACAGCTGGTATAACCTGGTCATCTCCCGTATATAATTATATATGTACAGCTAGTATAACCTGGGCATCTCCCGTATATAATTATATATGTACAGCTGGTATAACCTGGACATCTCCTGTATATAACTATATATGTACAGCTGGTATAACCTGGGCATCTCCTGTATATAACTATATGTGTACAGCTGGTATAACCTGGGCATCTCCTGTATATAACTATATGTGTACAGCTGGTATAACCTGGGCGTCTCCTGTATATAATTATATATGAACAGCCGGTATAACCTGGGCATCTCCTGTATATAATTATATATGTACAGCTGGTATAACCTGGGCATCTCCTGTGTATAATTATATATGTACAGCTGGTATAATCTGGGCATCTCCTGTGTATAATTATATATGTACAGCTGGTATAACCTGGGCATCTCCTGTATATAATTATATATGTACAGCTGGTATAACCTGGGTATCTCCTGTATATAATTATATGTGTACAGCTGATATAACCTGGGTATCTCCTGTATATGATTATATATGTACAGCTGGTATAACCTGGGCATCTCCTGTATATAATTATATATGTACAGCTGGTATAACCTGGGTATCTCCTGTATATGATTATATATGTACAGCTGGTATAACCTGGGCATATTATGTATATAATTATATATGTACAGCTGGTATAACCTGGGCATCTCCTGTATATAACTATATGTGTACATCTGGTATAACCTGGGTATCTCCTGTATATAACTATATGTGTACAGCTGGTATAACCTGGGTATCTCCTGTATATGATTATATATGTACAGCTGGTATAACCTGGGCATCTCCTGTATATAACTATATGTGTACAGCTGGTATAACCTGGGTATCTCCTGTATATGATTATATATGTACAGCTGGTATAACCTGGGCATATTATGTATATAATTATATATGTACAGCTGGTATAACCTGGGCATCTCCTGTATATAACTATATGTGTACAGCTGGTATAACCTGGGCATCTCCTGTATATAACTATATGTGTACAGCTGGTATAACCTGGGCATCTCCTGTATATAACTATATGTGTACAGCTGGTATAACCTGGGCGTTTCCTGTATATAATTATATATGAACAGCCGGTATAACCTGGGCATCTCCTGTATATAATTATATATGTACAGCTGGTATAACCTGGGCATCTCCTGTGTATAATTATATATGTACAGCTGGTATAATCTGGGCATCTCCTGTGTATAATTATATATGTACAGCTGGTATAACCTGGGCATCTCCTGTATATAATTATATATGTACAGCTGGTATAACCTGGGTATCTCCTGTATATAATTATATGTGTACAGCTGATATAACCTGGGTATCTCCTGTATATGATTATATATGTACAGCTGGTATAACCTGGGCATCTCCTGTATATAATTATATATATACAGCTGGTATAACCTGGGTATCTCCTGTATATGATTATATATGTACAGCTGGTATAACCTGGGCATATTATGTATATAATTATATATGTACAGCTGGTATAACCTGGGCATCTCCCGTATATAATTATATATGTACAGCTGGTATAACCTGGGCATATTATGTATATAATTATATATGTACAGCTGGTATAACCTGGGCATATTATGTATATAATTATATATGTACAGCTGGTATAACCTGGGCATCTCCTGTGTATAATTATATATGTACAGCTGGTATAATCTGGGCATCTCCTGTGTATAATTATATATGTACAGCTGGTATAACCTGGGCATCTCCTGTATATAATTATATATGTACAGCTGGTATAACCTGGGTATCTCCTGTATATAATTATATGTGTACAGCTGATATAACCTGGGTATCTCCTGTATATGATTATATATGTACAGCTGGTATAACCTGGGCATCTCCTGTATATAATTATATATATACAGCTGGTATAACCTGGGTATCTCCTGTATATGATTATATATGTACAGCTGGTATAACCTGGGCATATTATGTATATAATTATATATGTACAGCTGGTATAACCTGGGCATCTCCCGTATATAATTATATATGTACAGCTGGTATATCCTGGGCATCTCCTGTATATAACTATATGTGTACAGCTGGTATAACCTGGATATCTCCTGTATATGATTATATATGTACAGCTGGTATAACCTGGGCATCTTCTGTATATAATTATATATGTACAGCTGGTATAACCTGGGTATCTCCTGTATATGATTATATATGTACAGCTGGTATAACCTGGGCATATTATGTATATAATTATATATGTACAGCTGGTATAACCTGGGCATATTATGTATATAATTATATATGTACAGCTGGTATATCCTGGGCATCTCCTGTATATAACTATATGTGTACAGCTGGTATAACCTGGGCATCTCCTGTTTATAATCATATATATGTACA
Organism: Dendrobates tinctorius; assembly: GCF_039654945.1. Taxonomy (NCBI): domain Eukaryota; kingdom Metazoa; phylum Chordata; class Amphibia; order Anura; family Dendrobatidae; genus Dendrobates; species Dendrobates tinctorius. The sequence goes on from NW_027361688.1 coordinate 4,341,723, forward strand.
GCTGGTATAACCTGGGCATCTCCTGTATATAACTATATGTGTACAGCCGGTATAACAATGTTTTTCTCCGTCACATAAGTCGTTCTCTCGTCCATCTTTCTTCTCGGCTCTCAGATTTGAACCCTTTGAAGCTCCGTTATCAACACATTTCCCTTTCAAATAATCCAGATTTGTTTTTGACGAGTTGGCAATGAAAAAATCCGGCTCCAATCTGATCATCAAGCAGCGGAGATAAAGCACCAAGAGATTATATCATCAGTAGGAGAAGCACTTAATGTCGGGCTCTTAGCCGCGCGCCGATCTCTGCCGCGTGGAGCCAGGACGCGCCTATAAAACACCAACGTTAATCAGCCCAATAAGGGAAGATTGAGATTCGCTAAATTCCTAACATTATTCTACAAGTCCACATGGAAAAAAAGAAAATATGATTTTTTTTAGGGAAATTTTATAGTTTTTCCCCCCGTTTTATAATGAATACGGTTGTTAAGTCGTCATTGTCTTCCATTCCTCTTTGGATAACTGCCCCCCCCCCCCGTAGGATAAGGTCAGTATAAATCAGAGCAGCTCACAGATTTTGGAGCCCTCAAGACAAAATATCGTACTAATGCCCTGGTGATCTAGAGGTGTAAAATCCCTGGGTATTAATGTGAAGAGTCCTGATGGTCTCCCATAACTAGGGTGTAATTGTCAATATTTCTAGTCCAGGGCAGGTAAGAGAATAATATCAACTTCCCTGGTGGTCTGGAGTTTTAAAATGTTTTATATCAATATTCCTAGATTTCTAGGTAAGTTAGTGGGGTTAATAATAACTTCCCAGGTGGCCTAGGGAATCACAGGACGTAATATCTAATAATTATCAGTATTTGCCTTGAAGGTTTTACTTCCAACATCTGTTGTGGTCCAGTATAGTGAGAGGATTAGTGTCCACTACTGGCAATAACTCTTATTGGATTTTTTTAATATTCCTGGTGGTCTGGGGTAGTAAAGGGCTTAATAACCAGGCCTGGTTATGATGGATACCAACTTCCCTGGTATTCTAGGGTAGTTTTAGGGTAGTGAAGGACTTAATATCCAGTCCTCCTCACCAAGAGAGCTGTAAGATTTGATATCAATATCCCTGGTGGTCTAGAGTCGTGAAGAGCTGAATCTCCAGTCTTGATTCTGATGAAAGCCGACAAAGATCACCAATTCTAGAATTGCCATGACCCAAAAAGACTGATTGCTGTCATAAAGGGGTCCTCAACAAAGTATTAGTGTAAGGGTGTGCGGCTCTAGGTAACCACATTATTGTGGTTCTTTATTTTTCTTTTTCCATTTCAGGGTTCATCTGGGGTGGATCGCCACTATAATTGTAGCACAGAAGCCATTTCTATACGTCTAGATTATCTGACTCTCCCCCCCCCAGAGTCTCCAGAGCAGAAATTGCGACATGAACTGAATGGAAGGAATAATTGATTCGAGTAAGTTCCCGCTAACCCTCCGCATCGCCCTCCGCGTATCTCTTATGAAGACCCTTGTCAGACATCATTTCGTATAGCGCCGCCGCGAGCGCCGTGCCGGGAGCCACACCATCAATTCCATACATACCGGGCTTGTTTTCAATAATAGAATGCTATTTCTGTCACCGGTTTGATGAATGGTTCTTGACACAAAGATCCCAACAAATCAAAGGGGTGACGTTGTATAAGTAATCACCCCGGCGCGCGCCAAGCCAAGACAATCCAATTTTGTTCCCTTTGATATATCAATTTCTTGTTGTTTGTCTCCGCCATTGAACTTCTGTTTCCTTTTGATCGTTGATACTTAGCGGCTGAAAGTCAATTATTAGTTATTTTTTTCTAACGTCTCTCAGAATTACGACTCGATATAAGGCGAGGCTGCGTCGTTATATACAAAAACAGCGGAGTCACAGTTTTCAACCATAGCTACAGTGACCCTGATAGAATGGTAGATAAAATCCCCGCATTTAGTGCATCCACAGTACAGTGACCCTGATAGAATGGTAGATAAAATCCCCACATTTAGTGCATCCACAGTACAGTGACCCTGATAGAGTAATAGATAAAATCCCCGCATTTAGTGCATCCACAGTACAGTGACCCTGATAGAATGGTAGATAAAATCCCTGCATTTAGTGCATCCACAGTACAGTGACCCTGATAGAATGGTAGATAAAATCCCTGCATTTAGTGCATCCACAGTACAGTGACCCTGATAGAATGGTAGATAAAATCCCTGCATTTAGTGCATCCACAGTACAGTGACCCTGATAGAATGGTAGATAAAATCCCTGCATTTAGTGCATCCACAGTACAGTGACCCTGATAGAATGGTAGATAAAATACCCGCATTTAGTGCATCCACAGTACAGTGACCCTGATAGAATGGTAGATAAAATCCCTGCATTTAGTGCATCCACAGTACAGTGACCCTGATAGAATGGTAGATAAAATACCCGCATTTAGTGCATCCACAGTACAGTGACCCTGATAGAATGGTAGATAAAATCCCCGCATTTAGTGCATCCACAGTACTTTGACCCTGATAGAATGGTAGATAAAATCCCCGCATTTAGTGCATCTAAAGTACAGTGACCCTGATAGAATGGTAGATAAAATCTCCGCATTTAGTGCATCCATAGTACAGTGACCCTGATAGAATGGTAGATAAAATCCCCATGTTTAGTGCATCCACAGTACAGTGACAGTATCATAGTAGTTATATTCTTGTACATAGTGGGCAGTATTATAGTAGTTATATTCTTGTACATAGGAGGCAGTATTATAGTAGTTATATTCTTGTACATAGGGTGCAGTATTATAGTAGTTATATTCTTGTACATAGGGGCAGTATTATAGTAGTTATATTCTTGTACATAGGGGCAGTATTATAGTAGTTATATTCTTGTACATAGGGGGCAGTATTATAGTAGTTATATTCTTGTACATAGGGGCAGTATTATTGTAGTTATATTCTTGTACATAGGAGCAGTATTATAGTAGTTATATTCTTGTACATAGGGGGCAGTATTATAATAGTTATATTCTTGTACATAGGAGGGCAGTATTATAGTAGTTATATTCTTGTACATAGGAGGCCGTATTATAGTAGTTATATTCAGGTACCTAGGGGGCAGTATTATAGTAGTTATAACTTGTACATAGGGAGCAGTATTATAGTAATTATATTCTTGTACATAGGAGCAGTATTATAGTATTTATAGTCTTGTACATAGGAGCAGTATTATAGTAGTTATATTCTTGTACATTGGAGCAGTATTATAGTAGTTATATTCTTGTACATTGGGACAGTATTATAGTAGTTATATTCTTGTACATTGGAGCAGTATTATAGTAGTTATATTCTTGTACATAGGGGACAGTATTATAGTAGTTATATTCTTGTACATAGGGGCAGTATTATAGTAGTTATATTCTTGTACCTAGGGGGCAGTATTATAGTAGTTATAACTTGTACATAGGGAGCAGTATTATAGTAATTATATTCTTGTACATAGGAGCAGTATTATAGTATTTATAGCCTTGTACATAGGAGCAGTATTATAGTAGTTATATTCTTGTACATAGGAGGCCGTATTATAGTAGTTATATTCTTGTACCTAGGGGGCAGTATTATAGTAGTTATAACTTGTACATAGGGAACAGTATTATAGTAATTATATTCTTGCACATAGGGGCAGTATTATAGTAGTTATATTCTTGTACATAAGGGCAGTATTATAGTAGTTATATTCTTGTATATAGGGACAGTATTATAGTAGTTTTATTCTTGTACATTGGAGCAGTATTATAGTAGTTATATTCTTGTACATAGGGGACAGTATTATAGTAGTTATATTCTTGTACATAGGGGCAGTATTATAGTAGTTATATTCTTGTACATAGGGGCAGTATTATAGTAGTTATATTCTTGTACATAGGGGCAGTATTATAGTAGTTATATTCTTGTACATTGGAGCAGTATTATAGCAGTTATAGTCTTGTACATAGGAGCAGTATTATAGTAGTTATATTCTTGTTCATAGGGGGCAGTATTATAGTAGTTATATTCTTGTACATTGGAGCAGTGTTATAGCAGTTATAGTCTTGTACATAGGAGCAGTATTATAGTAGTTATATTCTTGTACATAGGGGAAGTATTATAGTAGTTATATTCTTGTACATAGGGGCAGTATTATAGTAGTTATATTCTTGTACATTGGAGCAGTATTATAGTAGTTATATTCTTGTACATAGGAGCAGAATTATAGTAGTTATATTCTTGTACATAGGGGGCAGTATTATAGTAGTTATATTCTTGTACATTGGAGCAGTATTATAGCAGTTATAGTCTTGTACATAGGAGCAGTATTATAGTAGTTATATTCTTGTACATAGGGGCAGTATTATAGTAGTTACATTCTTGTACATTGGAGTAGTATTACATTTTGGCTCATCTTTCATCGTTTTTAAGAAATCTCAAGATGGAAGAGGCCAGGAGCCATTTGGTGAGCTGCATTTCTTGCTACATGTTCACAGACTTACCAGTGGAAAAGCCAAACTTCACATGCCACAAATGCAAGCTTGTGTCCCTGTTGGAGGAAAAGTTGCAAAATCTCGAAGAGAGGTTAGCTACGTTGAAGATCATTAAGGAAGGTGAAGAGTTCTTGGACAGAGCAGAATTATCTCTTCATGTTACAGAAAGAGAAGAAATTCGAAGTGCACCTGAAGAAACAGAGGAATGGAGACATGTGACCCAGAGAAGCAGGAGGATCAGGAGGCAGTCAGCACCCATACTGCTCAGGAACCAGTACCAGGCTCTCACGCAGGAAAACGATGAAGAAATACATCAGGATAAGACTTTGCCAACAAACAGCAACCTTGTACGCCTTCAGAGTCCTCCTGGATGGAGAAAGAAAAATGTTGTGAAGAAGAAACGGAGAGTGGTGGTCATGGGGGATTCCCTGTTGAGAGGAACAGAGGCCGCTATCTGCAGACCGGATATAACTTCAAGAGAAATGTGTTGTCTTCCAGGTGCAAAAATTAAAGATGTGTCTGACAGGATATCAGGACTCTTCAGACCTACAGATGACTACCCATTCCTGCTACTACATGTGGGGACAAATGACACCGCAAGAAATGACCTGGAAACCATCTGCAGAGACTTTGAAGACTTAGGCAAGAAAGTGAAAGAACTGGGAGCGCAGGTGGTCTTCTCTTCCATCCTCCCAGTGGATGGCCATGGAACAAGGAGGTGGAATAAGATTCTGCAGGTGAACAACTGGCTACGTCGATGGTGCCGTCAGCAACGATTTGGATTTCTGGATCACGGAGTGAACTACTTATACGATGGACTACTTGCTAGAGTTGGGGTGCACCTTACGAAGACTGGAAAGCATGTATTTGGAAGTCGCCTTGCTACACTTGTAAGGAGAGCTTTAAACTAGAACAACATGGGAAGGGAAGCAAAAGACCAGAAAAAGCCATACACCTGACAAATGCTATTGAGAACTCTGCTATTAGAAGTGGAAAGGAAGAACAAAGACGAAAGAATCTAATTAATAAAAATATTGGAGAAAGAGAAACCAATCACAAACTAAAATGTTTCTATACTAATGCACAAAGCATGGGCAACAAACAAGGAGAATTGGAACTACTAACACAGGAAAAGAAATATGATGTCATTGGAATCACTGAAACTTGGTGGGACAATACACATGATTGGAATACAAGACTAGAAGGATACAACTTATTTGCAAGAAACAGACTTGATAAACGAGGAGGGGGTGTCGCATTGTATGTTAGAAACATGTATATCTGCACAGAGATTGAAGCTTCAGAGACTGGGAGTTCTGTGGAAACTGTTTGGGTAAGAATACAAGGACAGAACAATGGAAAGGACACTATTGTAGGCATTTACTACAGGCCGCCTGTGCAAGCTGAAGATATGGATGAACTCTTTATGCATCAGATGGCCAAGTTCTCCAAAAAATATGACATAGTTGTCATGGGAGATTTCAACTATCCAGACATTTGTTGGGAATCTCTCTCAGGCAAAACTAACAGGTCAAGGAAATTCTTATCCTCTCTTGCTGACAACTTTATCTTCCAAAAGGTAAGGGAGAAAACAAGGGGAACTGCTACCTTGGATCTAATCCTTATAAACAGGGAGGAAATGGTTGAGGAGGTAAAAGTGGCTGGGACCCTAGGAGGTAGCGACCATGCTATTTTAGAATTTTGGATAACTAGAGGCGGAAGACCTGTGAAGACTCAGACATCAAGGTTAGATTTCAGAAAGGCAGATTTTAAAGGATTCAGAAAGAGAATTGGAGGGATCCAATGGCTGGATATCCTTAAAGACAAAAATGTCCAGGAAGGATGGGAAATCTTGAAAAATGAAATTCTCAAAGCACAGTTGTTAACAATTCCGAAAAGAGGGAAGAATAGGAAGCATTTAAGGAAACCAGAATGGATGAACACAGAACTTAAGCACATGCTAAAAAGGAAGAAAAAAATGTTTATAAAATGGAAAGAGGGAGGCATATCTAAAGAAGAATATAATGCTGTCTGCAGAACCTGCAGGGCACAAATCAGATTAGCTAAAGCTGAAAATGAATTGAGGCTTGCAAGAGATGTCAAAAGCAATAATAAAGGATTTTGGGGATATGTCAAAAGTAAAAGAAAAGTCAAAGATGCTATAGGATTTTTACAGGATGAAAATGATGAAATGGTAAGACAGGATGTTGAGAAAGCTGAACTTTTAAATTCCTATTTTGCATCTGTTTTCTCTCAGAAAGGAAATGTAACATCAACTGTTATTCACTGTCCTATTAAGGGAATAGAAGAATCCAGGATATCTATAAACAGAAAGATAGTGAGGAAACACTTAGCTAACCTAAATGAATTCAAGTCTCCAGGTCCAGATGAATTACACCCCAGAGTACTGAAGGAGATAGCAGAAGAAATTTTCGAACCCCTCTCCATAATCTTTGAAAATTCTTGGAGAACAGGAGAAGTGCCAGAAGACTGGAGAAGAGCAAATGTTGTTCCTATCTTCAAAAAGGGGAAGAAGGTGGACCCAGGCAACTATAGGCCGGTGAGTCTGACTTCTATACCAGGAAAGATCTTTGAACAAATTATTAAACAACATGTATGTCAATACCTGGATAAGAATGAAGTGATTAAACAGAGTCAGCATGGGTTTGTAACTAATAAGTCAAGTCAGACTAACTTAATTTCCTTCTATGATGGTATCACTGATTGGGTGGATCAAGGAAATGCAGTAGATATAGTATATCTTGACTTCAGCAAAGCATTTGACAAAGTCTCTCATACAATCCTTATTGAAAAAATGACTAAGTATGGAATGGACAAGGCAACTGTTAGGTGGATTCATAACTGGCTTAGTGATCGGACACAAAGAGTGGTTGTAAATGGCTGCACATCCAGTTGGAAGAATGTCTCAAGTGGGGTACCACAGGGCTCTGTCCTGGGCCCTGTATTGTTCAACATCTTTATCAACGATTTAGATGAAGGAATTGAGGGTAAACTGATTAAATTTGCTGATGACACAAAGCTAGGAGGGATAGCTAATACTAGAGAAGAGAGAGAGAGGATTCAAAAAGATTTAAATAAACTGGAGAAGTGGGCAGCAACTAACAGAATGGTTTTTAACAGGGAGAAATGCAAAGTACTACATCTGGGCAATAAAAATGAAAAAAGCATATATAGAATGGGAGGAATAGGGCTAAGTGACAGCACATGTGAAAAAGACTTGGGTATACTAATAGATAACAGACTGAATATGAGTCAACAGTGTGATGCAGCAGCAAAAAAGGCAAATGCAATTCTAGGATGTATTAACAGAAGCATACAGTCTAGATCACGTGAAGTCATTATTTCCCTCTACTCCTCTTTGGTCAGACCTCATCTGGAATATTGTGTCCAGTTTTGGGCACCACATTTTAAAAAAGACATCAACAAACTGGAGCAAGTTCAGAAAAGAGCGACCAGAATGGTGACCGGTCTGCAAACCCTGTCTTATGAGGAAAGGTTGCAGGATTTGGGAATGTTTAGTTTGCAAAAGAGAAGACTGAGAGGAGACTTAATAGCTGTCTACAAATATCTAAAGGGCTGTCACATTGTAGAAGGATCAACTTTATTCTCATTTGCACAAGGAAAGACTAGAAGCAATGGGATGAAACTGAATGGGAGGAGACACAGATTAGAAATTAGAAAAAACTTTTTGACAGAGTGATCAATGAGTGGAACAGGCTGCCACGAGAAGTGGTGAGTTCTCCTTCAATGGAAGTCTTCAAACAGAGGCTGGACAGACATCTGACTGGGATGATTTAGCGAATCCTGCTTTGAGCAGGGGGTTGGACCAGATGGCCCAGGAGGTCCCTTCCAACTCTACGATTCTATGATTCTATGATTATAGCAGTTATATTCTTGTACATAGGAGTAGTATTATAGTAGTTATATTCTTGTACATAGGGAGCAGTATTATAGTAGTTATATTCTTGTACATAGGAGTAGTATTATAGTAGTTATATTCTTGTACATAGGAGTAGTATTATAGTAGTTATATTCTTGTACATAGGAGTAGTATTATAGTAGTTATATTCTTGTACATAGGAGCAGTAATATAGTAGTTATATTCTTGTACATAGGGGGCAGTATTATAGTAGTTATATACTTGTATATAGAGGACAGTATTATAGTAATTATATTCTTGTACATAGGGGCAGTATTATAGTAGTTATATTCTTGTACATAGGGGCAGTATTATAGCAGTTATATTCTTGTACATAGAGGGCAGTATTATAGTAGTTATATTCTTGTACATAGGGGGCAGTATTATAGTAGTTATATTCTTGAACATAGGGGCAGTATTATAGTAGTTATATTCTTGTACATAGGGGCAGTATTATAGTAGTTATATTCTTGTACATAGAGGCAGTATTATAGCAGTTATATTCCTGTACATAGGAGCAGTATTATAGTAGTTATATTCTTGTACATAGTGGGCAGTATTATAGTAGTTATATTCTTGTACATAGGGAGCAGTATTATAGTAGTTATATTCTTGTACATAGGAGTAGTATTATAGTAGTTATATTCTTGTACATAGGAGTAGTATTATAGTAGTTATATTCTTGTACATAGGAGTAGTATTATAGTAGTTATATTCTTGTACATAGGAGCAGTAATATAGTAGTTATATTCTTGTACATAGGGGGCAGTATTATAGTAGTTATATACTTTTATATAGAGGACAGTATTATAGTAATTATATTCTTGTACATAGGGGCAGTATTATAGTAGTTATATTCTTGTACATAGGGGCAGTATTATAGCAGTTATATTCTTGTACATAGAGGGCAGTATTATAGTAGTTATATTCTTGTACATAGGGGGCAGTATTATAGTAGTTATATTCTTGAACATAGGGGCAGTATTATAGTAGTTATATTCTTGTACATAGGGGCAGTATTATAGTAGTTATATTCTTGTACATAGAGGCAGTATTATAGTAGTTATATTCCTGTACATAGGAGCAGTATTATAGTAGTTATATTCTTGTACATAGTGGGCAGTATTATAGTAGTTATATTCTTGTACATAGAGGGCATTATTATAGTAGTTATATTCTTGTACATAGGATTTTAGCAAAAAGACCAGAAAACATATGGAGCTGGCACTTCCAACAAATAGTTATATACAATAATCTGATGATATTAATCAACAGATTAAAAGAAGAGAACCAAAGTATAAAAACACAATACTTTTTTGATAACCTTTTTTTTAATAAAAAAACATAGAACAATATTAAAAGGCAAGAATGTCTCAAGAGGAGAGACGCCACTAAATAACATGAAAATTCATAATGGACAGGTAAACTGCAAAAACAAGAGGGCTCTATGTCTCCTATATAGAAACGCCCAGTATATGTCCCCCATTAACAAATTCAAGGATATATATCATAGATACAGCACCAGAAAACGTCCCCAAAATGCTATACATAAGCAAATTAATTTAACAGTGAAAGCAAAACTTAGTGCAGAGACATATATATATATATAACCTCAGTAATCTATAATACTGTGGAAAACTGCATCTGGATAGTAGAGAACAACACGCAGAACATATATACGAATGTGGGTAATTCTTATTATGTGGCACCAATAACAGGACCCAAGATTACATTCTAGTGACACTGGAAACAGGCGCAGTTGAGTGCCAGAAAAGAAATGACCCAAGGCTCAGAGTAATACCTGGAGAATGAACAAGTGACGGCTCCCCACCCCAACGCGCGTTTCACTGCTGGTTTCATCCGGTGACGTCGGACGCAACATGTTGCATTTTGTCGCGGTCTGCACAGCGTCAAAAATGACGCATGCCTTAAACACATTTTTTATCTTTTTTTGCCATTGACAGCAACAATGACTGGAATTTTTTCTTTTAATGTTGTGGTACATTTCCTTGTTTACACTGATAAGAGTGAAGTATTTATAGGGAGGAGAGATTTACAGTATTTCATTGCTTTATTTGCCGACTTCTTCACCATGACCCTCAAACACATGACAAACAGTGACCAGCAAGCTTTCAGGAATGGGAGAAGTCTCATTTACACTCAGAAAATGCAAGAAGTTACTACTGAAAGCTGAGAGTTTGTAATAATAATAATAATAATAATAATAATAATAATAATAATAATATCTATTCTAGCCAATCCTGTGTGAGCTGAATACCTCCACATCAATTTCATCCTCCTGAATGATAGATGCCATTAGATATCTTTATTTGGCTGAGATCTTTTGCGCTCGATTTATGGAACCCTCTTCTATGCGCCATGTAATACTTCAGTTCCCCTGCGGGAGTGCTGTAGAAACTTGGAACACATTTGATCATGTCACTATAAAATTTACCAATGATCGCTGATGATCTGAATAAAAAAGAGACCCCATGATCAATTTAGAATCTAGGAATTCTTCAAAGGAAATATTAATTATTAATTAAATCAATTATATGTCTAATATACAGTATATATATATGACTTTCTTCCATGTATCTCAGGAATACATTTCGTATATTGGCACCTAAATGAAAAATGTTCCAACAGTGTTCAAAAAAATGTCCAACTTGGGTTCTTAATGATCATTATTCAACCCAATATCTTTACAGAACCATTACATACACATAATATGGCATGAAGGGGCTCGGAGAAGGTGGAGGTGAAGGTGTGTAAGTGTCTGATGGGGTCACACAGCTCATAAAAGGACAACTGCCCGGCCTCATAATCCAGACATATCCTGACTCCATCACTGGAGATCTTGTGGGGTAATGGGATCGATTTACCATTATGTCTCATGGCATGCTTACTGTTACCCCTGTAACCATGTAGACCCCAGGATTTGTTGTTGCTTCCAATGATTGACTTGGTCCCGCATCTTCCTATACTGGGATAACACATCCCCACCATCCATACCCATGAACCGCAGATGTCCACATCCCAGTAATGTCGACCAGATGAAAAACTCTTGGTACTTAAAGCCTGATAATGAATAAACCTCTCGGGCCTATAGGGCCGATTCTGGTCTGCAAATGTCCGGTATGCAGTCCTCCAGTCATCAGATATGCGGATCTCATTTGAAGCCGTGTTTAGATCCAGTAATATAGTTGCTGCCTCATATGATTGATTTTCCCCATGTTTTGAAAATAAAAAAGGCAAATGTTTCTCATGAAATGCCCCCGAAATTACAGCCAGATTTACATGACGTGTCCCAGTGTCCTCATCACCTTCATCATCCTCCTCCTCAGGATCACACAAGTCACCAATGTCCGATTCCTGTAGGACCATCACTGGGTCATTGATGATACACAGCTCCTCGACGTGAATCATCTTTTTTGACAGCTCGTACCTTTTTAACTCCAATTGTTGGATCTCTGTGGTCAGTTTCTGGAGAACATTTCTGAGTTTCTCCTTCTTCTTCTCGGCGGCCTCATTCAGGTTCTCCACCCGATGTCCCCGATGTTCTCCTACCAAATTGCAAGACATACAAATACAGGTGTCGTCCTCAGTGCAGTAATATTCCAGGATCTTCTTATGGACAGAACATTTCCTGTTCTCCAGAGAAGTGCTGGGATCAGATAAGACGTGTTCTGGTGTTTCGCCGTGAGCTCTCAGGTGTTTATCACAGAGAGAAGTCTCGCAGTACAGACAGGATTTGACGGCAGGGACAGAAGATTGAAGACAGTAAGTGCAGAAGATCTTGGTGGCCTCCTTACTTGGTTCAATGTGTAAAAACTTCCTCACAATCTTACACAGAGTTATGTTCCTCGTCAGTGCCGGCCGCTCTCGAAACTCTTCTCTACATTCAGGACAGGAATAAACTCCAGACTCGTCCTGTGAGTCCATCATGCGATCGATACAGACCCGGCAGAAGTTGTGTCCACATCTCAGGGTCACAGGCTCCGTAAAAACGTTCAGACAGATGGAGCAGTCCAACTCGTCTTTCAGATCGGCAGACGCCATGGCAGAAAAGTTTTCCCTGCTTCAATATCCCTGGGTTGACTCTCACATTGCATAAACTATGACAACAGTGCAAGTTTTCCATCTCGGAAAGGGGCCGATCTCCGTGACGGAGGCATTTCTGGCAGGGTTGGCCTAAGAGCAAAATATGTGCGTCACAAGATGTTGTTCATGCAGAGACTAGAGAGGAAGCTTGTAAAACTTTACCACCCTTCCCCCATTTCTTCTGTGATGATTTCCTGGAAAAAAAACAACAAAAAAACATATTTACCGGCTGTAGACTGAACAGACATAAAGGAAACACTGCTGTTGGCAAAACTTCTCGAGTATTACAGGCACTTAATAGGCAAAGTATTAAGAAAATCAAAACCTTTAGAAACTTTTCTATATTTTATTTAAAGGGTTATATATTAAAACTGCTACGTTTTTTTTTTTAAAAAAAAGCGAACCTCTTCTGTCCCTTAGACATATGTACGCATGTTATTATTATTATTATTATTTATTGTTATAGCGCCATTTATTCCATGGCGCTTTACATGTAAGGAGGGGTATACATAATAAGCACAAGTATAATAATGTTAAACAATACAAGTCATAACTGGTACAGGAGGAGAGAGGACCCTGCCCGCGAGGGCTCACAATCTTCAAGGGATGGGTGAGGATACAGTAGGCGAGGGTAGAGCTGGTAGTGCAGCGGTTTGGTGGATCGGTGGTTACTGCAGGTTATAGGCTTGTCGGAAGAGGTGGGTCTTCAGGGTCTTTTTGAAGGTTTCGATGGTAGGTGAGAGTCTTATATGTTGGGGTAGACAGTCCCAGAGTAGGGGGGATGCGCGAGAGAAATCTTGTATGCGATTGTGGGAAGAGGAGATAAGAGGGGAGTAGAGAAGGAGATCTTGTGAGGATCGGAGGTTGCATGCGGGAAAGTACCGGGAGACGAGGTCACAGATGTATGGAGGAGACAAGTTGTGGATGGCTTTGTATGTCATGGTTAGGGTTTTGTACTGGAGTCTCTGGGTAATGGGGAGCCAGTGAAGGGATTGACAGAGGGGAGAAGCTGGGGAATAGCGGGGGGACAGGTGGATTAGTCGGGCAGCAGAGTTTAGAATAGATTGGAGGGGTGCGAGAGTGTTAGAGGGGAGGCCACAGAGCAGGAGGTTGCAGTAGTCAAGGCGAGAGATGATGAGGGCATGGACTAGGGTTTTTGCAGATTCTTGGGTGAAGAATGAACGGATTCGTGAAATATTTTTGAGTTGAAGTCGGCAGGAAGTGGAAAGGGCTTGGATATGTGGTTTGAAGGAGAGATCAGCGTCAAGGATTACTCCGAGACAGCGAGCTTGTGGGACTGGGGAGAGTGGGCAGTAATTTACTGTAATTGATAGGTTCGTAGGGGGGGGTCACGTGAGATGGGGGAAAGATGATGAATTCTGTTTTGTCCATGTTGAGTTTCAGAAATCTAGCGGAGAAGAAGGATGAAATAGTGGACAGACATTGAGGGATTCTGGTTAGTAGGGAGGTGATATCTGGTCCAGAGATGTAGATCTGTGTGCCATCAGCATAGAGATGATACTGAAAGCCATGAGATTCTATGAGCTGTCTCTATGAGCATGTGAGAAAAGGTTGTGAATAAAGGCAGTTAGTGACTATTAGGATCACCTGAAAGACGGATCGGGAGTAGGGATGAGCTTTCCGATATTGAAATATCGGAAATCGGCCCGATATTTGCGATATCGGAATTCCGATTTCCGATTCCAATATTTTTTTCACATCGGAAATCGGAAATCCCATAATCCTTCAGCCTCTGAGCGCTCCGTGGAGCCAATCAGGAGCTGAAGAATTGCTGACAACATTGTGTAACTCCCCTAAGCTTGGTAGGAGGCGTCCAAACTTGCTAGCTAGGGGCTGCGCTGCGATTGGCTGGCTCACTAGCCTCACTCTACTGTGAAAGCAGATAGGGATAGGTTGCTGTTGGAGATAGGGAGAGATCTCGGATCTAATAGCGATAGAAATTGTTTTTCAGCGACTGTAGCAGCCTGTTATGAATGAGTCACCGTAGGAGGCAAAAACAGAAATACTAGCTAAGTCCAGAAAACCAGAGAAGTTGGCAGCTATCGGATTGCAGACCCCTGAACCTATCAACACAACTAGCAGTAGCCGTGGGGGGTTCCTACGGTGCCCTAGACCCCTCGATCACAGCCGGAGAACTACATAGCCTAAAGACAGAAAGGGAAATCTAAACTGCCCCAGAGCAGACCCCAAAGCAATAGGCAGCCCCCAACATATAATGACGGTGAAGCAAGATGAAAAAACACTAACACAGATAGAAAGATAGGCTGAGCAAATGATGGGGCCCAAGCTAACTAAATAGGACAGGATAGGAAAGCTGCTGTCTGCAATCCGCCAAAACCCTATAGAAACAAGAGCCAACCGACTGATAGGGAAAAAAAGCCCTGAAGACGCTAGGCTTCAAAAAGACTATATCAGTACCCAGGTATTTTCTGAAGACAGAGCAAAAAGGAATTCAGCTCACCCCAGCAGGGAATGGCAGAAATTCAGCAAAAAAAGGCAAAACAAAACCAAAACAAAAATGCAAAAAGAAGAGCAGAAAACTTAGCTTTTGAGGAGCAGGAATCAGACTGGTCTCAAAGAATCCCTCAGAGAAATCACCCGCAAGGCAGAAGGGTGTCGGCTGCCTTATATCCAGTCAGCAATTCCAGTCACCCAGTCATCATTATTCTGCTCAGCTGTTTGTTAATCAGCCTCACTACCTTCCCTCACCAGAAGAGGGAGTTCATCAGACCTCAATGGTGAAGGGGAATATGAACTCACAACAGCAGCCCCTGTGTGTTACAGAAGCAGTCTTTTTCCTCACTGACCCCGCTCAGTTTCATTTTTTGTGCTGTGCAGGCTCTCAGTGAGGTGCTTAGTGAGACAGAGCAGCGCACATTCACTGCAGCTGCTGCAGATCCTGTTGCTGCAGCACTGTGTGGTGTGTGTCTCACTGCCTTTTCTTTTCATCCCTTAAATCCCCTTCCCCTATTTTTTCCTAAAAGTTAAACACTACATAGGGATTGTGCTGTGAGGACCCAAACAACCTCTGTGGCTGGTGTCACACAGCACCTGGCCCAGTCCCGGAGAATCCTCTTTTTTTGGCATCACAGCAGTGTCATTTACTGCGCTGTGACATCTGACCGTAACGTGTACACCAATACCACAAACACACGTTACTCTTTGTGTAGGCCACACTAGATTCAAATAAAGTGTAGCAGACACACCATCATCATACAGTGCCATTAGTGTTTCTTATACCTGTTTGTAGTCCTACAGGAATAATCATACTAATTCCTAATAATTACTTTCTTGCTGTTCTGAATCCATCGATAGAGATGAAGAAGGCAGGGAGTAAGGGACGTCCCCGCGGCGGCCGCGGAAGAGGTGCATCAGCAGCTAGACATGGTGCACATCCAGAGCAAGCAGCAGGCCCAAGTCACTCAGCACCTACTTTCACCCGGCAGGCAGCAGCATGTTAGGAGCGCAGGGCCATAGGCTGATAAGAGAGGATCAAGTAGAAACCGTTGTTTGGATGGCAGCTGAGGAATCCACCTCAATGAGCGCAGCATCCTCCCAGGACCTCTCCACCACATCGGGTCAGGCCACTGAAGAGCAGCACCCATCGGCTTCTTCACCGCCCACTAAATTGCCCAGACATTCAGAGGGCCAGGAGCCAACCTTAATCCTCTTCTCAGAATCTGTTGGCTTGGAATCTGTGTGCCATCCAGACAGCATTCCTGCAGCCGAAGAAGAGGTAGTGTGCACAGATGCGCAACCACTGTGTCCGTCTGAGGAAGAAGTGGAGGGTGGGCCAGTGCCCACAGTGACCAGACCCCAGTCAGCAGATGATGATGAAACTCAGCTGCCAGTTTCTGCTGACGAAAGTGTACTGGATGACGAGGTCCTTGACCCATCATGGCATGCTGAGGGGCAGCAAGCAAGTGGGGATAGCCCAGAGGAAGAGCTTGCAGGTGTGGCGCAGCGTGGCCGTCCACGTGGAAGAGGAAGAGGGATAAATTGGTTGTCGGCTCCCTCAACTTCAGCACCCGTTAGGAGCAGGGCTCTTTTGAAGAGCACAAGGGGTGAGCCCAAGAGTTGTGGTGCATGGGCCTTTTTCGACCAAGTTGCAGATGACGTTACAGTAGTCAGATGCAAGCTTTGTCGACAAACTGCGCGGAGAGGGAAGAACATCAGCAACCTTAATACCACCAATATGTTGACGCATGTCAGGAAGAGGCACCCTGTGGAGTGGCAGCATCACACCCAAGATGATTCGCCACCTGCAGCTGGTACCCCACCTTCCACCTCTTCAGCCACAGCGGCCACCTCTTACTCCAGCTGGCAAACAGCTGCTCCCGCTTCCTCGCCAGAATGCCAGGGTGCATCTGCAGGCAGTGTTGTACGGCGGCACACTGTCTGTACTTCGTCAGCATCCCAATCGCTGGCATCCTCACACTCCCAGTCCAGTGTGCAGCCATCTGTCACACAGGTGTGGGAGAAAAGGGGCCCGTACTCGGCAAACCACCCACGAGCACAGGGCATGAATTCTCGCATTGCCAAACTGCTTGCAGTGGAAATGCTACCATTCTGGCTGGTGAGCAAGCCAGCCTTTATCGATATGTTGGGGTTTCCAGTCCCACAATACAGCGTTCCCAGCCGCTACTACTTCAGTAGGCAAGCCGTCCCCGCCCTGCAACAGCATGTGGAGAGTAAAATTAAGCATGCGCTACAAAATGCAGTTAGTAGCAAGGTCCACCTGACCACCGACGCGTGGACCAGTCAGCATGGCCAGGGACGCTACATTTCCATCACCGCCCATTGGGTAAATGTAGTTGAGCCTGGAACTGAAGTAGACAGTGCAAGTGCGCAGGTCCTGCCAACTCCACGGATTGCAGGCCTCTCCTCCGTACAAATTGACTCCTCCTCATACTCCTCGTCAGACTCGCCTGCACCCAGACGTACCACAACAACCGATTTCAGCACTGCATCGGCCAAACATCAACAGACCGAGTTGAAATTGGTTTATCTGGGTGATGTTAGCCACACCACAACCGAGCTGTGGAACACGCTCAAGGAGCAGAGCGACATGTGGCTTGCGCCGCTCAACCTCCAGCCAGGTATGGTGGTGTGTGACAACGGCTGAAACCTGGTCGCGGCTCTGGGCCTAGGTGGTCTGACTCACATTCCATGCCTTGCCCATGTCCTAAACTTGGTGGTGCAGAGTTTCCTTAGGAACTATCCTGACCTTGAGGAGCTGCTGCACAAAGTCAGATATGAGTGCTCTCATTTGCGGCGTTCAAGCATGGCTGCATCGCGCCTTTCAGCCATGCAGCGCAGATTGGGCCTGCACGAGCACCGCATCATTGTTGACCTCCCCACCAAGTGGAATTCGACTTTGCATATGCTGCGGAGGTTGTGTGAGCAGCAACCTGCAATTATGGAGTTGCAGCTGCAGCAGGCGCAAAGTAGGCGACACACATCTCAGCCCTCCCACTTTACAACCACAGAGTGGGCATCCATGAAGGACATATGCACCATTTTGAAGTGCTTCGAGGACTCCACTCTGATGGTGAGCGCGGATGCTGCCCTAATCATCCTGACTATTCCCCTTATATGCCTTATAGAATCATCACTTAAAGGACTAAGGGATGAGGTTTCTCTGGAGGAGGAGTATGATGAGACATTTGCACCAACCAGGCAATCTTCATCGGCCCGGTTGGTACAAAGCTCTGTGGGTGCCTCACAAAGGTCCAGGCAGGACACAGCAAGCAAGGAGGATGAGGAGGACTATGAGGATGAGCCACAGGAGGAATGTACACAGCGCTCTACTAGTAGTCACCAGATAGAGCGTGGATGGGGTGATGCAGAGCAGCCAGAGCACATTCCTCCAGCTGGTGACAGCGATGCATGGCCAGTTGGCAGCCTTCAGCACATGAGTGACTTCATGCTGCAGTGTCTGAGAAACGCCCCACGTGTGGCTCGTATTCTCCACACAAATGACTACTGGGTGGCCACCTTACCGGGACAGCCTTCAAAGCCTAATTACACCTTTGAACCGGGCGCGTAAAATGCAGGAGTACCAAGATGCACTGGTTAATTCACTCATGTACTCTTTTCCACCGCATAGCAGTGATGCGCGTGCACTAGCAGGCACCTCAGTGCTTCCTGGGCCCAGCGGAATCCGTTCAGAAGCCGGTAGCAGAAGCAGTACATCTGCTACTGACAGGTTCAGTATACCCAACCTGTTCCAACGGTTTCTGAACCCGCAAACAGTTCGGGCACAATCAGTACAGACAGTGCAACGCACTAAGAGGCAACGTTACCGTGACATGGTGGCACAATACCTCTCCACCCCTGTCAGTGTGCTTCAGGATGGATCTGCCCCCTTCAAGTTTTGGGTCTCCAAGTTGGATACATGGCCCGAGCTTAGCCAGTATGCCTTGGAGGTCCTGGCTTGTCCTGGTGCCAGTGTGATTTTTGAATGTGTCTTTAGTGCAGCTGGCAATGTAGTAACAGACCAACGTACCAGACTATCCGCTGCACATGTGGACCGGCTTACATTCCTAAAAATGAACCAGGCCTGGATTCCTGGTGACTTTTGCTGCCCTGGGCCAGAGTAGACAGGTTACATGCATGGTTGGTAGCAGTATGCATGCTCTGTCATGTGCCTATGTTGCACACAGCATCATCTGTTATGCCAGTGCTCTGGCCTCTACTACCAACATCTTGCTCCTGGTTCTGTGACTAACTCTTTCACCTCATACTGTTTTCCATGGGCTCTAGTACCGCCAGCTAGTGCCCATTTCCGTGACTGCTGATTTCATAGCATGCCGTGTTTCTGGGCTCTAGTACCGCCAGCTAGTGCCCATTTCCGTGACTGCCACTTTCACAGCATGCTGTGTTTCTGGGCAACAGTAACGCCAGCTGTACCTCGTTAGACCAAAGTGGAAAAAAAGGATGACAGATGCCAAACACCTATAGGCAGAAGCACAAGAGGCGGGATCCAGCCACGCCGGCTGTTTCCTGGCAGTGAAGTGCGGACACAGGTGCCTCTCCCGAGGGGTAAACCGAGTTCCAGCATCGCCAGCTGGTTCTCGGGAGTGCCCAAGGGCACGGGTACCTCCTGCTCCAAACCGTGTTTCGACAACGCTCGCCGTTACACGGCTGTGTCCGCCGCACTGTTCCACTCCCCCGCCGTACATCATTCCGGCTCAGTTTGCTGTTATCCGTGGTGTCGGTAGTGTAGGAGCCCCCTACGTGGACTCTGGGACCTGGCGCTAAAGGCTGGTCTCGACAGTGCCAATAGGCCCTCCTCCTCCCCTGCTGCGACTGCGGAGTAAAGAAGACTGTGTCCGGGTTGCGGGGGCAAATGTGGCTCTTGCACCTTCTGCCGAGAAGACATTACTCCGGTAGAAGACCCAAGACAGGAAAACAGATGCAGAAGACCCAAGACAAGAAGACAGATGGAGATGTCCCCGGACTCCTGTCTTTTTGCTCTTGAACTTGCGTCTTTGTGGGGTTTTTTGGGCTTCTCGGCAGGGCTTTTGGCTTATGTCACTACTACTTTGTGGTATCCGGGCTACAGTAATGTCAGCTGTTGCCCAGTACAGCCACTGGCACTTTTACCTTCTGCTGCTTATCTGAGTTCCAGTAACGTCAGTTGGTTCTCGGTAGAGTCAATGGCTTAGGTCCCTCCTTTGTGGTATCCGAGTTCCAGTAACGTCTGCTGGTCCTTGGTAGTGCATTCTGGCACAGGTTACCTCCTGCTTAGTTATCGGCCTCCGGTAATGTCAGCTGGTGCCCGTTAGTTCCATTGGCTCTTATGCTGATTTCTGCTGCCTATACGGGTTCCAGACTCACCAGCTGGTTCTCTCAAGTTCCTGTGCCTACTGTTACTTCTGCGTATTTCCTCTGGGTGTGGGACATTCTGCGACCAGCCAATAGCAGGATAACCATAGACAGAGATTTAGGAAGCAGTAGGAGCAGATGTACATGGACCAAAAGCAGAATATCAATTTGCAGAATTACTGAATAACAGTAATATAATCAGCAGAAGAAGACTAAGCATAGTTTAAAGGGAGTGTATCCGTTCCTCCACGTGGTGCTCCTGGAAACTCCCTGCAAAGCAAGGTGAGCTGAACGCGGACACAAGTCAGTCAAAGGGCATATTGACACCACCACCGACAGTTTTAATTTAATAATGTAAAATCACTAACCCTAACTATCCCTAACCCCTAACCGTTACCCTAACCCTTACCCTACTAACCATAAACCCTAACCCTACCCCAACTAATCCTAACCCAAAGGAAAAACACCGCTGTTAAGAAGATGGCGACCAGTTTTCCTGCTACAGCTTTCGCTCTGTGCATTTTTCTAGAGATTTTTTTGCTCATCTGCCTCAGCAAACTCCTTCCCCATTATCCTGAGGTGTTTCCCCTCCATTTTATCCATTATATAGCACTGTAGTGGTCATTTTGTAATTCCAATTTTTTTCTCCCATTGACTTGCATTGATATCGGAAATCGGAATTCCGATACGATATCGGGCAATATCGCTCATCCCTAATCAGGAGGTCTTTGTTACTGTCACTGACTCGAAGAGGGTTGTGTCCAATTGATTGGCTTCTCCGGAGACCTGACAATTGGGCAGAGTTGTGAACCCCTAAACATTGGACTGACCTACCTATACCACCACTTGTCCTTGCCCGTACACATTCGATAGAATTTGGCTGAGAACTATTTCTTCCAACTTTCCGATAGAAAGAGAAGAGTAAAGTAAACCACTGTCAGACACCTTTGACCCATCCAGGCTTTTCAGGTGAAAACTTATCTCCGAGGGAAGCAAAAAGATTGGATATTGTAATTTGACATGCCCAATCCTTCTATCTCCTCAAATCTTCTGTTGGATGAGAATCAAAAGCTAACCTTGACTATGATTCTTGGTCAACAAAAATTACCTATGCCCATGAAATACCTGTTGGCCAAAAGCTTTCTAATGTATTTCTCTCCCATGGTAACAAAATACCTTCTTTCACCCAACACCTGCCATCATAACATAGTTAAGAGGTCCCCTACACGTTAGACCAACCTACATGTCCCATCACCTGTCCTTGTTCCACCATTCACTAGACTCCTAATGTCCACACACCTCCGATAGTGGTTGACAGAATTTGGCTGAGAATTATCTCTTCCAACTCTCCGATACAATGAGAAGACCGGAGTATTTGGAGCGCCCTCACTCACCAGGGCCGTGGGGTACTCGGTATCGGGCCGGTTGATCTTCTCAACAGGGGTTGTCACGGCAGCGGTGACCCGGTCCGTGGCCCTGGGGCTCCATTGCAAAGGGGGTTGTTTCAGTGTGCTTATGGTGGTGAAAGTTTATAAGTGATTCGTGCCGCCACCTGTGGTGTTCGGCAATAGAGATGTAAGCCGACGCTGCAGACAGATCCTCTGGGACAGATGGTGTGGTGCAGCAGTGATGTTATATCCCTCCACAGGCAGGGCTGTAGTCCCAGGGCAGTGTAGGTGAAGTGACACGTAGATGGTGTAGTGTCAGGCGCAAGGGATGTAGCAGTGCTGGGCAGGTTGGCGCTGGAATAAGTGGAGGACACCAGGGCATGTAGTTCCAAAGCTTTACTCAGTCTGTTGAGCATACAGGTGCTCGCCTCGGTGCCATGTCCTCCGGGTCAGGAGCTCAGCCAACTTCCAGGCAAGATGAAGTACTCCTTTCCAACACTCCGCCAACATATGTGCCTTTTCTGAATGTCTCGTCTTATAGCGCCTAAGAATGAAGTACTCCTAGTACTGAGTTACACTGGAGTGCCTCCTGTCAGATGTTCCTATGAACTCTACTTGTATGGCAGACAGCTGTAGCCTGCTTCGGGGACTCCTTGCTACCAAGTCCCGGCTCACTAATATGTTGCTGTTGTGCCCCCAAGTCTCAGGTGGGAATAAAGTGGTCACTACTTCTATTCCTCCGGTGTCTGCTGCAGGACCATTATTATCCGTACAACCTCGGGGACCGGACCCTGGCCTTGCGCTTAGAACTTGAAAGGGTTCTCCTCTAACCCTGGTCCTTGGTCTCTTATTCTCCTTACGTTCCGTGCTAATCCTTCTTCTCAATGGAGAATCAAGCTTCCTTTCTCTGTCTCCTTCCTGTGCCAGCAGACCCAGATCACTGTGGCCTGCTGCAGCACTTCCTTCTTCCATCCCTCTCCCGGGGATCTTCTCTGTCTCACACTCCGTCCGTCTACATCCTCACTCTCTGACGGAGTGAAATGACTGACTGCCTAACTCAACTCTTCCCGCTCTTTTGTGTCAACTAAACTCCACCCACCTCCCAGCACGTTTTGTGTTCCAAGTAGGGAGCCACCAAGGGGTGCTATGCTATACTCCAAGCAGGCAGCCGCCAAAGGTGCTTTGCTACACTACTTTGTGGTGTGGGGTGCAGGTGTTGGAGCGTGGTCAGGTGTCTCCACCTTACCTGGATGGTGGGGTACCACACCTCAGGAGGAGGTGCAGTACCTCTGTGGTGACTGAACCCTCAGGGGCACCACATACCCCCCTGTTAAACACAGCACGTCCGCGGGCTGCATGGAAAACAAAATTGACAGTACAGGAACATACAAAATTTTGTAATGCAAAATAAACAGTTCTTATCTAATCTTCTCAATATGAGCGGCACAGCTTCTTGAACGTTGCAAACAATTTTTAACTATCTAAATTCAAAGTTATGCTACCTAAGTTAAAGTGCTATGAAAGCAAACTCACTACCAATTCAAGTAGCACATTTTCTAGCAACACATTTCCTTTCTGTCATTTTTTACATTTTCTACTTTTCTTCTTCTAAAGGGCAAGTCACACTAAGAGATATTGCTAGCAATATCGCTATAACTAGTGACGTTATAGCGATATTGCTAGCGATATCTCTGTGTCTGATACTTACCTACGACCCGCTCCCCCGCTGGTTATCGCTGATCGCGCGAGAACAGGCTGGACTGTTTCTCGTCGTCAGCTTCCTGCGGCGCTTCCTGCTGTGAGGACAAGCGACGCGTGGAGCCGGGCGGGAGGACGCAGGATCGCCTGGTGTGACAGGTAAGTAGCGACCCCCGTCCCCAGCGATGTCGCTAGTGAGATCTGCCTGTGTGGCAGCTCACTAGTGACCACTTAGCGATGTACCAGCGATCCTGACCGCGTCATATCGCTGGTCGGGATCGCTGGTACATCGCTAAGTGTTACAGTACCTTTACCCTTAAGTGACAACTGCTGGTGTCTGGTTCATCATCTGCATATCTTTATCCAATCTTTATTCAAACATTGTAACACATTATTTTTTTCTCAATGAAACTCTATAAAATCTGTCCTATAACTATCTAGGTTCTAGTCAAAAATATTAAGCATTATTAGTAAGTGCAATGGTAGACACTGGTCCGGCCAACGTGTCTGGAAATGTCCTTATAACGAGGTAGTCCTTATGTCAAGGAAAGGTTCCTATGTAAAACCAAGAGAAAGCACCTAAAGAGGTGCAAACTATTTACAATTACAGTTCTGGATCACTCAGCGTCCATGATCTCCACAGTTCAAGTGTAAAGGCTGCCAATCAAACTGGGCAACAACTTGGAAGAAAACAAGAAAACAAAAAAAAGATAACCAAAAAAAAAAAATAGAAAACAAGAGCAAAGGTGCAAATTCCCTCCTGGGTAACGAGAGTTAGTTTAAGTTGACATTATGGCTAGTTGTCCCCTCCTGGGGTTCTGGAAGCTGGTTGCTTGGGCTGCTTCCAGGGGAGATGCTCTGGGTGTCCACCTCCTGGTGGGTTGATGAACTGCTGGTTCTCGTCTGGCATGGCTGCTGCCTGAGGTACAGCAGGTGTTGTGATATCAACGGCTGCCGGCGATGTCTCTGCTACCAGTAATTCAGTGGGAGTGGCAGCTGGTACCAATGGATGCGGTTCCACATTTGCGGGTGATACTGCTGCTCTGGTCCTTAGCCTAACATCTGGTGATGCCGCGGCCTGTTGGCGTTGGTAAGAGGCTACACAGGGGTTTTGCAGCTGTGGCCAAGGGAACCCATGATGCATTTCAAAATCCCAAAGCTGCCTAGGCCTTTCCAAGCCCTGAAGATGTCGGATAGTACGCGCCTGCTCCAACCGTACCTTTCTCAACAGGGCTTTCTTCCACTTCCCCATCTCCGTCAGCCTGGTGCCCCCGGATGACTCGTCCAACACCCCCATTTCAAGCTCCAGCAGGCCAGCCTCCATCAATGAGAATTCAGGGGGTAGCCCGTTGGGTGGACCAGCATCCATACCTGGTGCCTCCAGGCGGTGTGGCCTCAGGTCCGGCACAGGCCCGGTGCGGCCCTGGTGGCAATGGTGGTAGTGGTGGCTGTCCGGGTAGATATCGGAGATGGTAGTGGCGCAACTGGCGGTTCCCAGTCTGCGGAGATCTCCGGTGGGACCTGCGCGGCCGCGCTAGGTCCAGACGGGAGCTTCTCTTCCTCCGCTTCAGCTCCCAAAGCTTCACACAGCAGCGGTGGCAACGGAGAGATGACAATAGATGCTGCCGGTGACATTGCAGCAGTGTCAGATGCTACAGGGTCTTCCTGGTGGAGATCCGGTGTAGCGGTGGCAGGTACCGGTGACACGGGTACCGCGGGTGTAGGCCCCTCCTGGGTGCGCTGCAGATTCAAGGTCCACAAGGCTTCCTGCCTCAGTCATAAACGGTACGTCAGCTGGGCAATCTCGTCCTCCAGCTGCTGGCGGTTCATCCTAGAAGCCGGGTCGGAGCCTTCAGCCATGGCGCCGGGGAGATTCAGCTCAGCCTCCTCGCGCTCTGCAGGCCTCCTCCCTTCTTCCAATATGGCGTTCTGGCGTTCTCCTTCCCGTCTCGGCTCTTTTCCTGCCACTGGCTTCCGCTCCTCCTTCTGGGGGCGGCGTCTTCTTCCAACTCCTCCATACCAAGCCAGAATATGAACCCCTCGGGGGGTGGACCATGTTGCTGTCGCATAGAAGTTCAGACAGGGGAGGCCCAGGACCGTCCGCACTCTTTTCTTAGGACCACCCATAGTGTTACGCCCTTCTTCACCGCGCTGGCGGCCATTTTTAGCATTCATTTTACAGTCTATTAAATTAGGTCTTCTGCACATTTCCTAAAGTTTTAAGTCCAACAAGTCTCAGGCACACAGAACCCGATGGCATCGGGTCTCGTCATCCTGTTCGTGACGCCAAGTTGGAGCGCCCTCACTCACCAGGGCCGTGGGGTACTCGATACCGGGCCGGTTGATCTTCTCAACGGGGTTGTCACGGCAGCGGTGACCCGGTCCGTGGCCCTGGGGCTCCATTGCAAAGGGGGTTGTTTCAGTGTGCTTATGGTGGTAAAAGTTTATAAGTGATTTGTGCCGCCACCTGTGGTGTTCGGCAATAGAGATGTAAGCCGACGCTGCAGACAGATCCTCTGGGACAGATGGTGTGGTGCAGCAGTGATGTTATAGCCCTCCACAGGCAGGGCTGTAGTCCCAGGGCAGTGTAGGTGAAGTGACACGTAGATGGTGCAGTGTCAGGCGCAAGGGATGTAGCAGTGCTGGGCAGGTTGGCGCTGGAATAAGTGGAGGACACCAGGGCATGTAGATCCAAAGCTTTACTCACAGTCTGTTGAGCATACAGGTGCTCGCCTAGGTGCCGTGTCCTCCGGGTCAGGAGCTCAGCCAACTTCCAGGCAAGATGAAGTACTCCTTTCCAACGCTCCGCCAACATATGTGCCTTTTCTGAACATCTCCTCTTATAGCGCCTAAGAATGAAGTACTCCTAGTACTGAGTTACACTGGAGTGCCTCCTGTCAGATGTTCCTATGAACTCTACTTGTATGGCAGACAGCTGTAGCCTGCTTCGGGGACTCCTTGCTACTAAGTCCCGGCTCACTAATATGTTGCTGTTGTGCCCCCAAGTCTCAGGTGGGAATAAAGTGGTCATTGCTTCTATTCCTCCGGTGTCTGCTGCAGGACCATTATTATCCGTACAACCTCGGGGACCGGACCCCGGCCTTGCGCTTAGAACTTGAAAGGGCTCTCCTCTAACCCTGGTCCTTATTCTCTTATTCTCCTTACGTTCCATGCTAATCCTTCTTCCCAATGGAGAATCAAGCTTCCTTTCTCTGTCTCCTTCCTGTGCCAGCAGACCCAGGTCACTGAGATCTGCTGCAGCACTTCCTTCTTCCATCCCTCTCCCGGGGATCTTCTCTGTCTCACACTCCGTCCATCTACATCCTCACTCTCTGACTGAGAGAAATGACTGACTGCCTAACTCAACTCTTCCCGCTCTTTTGTGTCAACTAAACTCCACCCACCTCCCAGCACGTTTCGTGTTCCAAGCAGAGAGCCACCAAGGGGTTCTATGCTATACTCCAAGCAGGCAGCTGCCGAAGGTGCTTTGCTACACTACTTTGTGGTGTGGGGTGCAGGTGTTGGAGCGTGGTCAGGTGTCTCCACCTTACCTGGATGGTGGCGTACCACACCTCAGGAGGAGGTGCAGTACCTCTGTGGCGACTGAACCCTCAGACTCTAGACTTTTCTGGCGATAGCTTATCTCAGAGGGAAACAAAAAGATTTGACATTGAAATTCAACATGCCCAATCATTCTCTCTCCCCAAATCTTCTGTTGGATGAGAGTCCAAAGCTAACCCTGACTGTGATTCTTGGCCAACCAAAGCTTATTGCCTATCCACCGTCCGGGGATAGATAAGTCTTGCAATACCCATGAAATAACTGTCGGTCTTTTTCCCACCACCTGGACGACAGGTGCCCATACACCTCCGATAGTGGTTGGCAGAATTTTGGCTAGAACTATTTCTCCTGACTTGCCTATACAATGGAGAGAGCGGAGTAAGTAACTGTCAAACATCTTCTCTCGATAGCTTATCTCCAAGGGGACTTGCAATTCAGCATGCCCGATTCTTCTCTCCAATGATATCTTCTGTTGGAGGAGAGTCAGGAGGCTTCTATGCAAATTATATGGTTCACCGATGGTGCCAAAATCTATAAGTTTGGCCAACTTGTGTGTATGAGGGCTGGAAAAGTTCAAAAAGTTGATCTCCATCCTCAATCCTTGAGTTCCCCACTACAAATTTTTGTTTGGACAACACTACATTTACCAAACTCTTGACTTACTAAAGCCCCTTAATCTAATCGCCCATCCACCAGTTCCCCAGCCATATGATACAACAACCATGTCTTGAATCGTCAATTATTTTTTACTCCATTTATTATGTCATACTAACTTTGCCATAAATTAAATTTAAAAAAATTTGGCACTTCCTATTAATTGTATCACATTTTTAATAAACAACCCCACCTGTCTTGCCTGAGGGATAAAAAAGGTTAATAATCTCTATGCTGAGAGCTGAGGTGGCAAGATAATAGTAGCAGACTGTGCAAGCTTTCATATGGCTTGTGCTTGCTCCAGTGCTCCGCCACCCCATGCTGGGTTCAAAAATGGAAATTTAATTAAAATGAATAATTAAAGGCGCTGTATAATTGCTGTCCTGTTCCATGTGATGGTCTCAGCTCAACGCCTTGTGGATTGAAGAGTTAGGATTTTTTTTTCTGCGTAAAGCAATGATTTCACTCCACCACATACTCTATTAACTTCCCGGGATGAAGGAAACCCAACCCTCAATAAGGTGGGACAACCTCCATGGTCACCATCACATATACAGGTCAATCGTTTCATTGGTCTCTGCACAAATACCAGACGTGGCATTGCTAGTACCAAGGTCTTGGTGCCAGGTCTCCTGGAACCAGTGGTCAACATCTGTATCTGTCCTTCCACTCCACCAGTGCCTCAATGTTTGGTTCTGAAGGCATCTTCTGAAACCACCAATATCTCTAAAAATTGCTATTCATATTGGTCTTCCCAGTACAAGACTAATGGAAGTAAAGGCTATGGGCCGATATTCATATGTATTACGCCCTACTATACCTCTGCATACCTCTGCTGCTACATTACGGTAGCTAACTTCATAACTTGCACCCCAAGAAGTACCATATGGCAGTACAAGGTGCAGCGGCACACTACAAAGCTGCATGGAATCCGTTATACAGCTTTCTACACAAGGCAACCTTTACGCTTTACTTTTATAACCTAAATAGGAGACAAAACCCTTTTGAAACTCCATGTTCTAAAAACTTTTTTTTTGCCCTTTCTCTGTCCAAAAACCTTTAAAACTGGGCTGCTCAGCAGTCATAATAAGTTGACGCTGTGGTCTGTAGTGTAGCTATCTTGTCAGTCTTGCTGTGTAGACTTGGTCAAGATGTCCGGAGTAATTTCATTATCATTAAAGGGTGGGGATTTAATAACAAGATATGAAAAGTATACATTTTACACAAAGATAAGCCTCTGTATAGAGCTTTCCTATCTCTTCCTGCTCTGTAAGGAGTGGTTATATCCAGGGCCGGACTGGCCATCTGGCAATTCTGGCAAATGCCAGAAGGGCCTGTCTGGTCATGGCTGCCTTGTCTGCTACGTTGCTTACAGAATCGGTGTTTTTCCTTTCCTCCGTCCAGGGTAATATTAGTAATATACTCATCTGGTTCTTGGGGACGGGGACAACATGGGCCTGTGTGATTTGAAATGCCAGGGCTGAATTTTAGCCCCAGTCCGTACCTGGCTATATCCCACTGCTCTGTAAACAGATCTCTCTGTCTCTCCCTGGTTTATACTCCATCACTTCTTAGAGACTGTATCAGTCTGTGGACACTTTTCTGTCTACTACTTTCCATTGAATGGCATTGATTCCTACAAAGATCCTATCAGCAGTCATCAACAGGATATAGCAAACCTTAGAGGATAGGTTCTATGCTGGTGTCGGTTGTCTTAAAGGGAGTTTGTTGGGATCATTTGAGTAATAAAACTAGCAGAATGGCTGTAAAGGTCCTAGCACAACAATTAAAATGACACCTATCTTGTAGAAATCAGATGTGCCATTGCTGAGAAATCAAGCTTTGAAACAACTGTAGGTGTGAAGTGCTTTGGGGGCGGGGACATACATTAACACTCCCCACTGCTCTTCCAGGCTACTCTGAGTGGGACTGTAAATCGCAATATCTCAGCGCTGGCACATCCGATTACTACAAAACAGGTAACACTTTTATTGTTATTCTACCACCTATACAGCCATGCCACTACTTTCAGTCGTAAAATCATCCTGACAGCTTCCCTTTAAGGTGTTGACTGCTGCATTGAGAATGAATAATTCACATATAAAGTCTCTTGTGTGGGAGGAACGGCCCCCCCTCGAGTGGCCGTGCCGTAACCAAGGGAGCCGTCATCTGGGTACCGGGGGAAACTGTCCCCGGGGGGCAGAATTCAGAGACGGGTGACCTTGACAGACAGAAGGCCTAGGGGAGGGACAAGTATAAAGGGGGCGGGGAAGTCAGCAGATGGACGCAGAGACAGAAGGAGACGGTGGATGCAGCTGAGAGCGAGAGCAACTCACCAGTGTCAGGGGGGACGCTCACGGAGGACTTCAGGAGGACGGTACCGGGGCGGATACCCAGAACCTGCTGCCCCACTCCAGCCCGCGGCCCCTGCCGCCTCGGTTCAGCCCGCGGCCGCTGCCGCCCCTTCTCAGCCCGCGGCCTACCCGAGGTCACCCGAGGCCGCTGCCCTCTCACTCCAGCCTGCGGCTGCGGCCCGCCTCCTGCCACCCGCAGCCGCTCTGTCCCCGCAAGTAGCCGCAGCAAGGGCAACACCGCCGGCGGTCCCTACCGTCCCGCTCCGGCCCACAGCCGAGGCTGGGCCTCCGCTGATCGAGGGTCCCCTTCGCAGTCGTCAGCTGTGCAGGTGGCCAGCCCTGCGCCACCACTCATCGGTGCCGCGTGTCTCAGGCCAGGGGCTGCGGTCCACCCGTCCGAGGACCCCATCGGAGCCTGTGGGGCTCCAGCGGCATCAGTGCGCCGGAGCGCGTGAAGACTCCATTACCGTCTCAGCAACTGGGCCCAGCAACTCCACGCCGAGAGACCACAAACCCGGACGGCGAGGGACTTCTGAATGCTAAGTTGACTTTATAGATAAGGACCCGTAGTTGGCCATACCACGGCCCTATAGTGACCGGACGTTGCCGGGAGTAGTCGTGCTTTATTGTTGGTGTGTGCCTGTATCGGGTCCCTGCGAGAGCAATTACTGTTACCCCCTTTTTGTTTGGTGAACAGGCCGGGGCTGAGGAAAGTTCCCCTCTAGCCCTTATAAAGGTTAATACAAAAAGCATCTACCGTCTCGCGACTCGTCACTGTATCCTGCGCACCTGCGAGTACTACACTTGCACCAGGGGGGAATAATAACGGTCAGTAAACATCGAGCAGACAAAGAACTGACAGAAGAGCGCATAGGATTTGGAAAAGATTTGCTGACACCGGTTTCTGCTACGAAGGGAAAGGAGAGCCGGATCAATAGGATAAGCAGTACCTTGGGCTGCTGTGAAATCTTATCCATCTGGGGTAAGATGGAGAGATTTAACAATCAATGCAGCTCGGTGAGAAATGCCAAAAACACTGATGGATGGAAATTAAAGCAAACTGTGCCCTCGACAATGTTATAAGAAATAGAAAATGAAAACAGTGGAAAACCCCAATGATTCCTGGAAAAAAGGTACACAGAGTGCTCCATCACTACATTAGAAAATCCAATTAATATTAAAGCGATGGTCTCAACCACTCTCGAAATGCCCAATTAGGAAGTGAAGTGGGGCGTCCACCAATCAGGGTCCCAGATAAATAAGCAAAAGGTCTGAGTTACTAACAAAGAGGCCCCATACATAATCGAAAGCTGGTGGCCAAACAATGGTTTGAATGATGGCTCAGTAGGCGGCTAACACTCACAACTCCTCCATACACAGGAGATCTTACTGTTCTGACTGCTGTTGTGTTCTCTATGAGAGAGCAACTATTCTGTTGGCGTCTTATCTCACCAAGGAGGAAAGGATCAGCATTCCAAAATCGAACATGGCAGATCCTTATCTCCCCCAACATCATCCGTTGGGGAAAAGTCTATAGGTCCACATACATATTAGACTGTCAGCCGAGTCTTCCAGAGTTGGTGTTTTCAGTCAACATTAGTCTAATGTGTATGGTGGTCTTAAGAGTGTCCACTGGGGGTGCTGACTGGAGCTGTCCATTAGACACCAGATGATGGCCACCATCAGTTTTGGAAAATGGTTTTCTTCAGGAGTGAACTCCTTTTATGAAAACATCTTCAGGCCAAATTCTGGGTCCCACAGCATTACCAAGAACAAGAAGACTCGAGTCTCTTTGCTAGGTTAGAGTTTGCAATTCTTGTCCAGCCACAAAAAAGTGCTTGCAAGTTGATCTGAGGAGCACTTTAGCACAACTCCTCTTCTGTTCTGCCACATACTCATTGTAGACTACCCCTAAGCCCGCTGACTCCATCAGCCCCAGGAATTTGTTGTCCACTCCAGCAGTGCACCCTGGACCGGCCATCTGCCTCTCAGGTAACTCCATCTCCACCGACTTCTGGATGTCGGAAGACCAGGCCCATTCCATGGTACCTGACCAAAGCTCTAGGCTCCAGACTTTGTTGGAATGTCCATCACAGATCTCCATTTCGCCACCCACTGCCCAGAATATTTGTCATTTGCTGCCCCTAGCAACCCACAACCCCGCCTCAACTTGAACCCACTCAAAACTCAGTCCACAATTCACTGGCTGACACTGAACTCCTTCTAACCAGGAAGTGTCCACCTTCTTATCAGCGCTAGTGTCCTCCCACTGGGTTAGTCCTAACCTTAACCATTTCCTATCTATCGTGCTAATCTGTTCTATATCCTATGCTGTCCTACGCTTATCTATATGCTATATTCACATTAGGCTCTAACACATTATACACTGTACATCACCGTAATACATTATATCACATTACATTAAACACATATGAAATTGCACGACGGTATTCACATAGTGCGTCTGTTGTCTTCAGGGGCAGGAACAAGGCAAGACAGTCCACATCCCTACAGGTGGAGTAGGCAGGACTCCTAATTTGTCTCCTAGGAGTCCAGTCAGAGTTTATTCTGATATTACTCGGTAATGTTGCTTAAAATCGTATAAATCTATATATCCCAGAGCTCGGCTTCTCTCACCCTTATTCCAACCCAATGTCATTTGGAGCAACTGGGATGGACATTACTTGGAGAATGAGTTTATCACAGCAAGACAAAGTTGGAAAGACTGGACCAGATATTGGTAGCACATGGGTCAAGTGTAGAAATTAGCAAGTCTTGTGGAAGTAAGTCCTTTCACCGGTTAGGCAGTGGGACCTAAGGATGTCTGGTGCTGGTTTTTATCTTTATCATAAAGTGAGGTGGAGGACTAGATCATAGTTTTGGCGGCTAAGACTAAAGTCTAGAGAGTTGGACCATTGGTCCATTTAGCTGATGTTTTCTATTTGGCTTATAGACTAGGCTCAAAACAGCTGACCTAGTATTTCAGTAGAGTAGTTGCTGTTTCTGGATATCCAATACTCAGAAACTCCGAAGATAGTGGCCCAGACAGCAAGAAAAGTGGAGATAGTTTGTATGAGAAGTATCATAAGGAACAATTCCAGGGATGACCCATTATGTTTGAATTCTCTCTGGTGAGAGTGACTTGTGACCACTTCTGGTACACAGGGCCATTGTCAGTCCAACTAAAGCAAGATACAACAACCTTACATGCCTGGTCAGTTTGGCCTTAACAGGTCTTCTCCAGAGATGTGCTGGATTGGACACCAAGTGGGACAACCTGCTGTCTGTGGTGATAAAGCTTGGGAGCTCCAAGATCCTTATCCTCCATGCGAGAGTTTATGAAACGTGGTAAGGTCCACAAAGGAACGGAGTAACAAAGAGAGAATTGATCTTGGACAGCGAATGACGAATGTGTGAGACTGAGTAAACCTCGGAGAGCTCATGGTGGAAGTAACTGTCTCAAATGCTTAAAGTGGGCAAAAGGTGGGTGCATCTAATCTGATGCCCCTTGTGGTGGATGATGCATGGGGCATAAGATCCACCTCTTTTGGTTGGGGTTATGTCTCGCCCAGAGTGGGGTACTCAGGTCGCCGGGCAGCGGTAGATTCAGGAGGTCACGAGGGTGGCAGCCGTGTCCGGTGCCTGTGCTCCAGGGAGAGTGAAATGGGGGTTGAAAAATAAAGTAAAAATAAAATAAATTTGAAAAAGAGTAAGTGACGCCAGTTGGACTGTTCGATTGTAAGATAGCTGGCACTGCAGATGATCCCTGGGGGGTAGATGGTGATGGCAGTGCAGATGTTTAACCCCCTCCAACTAGGGCTGACCCCCAGAGATTGTGATGGAAGTAGATGGCAAGGAGTAATAAGGCAGGAGACAAGGAAAGCCACTTTATCATTGCTGCAGTTCAGATGCAGTTCAGAGGATAAAATAGAACTCTCACCAGGTTTACAGTCTGCTCTGCAAGATGGGGGTTATCCTTCTCTCTGCTGAGACTCGGTGTAAACTTCCTGCTGTTCTAATCCCTTCAGGGACCAAGGCATCCCGGAGTTTGAAACTTCCAGTACAGCTACTTTCTCACTATGTTTTCTCTCCCGGCAACTTACAGCTTGAATCCTGTGTGAAGCACAAGTTTCTTCTTGCACAATCCTTCACTGATCCTCAGTTGCTGTAGTCTTCCTGGGAGAAGAAAGAACAGAGAAGGAACAGAAAGAGAGAAAGAAACAACAGAGAGAAAGAAAGAAAGAGGGGAAATAAAGAACAGAGAAAGAAAGAACAGAGAGAAAGAAAGGAAGAACAGAGAGAGAAATAAAGAACAGAGTGAGAAAGAAAGAAATATTAGAGAGAGAAAGAGAAAGAGAAGAACCACAGAGAGAAAGAGAAGGAAAGAAAGAACAGAGAGAGAGAAAGAAAGAGAGGAAAGAAAGAAAGAATAGAGAGAGAAAGAAAGGAGGGGAAAGAAAGCAGAAAGAAAGAAAGAAAGAAAGAAAAAAAGAGTGGAAAGAAAAAAAGAACAGAGAGAGAAAGAAAGAAAGAGGGGAAAAAAGAACAGAGAAAGAAAGAGGAGAAAGAAAGAACAGAGAGAGAAAGAAAGAGTGGACAGAAAAAAGAACAGGGAGAGATAGAGAAAAAAAAGAAGGAGGGGAAAGAAAGAAAACAGAAAGGTAGAGAGAAAAAGAAAGAGAGGAAAGAACAGAGAGAGAAAGAAAGAAAGAAAGAAAGAAAGAGGGGAAAGAAAGAACAGAGAGAGAAAGAAAGAAAGAGGGGAAAGAAAGAAAGAACAGAGAGAGAGAAAGAAAGATGGGAAAGAACAGAGAGAGAGAAAGAAAGAGAGGAAAGAAAGAAAATAGAGAGAAAGAGGCGAAAGAAAGAGAACAGAGAGAGAGAAAGAACAGAGAAAGAAAAAAAAGATTAGAGAGAAAGAACAGAGAGAAAGAAAGAAAGAACAGAGAGAGAGAAAGAAACAGAGAGAGAAAGAAATATTCTATAAAGATACCATAGCAGCCCGGCTACCATTGTAGTGCCCACCTGAGCCTCCTGGTGCAGGACATATCATGATCCGCTCACATGTTCGGCATCCCCGATTCCAAGGCGATCCCGCTGTCCGCGCTGTCAGAGGAGGACACGGTAATGGATCTGAAGCATTCGCTGAAGTGCCTCCATGGTTCCGTCACAATCTCCTCCCAAAATTACCTAATTTCTGGTCACCTTCCAGCACGTCACTTCCGGTAGAACATCGCGTGCGAGTTTTAAAGTGCTCCTTGGGGCTTCGCCGTGTACTCCTGTGTCCGCGGGAAAAGTAAGCTCCCGGCTGGGGCAGTCTCTCTCTCAAAATCAGGACTGTCTCGCTGGATCAGGGATGGTTGGGAGGTATGAATGCTCCCCACCATACACCTCGTACACGCACGGCTCCGCTTTGTATGCCTCGTACACACACGGCTCCGCTCCGTACACCTTTTACACACGCGGCTTCACTCCGAACACCCCGTACACACCTGGCTCTGCTCCGCTCCATATACACACAGCTCAGCTCCGTACACACAGGGCTCTGTTTCGTATGCCTCGTACACACACGGCTCTGCTCCGTACACCTCATACACATGTGGCTACGCTCTGTACACCTCGTACACACACGGCTCCGCTCCATACACCTCGTACACATGTGGCTACGCTCCGTTCACCTCGTACACACACGCGGCTCCGCTCACTACACCTCGTACACACACACATGGCTCTGCTCTGCTCTGCACACCTCGTACACACACGACTACACTCCGGTACACCTCGTACATACACGGCTCCGCTCTGTACACTTCGTACGCACGGCTCCGCTCCGTGCACCTTGTACACACACAGCTCTGCTACATCCACACTGTAAACCCTTCCTGAACCCAGCAATAAACTTTACCTCATTCAGCACCATGATGACAACCAGCACAGCAGAGTCCTGCAGACACAGAGGCCCCTGATCTTGGGACCCCTGACTCATCCCCTCCTGTGACCTCATCATAGGTCTTGTGCCGCACACAAGAGAACAGCCGTAGCGATGACTCATTGCTGGCTGTGAGGGGTTGCGTGGGTCCCTCGGGGAGGGCGAGGATGGGGACGGCGCATGGGGGGCGTGGCAGCGACGGTTGGGAGCTATGTATGGTATCCCAGACAGTGTGAGTGGGCCCCCCAGTCTCGCCAGGGCCCCGGCACTTGCCCGGGTGCGCCGGGTGCTGACGTCGGCCCTGCCTCCCCCTCCCAGTTAGGGTATGTCTCCAAAGCTCTTAGCTTCAGGGAAGTAAGGGAGTGAAGTAAAATTGTGTGTGTGCAGTTGTCTCCAGCAGAGAAAGCATAACTCCGATCAGTTACAAAACCCATACAACAGAGTACATATTTGACCATTTTGTGGCGGCAAAGACACAGGGCGCCACATTTACGTATCATACGATTTGATAATGCAATCACGATGACATCAGTGATGACTCTGCTGAAGACGACGATGCTCTGTATGATTAGTATGATTTAATTAGGAAAGAAAATTACGGAGATGAGCGGTCATCGAGCTTCTTGCATCCAAAGGCATAACATCCGCACCGTGTGGATGAGATTAAATTCCTGGCGTTCCCTCTGGATGACCTGGAGCTTGCAGGCAGTTCGCGAGGCGCTGATTAAAGGCTGCTCCAGGCTGGTGACTTCACTACAGTCCTCCAGTCCGATGTATATGGTTCTCCCTCCTCTAGTTTCTAGAGGTCGGGGGACGGAAAGGCTGGGGGGACTACACAGGTAGCGGACCTCCCAGAGGTGGAGGGTGAGAGCCGTTGTGTAGCTGTGATGCTATGAATAATGA
Organism: Dendrobates tinctorius; assembly: GCF_039654945.1. Taxonomy (NCBI): domain Eukaryota; kingdom Metazoa; phylum Chordata; class Amphibia; order Anura; family Dendrobatidae; genus Dendrobates; species Dendrobates tinctorius. The sequence continues at coordinate 4,378,640 of NW_027361688.1, forward strand.
ATACATAAAGGCCATATCATCACTGTCACATTCCCTAACACAGGACTGCCAAATAACAAGGACACAAAGAGAGAATTTATATTGACGTCATCCCTTTAAATCTGTAAAATCTTCTCATTTTCCCCATCAGCGTCCTGTATTGCAAAGTTTTATGTGGAGCAAATATAACAGTATTATCGAGAAAACCATGAACGGAAGCAAAGAACCTTCTATTATACGACGGAGAGATTACAGATCCCGCCAGCGTGAGAAGGTTTAGGAATGTAATGACAAGCGCAAATCCCACAATCCGAACGTAGCCTCACTTATAAAATGTCACACGGAGACAGTCCGCTATACCCACTATTTCGGTGACCCTAGTTCTAAGATGCCCAGGTTATACCAACTGTACATATATCATTATATACAGGAGATGCCCAGGTTATACCAGCTGTACATATATAATTATATACAGGGGATGCCCAGGTTATACCAGCTGTACATATATAATTATATACAGGAGATGCCCAGGTTATACCAACTGTACATATATCATTATATACAGGAGATGCCCAGGTTATACCAGCTGTACATATATAATTATATACAGGGGATGCCCAGGTTATACCAGCTGTACATATATAATTATATACAGGAGATGCCCAGGTTATACCGGCTGTACATGTATAATTATATACAGGAGATGACCAGGTTATACCAGCTGTACATATATAATTATATACAGGAGATACCCAGGTTATACCGGCTGTACATATATAATTATATACAGGAGATGCCCAGGTTATACCGGCTGTACATATATAATTATATACAGGAGATGCCCAGGTTATACCAGCTGTGCATATATAATTATATAAAGGAGATGCCCAGGTTATACCGGCTGTACATATATTATTATATACAGGAGATGCCCAGGTTATATCGGCTGTACATATATAATTATATACAGGAGATGCCCAGGTTATACCGGCTGTACATATATAATTATATACAGGAGATGCCCAGGTTATACCAGCTGTACATATATAATTATATACAGGAGATGCCCAGGTTATACCAGCTGTACATATATAATTATATACAGGAGATGCCCAGGTTATACCAGCTGTACATATATAATTATATACAGGAGATGTCCAGGTTATACCGGCTGTACATATATAATTATATACAGAAGATGCCCAGGTTATACCGGCTGTACATATATAATTATATACAGGAGATGCCCAGGTTATACCGGCTGTACATATATAATTATATACAGGAGATGCCCAGGTTATACCAGCTGTACATATATAATTATATACAGGAGATGCCCAGGTTATACCAGCTGTACACATATAATTATATACAGGAGATGCCCAGGTTATACCAGCTGTACATATATAATTATATACAGGAGATGCCCAGGTTATACCAGCTGTACATATATAATTATATACAGGAGATGCCCAGGTTATACCAGCTGTACACATATAATTATATACAGGAGATGCCCAGGTTATACCAGCTGTACATATATAATTATATACAGGAGATGCCCAGGTTATACCAGCTGTACATATATAATTATATACAGTAGATGCCCAGGTTATACCAGCTGTACATATATAATTATATACAGGAGATGCCCAGGTTATACCAGCTGTACACATATAATTATATACAGGAGATGCCCAGGTTATACCAGCTGTACATATATAATTATATACAGGAGATGCCCAGGTTATACCAGCTGTACATATATAATTATATACAGTAGATGCCCAGGTTATACCAGCCTGGAAAAGACACCGCTGTATACATTTCTGGTTGGTCTCTGCCCTGTAGATAATTGTGGAGATGTGACATCTGGTTCCTTGATCTGTGATAATAGGTGATTATCATGATCCTCAGAGGACAGAAGGGGAGAGAGGGAGGACTAATGACCTGGCGACCTGCTGGGACTTGTGGTTTTATTGCTGCTGGGGAGGAGACCGTTTTCTGATCCTGATAGGGATAGTCACTTCTATAGAAAAAACAATCCACACAAACAAAGCAAAAAAACTAATTTTCTAAACAAATTAGATTTGGAATGCTGTTCTCCGTGTGACTGTAATTGTTCTTGGAGGGGGCTGTTATCTCTCGCCGGGGGCACCAGTTTTGAGACACTTATTCAGATGAAGAAAGAAGAGGTGGGTTTTTATTTTTCTTCTGTGTTGATAATAAATCAAAAGGCACAGAGAAAAAAAACATCAAAGTATCCGGTAGACCAGCAATCCTCTCCATGAACAATTCCTCCTCCAGAAGTTTAGCCGAGACTGAAGTTAGTGCTGAGAATAAAGAAGGGACAACACAATTGCGTAAAGGACTAGCCTGGCCTTTGCTTTTTTTGCCCAAAACACAGTTATACGGTGCTTACATAAAACAGTCATAGAGTGCACATATAATACCATCATACAGTGCCCAAATAATATAATCATACAGAGTCCAAATAATATAATCATGCATTACCTAAATAATACTATCATACAGTGTCTAAATAATACATTCACACAGTGCTTAAATAATACTATCATATATTGTACAAATAGTACCATCATACAGTGCCCAAATAATACATTCATACAGTGCCTAAATAATGCCATCATGCAGTTTTTAAATAATATCATCATACAGTGCCTAAATAATAACATCATACAGTGTCCAAATAATACATTCATACTCATGTTTCCTCCCTCTACCAACCTACCTCTGCCTGACATTGCCATTTCCATGTGTGGTTCCACAATTACTCCCCAGCAACATGCCCGCTGTCTTGGGGTCATACTTGACTCCGAGCTTTCATTCACCCCCCACATCCGATCATTGGCTCGCTCTTGTTATCTGCACCTCAGAAACATTCCTAGAATTTGACCTTTTCTTACTTTTGACTCTGCAGAAACTCTTACTGTTTCTCTTATTCATTATCGTCTGGACTATTGTAACTCTCTACTAATCGGTCTCCCTCTTACCAAACTCTCCCCTCTCCAATCTGTCTTGAATGCTGCAGCCAGGATCATATTCCTCACCAATCGTTACACTGATGCCTCTACCTTGTGCCAGTCATTACACTGGCTACCCATCCACTCCAGAATTCAGTATAAACTTATTACCCTCACCCACAAAGCCCTCCATGGCTCAGCACCACCCTACATCTCCTCCCTCGTCTCAGCCTACCACCCTACCTGTGCCATCCGTTCTGCTGATGACCTGAAGTTATTATCCTCATTAATCAGAACCTCCCACTCCCGTCTCCAAGACTTTTCACGTGCTGCGCCAATTCTTTGGAATGCACTTCCCAGGTCAATCCGATTAGTCCCCAATCCCCACAGTTTTAAGCATGCCTTAAAAACGCAATTGTTCAGACTGGCCTATCGCCTCAACACATTAACCTAAATATCCCTGTGTGGCTCATTTCAAAATTTTTTACCATAACCAGGTTCCTCACATCATTTTCTCACATGCTTTTTGCATTTAATAGCCCTCTGTGTCTGTACTGTTACATATTTAGACTGTTAACTGGTTCTTACACTAGGGATGGTCCAAACAATAAAAACAATAAAAGCAATTGTTACCACCCACCTTTCGTGTCTCCCCTTTTCCCTTATAGATTGTAAGCTTGCGAGCAGGGCCCTCATTCCTATTGGTATCTGTTTTGATCTATGTGTTTATTGCTATGCTGTAATGTCTTTTGTCTGTAGAAGTCCCCTCTATGATGTAAAGTGCTGCAGAATATGTTGGCGCTATAGAAATAAAATTATTATTATTATTTATTATACAGTGCCTAAATAATATCATCATACAGTTTCCTAACAATATCAGCATACAGTGCCTAAATACTACATTCATACAGTGCCTAAATAATACCATCATACAGTGCCTAAATAATACCATTGTAGTGGTCATGGCTGGGCTTAGCAGCCTTGGCCACATGGATTTGTGGACCCACCGGACCTACCCAATAAGCGGCATAACTAAGTGGCTACCTTGGTGTACACTGGAACCTCTAGTGGTGAGGTCAGGCTTATGTGTCAGGTAGCCACCAGCCAGCCCTCCTGGGAAAACCGCAGAACCTGGTCCTGCAGCTACTGACTCCACACTGATTAAGGGCTTAGTTCAGACATGCTGGTATAGGATTCAGGGTCAGGGTTAGGCCACTAAATGGACCAGGGAATAACACTCATCCACTGGCCGCATTGGGACCAGGGGACCTCAGGAACAGAACTAGTAGGTCCCGGACCAGGGGATGAGGTTCAGGCACTGTCTGCTCTGGAACCAGGGGACAAGGTTCAGGCATTGGCCACTCCGGGAAAAGGGAACAAGGTACAGGCCCTGGCTACTCCGGGACCAAGAGACTATGGACACAGGACAGGCCACACCGGGACCAGGGGTGCCTCACAATTCACTTGCAGTACATCTGACTAACTAATGATTCACCACGTTGCTTGGCAACTCCCTAGGGGAGAGGCAAACTTTTATACAAGATGCCTCCCAGCTATTGGTTTGGAGCCATCTGGCAGGTGTACTACTTATGCTAAATGCCTGAGGGCATTTAGCATAATGTGCGTGTTGCCCCTTTAAGAATGGGGAAGAGCAGGCACGCCGGAGGAGGAAGGGGTGGGGGACACCATGCAGGGGTACCGACAGCAGCGTTACAACCATCATACAGTGTGTAAATATTGCCATCATACATTGCCTAAATAGTACCATCACACATTGACTAAATAATACCTTCATACAATGCTCAATGATGCCATCATACAGTGCCTATATAATACCACCATAGTGTCCAAATACCATCATACAGTGCTCAATAATGCCATCATACAGTGCCTAATTAATACCATCATTCAGTGTTCAAATACCATCATACAGTGTTCAAATACCATCATACAGTGCCTAATTAATACCATCATACAGTGTTCAAATAACATCATACAGTGTTCAAATACCTTCATACAGTGTTCAAATACCATCATACAGTGCCTAATTAATACCATCATACAGTGTTCAAATACCATCATACAGTGCCTAATTAATACCATCATACAGTGTTCAAATAACATCATACAGTGTTCAAATACCATCATACAGTGCCTAATTAATACCATCATACAGTGTTCAAATACCATTATACAGTGTCCAAATACCATCATACATTGCCTAATTAATACCATCATACAGTGTTCAAATACCATCATACAGTGACCAAATACCATCATGCAGTGTCCAAATAATACCATCATACAGTGTCCAAATACCATCATACAGTGTCCAAATACCATCATACAGTGACTAAATAATACCATCACATAGTGCTCAATAATACAAAGTCTAAATCATCAAACACGTCACCCAAATGCAGGAGAGGATTTCAAATGTGATGTGATGCCCATTGTAAAAGGACTTCACCTCCAGGCACAAGAGGCTCAATCTAGGGTCTGCAACTGGTCAGACAGGTGAGGCAGTTCAGCCCCGGGTACCCAGTCCTTCTACTTATTCCCACAGTAGAGAGTATGTTCTCGGTCTAATAGCAAGGCCCCTATGAGGTGGTGGAGAAACTCAGTGAAGTGAACTACAGGGTGCATCAAGGAAGACGAAAACCATACCAAGCTTACCATGTCAATCTTATCAAGCCGTGGCAAGACAGGAAGCCCGTTGAAACTCTGTGTTTCCCGGTCAAGCCAGAAGCAGATGTTAAAGGAGTCGTGTTTGCAAAGAATCTGTTGAAGGTCCAAAAACTGCAGAGTTGGGAGATGCTCTACAAAACAGCGACCTGTTCTCAGATTTGTTGGGGTGTACAAAAGCCACAGAATGCAATATATGCCCCACTCAGGTGGATGGGGGAGAAAAAGAGGAAAAATGCTTGAGTTACCCATTGGTTTCTAGCCCTGTAGAATTTCAGCTTCCATATGGAACATGGAGCTGGGAAGCTACATGGTAATGCTGAGGCCCTCTCAAAAATCCCGTGTCCAGTACTAGAAGGTGAAAAGTCCCATGGCTTTAGGCAGAGCGGGAGGTATGTAAGGTGGCTGCCAGATACATAGTTGATGGGAGGTATGTATCACAGAGGTGGGTGTCCTCTGTGATGTAAACCTAGAGTATTGCTCTAGTACACATACTAACAACTTTTCAGTTTTTGAATTTCCACAAAAATTTAAAATAACCAATAAATTTCATTCAACTTCACATTTGTGTCCCACTTGTTGATTCTTCACCAAAAATTTCCATTTGGTATCTTTATGTTTGAAGCATGATATGTTGGAAAAGGTTGAAAAGTTCCAGGGGGCTGAATACTTTCACAAGACACTGTATATTAAATATATACAATGTCCATATTATACTGTCTTATAGGGGTCATATAATACATATATACAGTGCCCATGTTGTACTGTCTTACAGTGCACATATAATACACACATACAGTGCCCATGTTATACTCTCTTAAAGGATTCATAAAATACACTCACGAAGTGTCTTGCGACAGTATTCACACCCTTTGGCTTCTTACCTATTTTTTTACATTACAACCTTTGTGTAAATATATTTGTAATCCGATTTGTGTGTGGTGCATCAGCACTAAGTAGTCTAAGTTGTTAAACTGAGAAAAATATAGGCATACATTACATTTATGGGATCAAATAACTAAAAATTTGCATGTGCATATGCATTCACCCCTTTTTCTATGAAGTCCCTAAAATTTTCTGGTGCAAGCAATTCCCTTCATAAGTCCCATGCTTAGTGACCGGACGTCCCAATGTGTGCAATCTAAGTGTCACCTGGCTGTCAGTATATACACTTTACCTTTTCTGAAAGGATACAGAACCTGCAACACCATTAACAAGAGGCATCACTAACCAAACACCATGGAGACCAAGGAGATCCCAAACAACATCATGAAGACCAAGGAGATCTTCAAACAACACCATGAAGCCCAGGGACATCTCCAAACCACACCAGGAAGACCAAGGAGATCTCCAAACAACACCATGAAGACCAAGGAGATCTCCAAACAACACCATGAAGACCAAGGAGATCTCCAAACAACACCATGAAGGCCAAGCAGATCCCAAACAACATCATGAAGACCAAGGAGATCTCCAAACAACACCATGAAGACCAAAGAGATCTCCAAACAACAACATGAAGACCAAGGAGATCTTCAAACAACACCATGAAGACCAGGGACATCTCCAAACCACACCAGGAAGACCAAGGAGATCTCCAAACAACACCATGAAGACCAAAGAGATCTCCAAACAACACCATGAAGACCAAGGAGATCTCCAAACAACACCATGAAGACCAAGGAGATCCCAAACAACATCATGAAGACCAAGGAGTTCTCCAAACAACACCATGAAGACCAAAGAGATCTCCAAACAACACCATGAAGACCAAGGAGATCTCCAAACAACACCATGAAAACCAGGGACATCTCCAAACCACACCAGAAAGACCAAGGAGATCTCCAAACAACACCATGAAGACCAAAGAGATCTCCAAACAAGCCAGGGACAAGGTTGTTGAGAAGTACAAGTCAACGTTGGGTTATACACAATATCCCATTCTCTGATCCACCGGAGCACCATCAAATCCATTATCATCAAATCTAAACAAAATGGTACCACAACAAACCTGAGAGGGTCGGCCACCAAAACTCTCAGCCAGGGCAAGGAAGATATTAATCAGAGAGGCAGCACAGACACCAAAGGTAACTACAGAGTTTCCAAGCAAAGAATGGAGTATCTGTCCATACAACCACAATAAGCCGTACACTTCATACAGGTGGCCTTTATGGAAGAGTGGGCTGAAAAAAACCTTTACTTACAAAAATTGTAAGGCTCATTTTGAGTTTAACAAAAGAAATGTGGGAGACTCCTCAAATGTGTGAAGGAAGGTGCTGTGGTCAGATGAGACCAAAATGTAACTTTTTGGCCACCACTGTAAACTGTATGTCTGGCACCAAACCAACACAGCTCATCACCCCAAGAACAACATCCCCACAGTGAAACATAGTGGTGGCAGAAACATGTTGTGATCTATTTTCGGCAGCCGGGACAGGAAAAATGGTTTACGTCAATGGGAAGATGAAGGGTAAAAAATACAGGGATATTATTGAGCTAAACTTGTTTAAATCTGTCAGTGATTTGAGACTGGGACAGAGTTCACCTTCCAACAATACAATGACCCAAGGCATACTGCTAAAGCAACACTAGAGTGGTTAAAGGGGAAATGTGTAAATGTTTTGGAGTGGCCGAGTCACAGCCCAGAACTTGATCCAATGGAGACTTTGTGGTCAGATGTGAAGAAGATTGCTGTTCACCAGAGGAAACATCTAACATGAAGGAGCAGGAGCTTGAGGAATGGGCAAAAATCCCAGTGACAAAATGTGGAAAGCTCATAGAGACTTATCCAAAGCGACTTACAGCAATTCTTACCGGCTTGCGGTCACATCGGGCTCTGTGATTGGCTTGGGTGATGGCACAGCTGGCGACTACCGCCAAGTATGCCAGGCGGCACATTGTGCCCCATGATAAACGGGGGAATCGAGGTCTAGTGATTGGTCTGTGGCGAGAAAAGAATTGCAATCTACCTACAGCTGAGCCGCCTCAATCTTCCACCAGTTTATAGCCCGGCTGCTGTGTAAATTCCAGCCTATATATAGGTGCGCCATTGATTAATTTTAACTCTGCGCCCTCCCTCGTACTAGATGCTGACATTTCCAAGCCAGCTGAGGTGAGAATCCACAGTTCAGGATCGGCTGAGTATCTGAATTATTTTTATAATCTTTAATGAACCTTCTTAAAAAAAAAAAGAATGAGAAAAGAAAAGTTCAAGTGAGGAAAAAAAAACCCTTAAATTGCAGAATGGGAGATTTTACTGCTCCAGTTCTACATGCATTGCCAATTCATAGCTACAGCGAAGATCTAAGGGTATTAACACATTGTGGAATGATTCAGCTATATTACACCTGCTGAAGTGGCCATTATACTAGTAATACTGCTCACATATGTGTCTGAACTACTGTAATACTACTTCTGTGTGCAGGAATATAACAGCTATAATACTGCACCTATGTGTAATGTAAAATGTCTATAAAGTATGATGTTTCCTGAACCTTCTAGAAATCTCCCACTTCACTCTGATGAGAAATTCAGCCTGTCAGCTCCTACAGCTTCCCTCCTTCCCCCTCCTTAACAGCCTGTACCCGTACTGGTAATAGGATACTTCCCCTATAGCATTTGCCCCATCTCCACAGAAAGGAATGTTAATTAGTTAAGCCAAAGGAAGTCCTTTGTTTTCTGGGACATGTGTCTGAAATAAAACTATAAGAGATATTAAAATAGGCTAGCATGGGCTCCGATCACGACAGAAAAACGAAACGGACATTTCTGTGATCTGCGCGGACCCATCTTCCCTACGGTTGCTCTTGCAAAGTTCTATCACCACCAGAACCTAAGATATGGATTGCTCCCAAATGGAGTGTCCTAAGTATGGCATGTATGATGTTGCTTTATTACATTCGATGAGCTACAACCTATGAGGCCCTCAGTGTGTTGATACGAGCTTCCCTCGCTGAGATATGGTTATCATAAGTTTTTTAGTTAATTGGCAACTTGGAGAAAGGGGGGATGAACTTCTGCAGACTGCCCCTTTCGTGATGTCACAGACCCTGGGCTATAAGGCACCCCTCCCTTACAATGAGTCAGTGGGAGCTACAGCGTCCGTGCCGACCAGAACCAAGATGAGTGGAGACGTGTGGCTCCGCCTTCTCTCCCCAGCCATATGGTCTGCCTGATACCGACTAAGCACATGTGAGTGTTACTTTCTGTCTTTTTAATCCCCTTTATGTTATATTTGTATTGTACATATTTGATGTCTCAACTTTATAGCAACTTTTATCTATGTAATCACTGCCCGCATTCTTTTGGGAATAAATGATAAAATCTATTAGCTCTGAAACGAACTATGCGCCTTTTATAGATAATCACAACTAATTTGGGGTTTGCCACGGACCCTCTTAATTAACACTTTGATTAAGTAAAGCGTGGCTGGTGGTAGCGTGGTGTGCGCGGCTGGCGAGGCTAGCTGGCAGTACAGAAGGTTCTTATATTACTGAATGAGTGGTTGGGGCCACAGCATTGATAATTTCCGTACTGCAGTAGTCTAATTTCCCGTGCACAACAATCAGCCCGTCCAGCGACTAATTATCCAAGGTGCAGTTCCCTGACTGACCTGAGGGTAAGGGGGGGCGCCGGAGAGCTGCGAGTTCCAAAGTGGAACTGAGAAAGTGGGATATACATAAATCCCCGCAGTTCTTGGAAGGTTCTTAGCAGTGGTGGGGCAACCAAAATAACCCCCCTGCGATAAATTGGTAGAGCAAGATTAGCTTGCAGTGTTTTTGTCACATGGTGCCAGTGGTGGGATAACTAAGATAAGCCCCCACTGTGCCTGTGATAGCCGTGTGCCGGCAGTGCGTCGCGTCCCTCCGTCCGTTGACATACCCGTGTCAGTGGTGGGACCGTGGCGTATTGGTGGCACAGGGTCCGCTGTTCGTCACAATTTGGTGGCAGCGGTCCCCCCGTTCCTCACACTATGTACAAGAATATAACTACTATAATACTGCCCCTATGTACAAGAATATAACTACTATAATACTGCCCCTATGTACAAGAATATAACTACTATAATACTGCCCCTATGTACAAGAATATAACTACTATAATACCGCTCCCTATGTATAAGAATATAACTACTATAATACTGCCCCCTATGTACAAGAATATAACTACCATAATACTGCTCCCTATGTTTAAGAATATAACTACTATAACACTGTCCCCTATGTACAAGAATATAGCTACTATAATACTGCCCCTATATACAAGAATATAACTGCTATAATACTGCCCTCTATGTACAAGAATATAACTACTATAATACTGCGCCTATGTACAAGAATATAACTACTATAATGCTGCCCCTATGTACAAGAATATAGCTACTATAATACTGCCCCTAAGTACAAGAATATAACTACTATAATACTGTCCCCTATGCACAAGAATATAACTACTATAACACTGTCCCCTATGTACAAGAATATAGCTACTATAATACTGCCCCTATGTACAAGAATATAACTACTATAATACTGTCCCCTATGTACAAGAATATAACTACTATAATACTGCCCCCTATGTACAAGAATATAAGTACTATAATACTGCTCCTATGTACAAGAATATAACTACTATAATACTGCTCCTATGTACAAGAATATAGCTACTATAATGCTGCCCCTATGTACAAGAATATAGCTACTATAATACTGTCCCCTATGTACAAGAATATAACTACTATAATACTGTCCCCTATGTACAAGAATATAGCTACTATAATACTGCCCCTATGTACAAGAATATAACTACTATAATATTGCCCCTATGTACAAGAATATAACTGCTATAATACTGCCCCCTATGTACAAGAATATAACTACTATAATGCTGCCCCTATGTACAAGAATATAGCTACTATAACACTGCCCCTATGTACAAGAATATAGCTGCTATAATACTGTCCCCTATGTACAAGAATATAACTACTATAATACTGCCCCTATGTACAAGAATATAACTACTATAATACTGCCCCTATGTACAAGAATATAACTGCTATAATACTGCCCCTATGTACAAGAATATAGCTACTATAACACTGCTCCTATGTACAGGAATATAACTACTATAATACTGTCCCCTATGTATAAGAATATAACTACTATAATACTGCCCCTATGTACAAGAATATAACTGCTATAATACTGCCCCCTATGTACAAGAATATAACTACTATAATACTGCCCCTATGTACAAGAATATAACTACTATAATACTGCCCCTATGTACAAGAATATAACTGCTATAATACTGCCCACTATGTACAAGAATATAACTACTATAATACTGCGCCTATGTACAAGAATATAACTACTATAATGCTGCCCCTATGTACAAGAATATAACTACTATAATACTGCTCCTATGTACAAGAATATAACTACTATAATACCGCTCCCTATGTACAAGAATATAACTACTATAATACTGCCCCTATGTATAATAATATAACTACTATAATACTGCCCCCTAAGTTGAATATTTCCCTTAATGTCTAACATTTATTTATTCCTGTTTCCATTTTGAAATATACAGTAATGTTTTTGCCAATTGAAATGTTTGTATTTTTGGCAGGATGGAAAAATATGTAAATCCAGCTCAAATTGATATTATGTGCAAATACACAGTTATTTTTACAGCAGGCTGTAAAATAAGACAGTTTTTTGGCCGAATACTTGTTGTGCTGACATCTAGAGGTCACTAGGAGAACTGCAATGGGGAGAAATAATGTAAAATGCGTGCAGCGTACAGACGGCATTGTCTCTTTAACATGGTGACTGGCTTCTATTACAACCTGTAAGTTATTTTTACTATCTGTACCCCTAAACACATAAATTTTCGTAACTGTGTGTTTAACCTTTACTCAGCCATGAAGTAAAGACATTGCGGCAGCAGTCAGTGTGTTCGGACCTTCATAATCAGCATTAATATTCCACTCTGAAACCCGTAGCAAATGAGATTTTAAATGTCTTGTCACCTCGTTCTGGACTCTTCATCATTCTCTGCTCCATTTAAATCCGGGGCTGGCCGCTGAGGCAGGCAAGAAAGGAGAATTAAGGAGGAAGAATGGAGTGTGAAAGGGGTGAGGGTGTCACACGGAAGCGCAAGGTAAGTGGACGTAGATATATTTTAGTATTTGGTGTCAGTAGAAGGACGCTCTACCGAAAATACAAAAATTGACAGTTCTTCTAAAGCTTTGTCACCTGCAGCAGGGAAGAGTTACCATAAATTTGCGCCATTTGTCCATTGTTGGAAAGTTTTGAGGTCTCAGTAGTGCCCTCCCCAGCAGTCAGCCAGGTAGGCGCAGGGTGATGAAGATCTGCAGAAAAAGAAAACCATGCTATCCAGCCGTTTAGGTATAAAGCTTCACCAATTTAATAGTACGGCTAAAAAGGTCCAAGGTACATAAAAAAATACTGCATCAAGGCAAAAAAAAACAACACGTTTCAGTCATAGAACTGTCATGGAATCATAGAATGTTAGAGTTGGAAGTGACCTCCAGAGTCATCGTGTACAATCCCCTGCTCAATGCAGGCTTCACTAAACCATCCCAGACAGATGTCTGACCAGCCTCTGTTTGAAGACTTCCATTGTAGGGGAACTCACCACCTCTTCTGTCTTTTTTTAAAGTCTGGTGCCCAGAACTGAACACAGTATTCCAGATGAGGCCAAAACAAGGAGGATTTGAGAGGGATAATTACCTCCTGTGATCTAGACTCTGTGCTTCTTTTAGTACATCCTAGAACTGTGTTTGCCTTTTTTGCTGCTGCATCACACTGTTGACTCATGTGCAATCTGTGATCTATTGGTTTTCCCAAGTGTTTTTCACACGTGCTGTTGCTTAGTTCTGTTCCTCCCATTCTATAGATGTAATTTTTGATTTTCTTGCCCAGATGTAGAATCTTGTCCTTAATAATGGTAACAGTTCTGTGTCTGAAACGCATCAGTACTAATAAATTTTGCATCCAAACGACTGGATAACTTTATTTGGTTTGTCTGCATCTCAAGCCAAGCCGGAGGCTTCTACTCTCCGTGCCAAGGATCTTCACAGGCAATCTACAGGAGCTGGTGAACTTTGTACTTTACGGTAAAGAATGGGCGCCCAAAAGAAAATAGTTCATATTTTACGAAAAATAGAATTCTTCAGAATTCAAATTATTCGAAGATTTCGCCACCTCGTCTTTTGACGCAATCTTCACTCAGCTCTAGGGTTATGGCACCAAGTTGTTCTCAGACGTCACAATGCATAACACTTGATACGTATCGCCAGCAGTCAGTGTTAAAGGTGACGCGCTTCATGACCTTGTGATCTCGGAAGTCTACTCGATGCCGAAAGCAGAGTGAAGATTGCAAGAGAAGATGCAATAGGAGGTCGAGAGAGCATAATAAAGAACATTTGATTCACATCAAGTAACAAACGAAAGCAATCAACTGAATTCAAATCTTAGCAGATTCGCTCATCTCTACTGGTAATTCTTCGGTGAGGCCACGTAGATGCATGAATAAGATTGATATAGCGCTGAGAGTTCTTGCTGTGAGAGGGGAAGAGAGAGCTACTTTTTTCATAATCAGTAGTCAAACGGTCTCCTTCATTCGGTGGGTCTCGGCAGATCTTCAGTGCCTTGAGCACCCATTGGGACTCATGACTGATGCCCTCATGAAGTCACAACGGGTCTAGTTGTCATAACAGGTGCTGGAGACCCATCAGATTACTATGGTATCACAACGGGTCTAGTTGTCATAACAGGTGCTGGAGACCCATCAGATTACTATGGTATCTGGACAGAGCAAAGCACAATAAGACATGTGAACACAAATACATTTGATATAAATCTAATTTCCTGCCCTAATTCCGAATTTCAGCACTAATCAATTAAATTTTGCTAATATAGTTTCGTAATAAAGATTGAATATGTGCCTTTATATCCTGAGACCAAGTGTCTCTGGTAGTGTTGCTCTTTGATATTCCGAAGGTTTATGTATTAACCTCCTTGACATATTGTGCTTATTAATACTAAAAGAAATGCAACATCTTTCATGAGGAGTGATCTCATTGACTACAATCTATGAAAAACATTGCTCTCTCTTCCCCTCTCACAGCAGGAACTCTCAGCATGATCTCAATCAGATTAAATATTAGTGCCTTTTTATCCTCAGACCAAGTATTAGTCTTAGTATTAGTTTTAGTATGTCTGCCATTGTGGTTAAAGGGGTTGTCCAGGCTTTTCACATAATCTCAGTACATATCTGGGCTGCAGAATTATGACAATAAGTAATTTACTTTCTGTCACTAGTTTGCACGGTTTTCTAGATATTCTGAACAGAACATCCAAGGGGGGGGTGTTATGGCATTGAAATGAGAACTAGTCGTAACCTCCTACTCTACTCCAAACATGCCCTCTATAGCAACAACCCCACCCTCCATAGCTACAGACCCTCCCCGTCCACATGAAGAAGCCCTCCTCACACAATAACAAATCCTCCCCCTCTAGCAGCCTCACTGCAGAGAGCAGCTGCTCCTCCCCCAGACACACACTGAACAGTGATCTATGGAAAGTGAAACTAGTGAGGAGGGAAAATCGTCCTGTATTCTGGGCCACTCCATGATTACAATACATATCTCATTATCAGTAATTCCTTCCCTCACTGTCCCAGGCTGCTGGCAGCAGTGAGAACAGACTGTGTGATGGCCAGTGATGGGGGTCTGCAGCTTCTAATCTGCACAGGGGAAGGCAGTCACTGATGTAATCTGTTGTGTGACAAAGCAGCAGATTTGGTGCAGTGTATGTGTGAGCACTGTGTCTCTAATGACACAAATACTGATGGGAGCAGCCTGTCCAATCAGCAGCTGTAACAGTGTGAAGTGTTAGGGGGTGTATGTACAGTATGTATGTATTGTGCTGCTTTCACAAATACAGGATCACTGCTGTGTTCTTTCCAATGCTGGAATGATGATAAAGATGAGTGCTTTTGCAGTTTACTGCCAGCCAATGAGTTGGCAGTGGGTGGTGCTGGTCACTGGAGCTTGCTGGGAGTTTGGTGGAGCTTCGCACATACACTGCACCAAATCTGCTGCTGTGTGAAGACATCAGTGACACAGAGCTGTCTCAATCACACAGCAGAGGCTTTGTCATAGAACAGATTACATCAGTGACTGCCATCCCCTGTGCAGATTAGAAGCTGCAGACCCCCAACACTGGCCATCACACAGTCTGTTCCCACTGCTGCCAGCAGCCTGGGACAGTGAGGGAAGGAATTACTGATAATGAGTTATGTATTGTAATCATGGCGTGGCCCAGAATACAGGACGATTTTCCCTCCTCACTAGGTTCACTTTCCATAGATCACTGTTCAGTGTGTGTCTGGGGGAGGAGCAGCTCTCTGCTCTCTGCACTGAGGCTGCTGGAGGGGGAGAATTTGTTACTGTGTGATGAGGGCTGCTTCATGTGGACGGGGAGGGCCTGTAGCTATGGAGGGTGGGGTTGTTGCTATAGAGGGCATGTTTGGAGTAGAGTAGGAGGTTATGACTAGTTCTCATTTCAATGCCATAACACACCCCCCCTTGGACGTTCTGTTCAGAATATCTAGAAAACCGTGCAAACTAGTGACAGAAAGTAAATTATTGTCATAATTCTGCAGCCCAGATATGTACTGAGATTATGTGAAAAGCCCGGACAACCCCTTTAATTCTTCATTAAAGGGGACCTGTTAGACAAATCCGCTGGCAGCATGAATTGTGACCTGGTGTGTTTTTTTCTGAAAAGCGTTTATCTTTCTTTATCTTTTTCACTCTGCGTTTTAGGGTCTACAAAGACCCCAGAATATCGAAATTAGATAAATTCTACTTTAGTGGCCAAATTTGAGCGAACTGACAAATTACAATTGCTCATCACTAGTCTGAGCAAATGTGTTAAATTAATTGAGGTTGTGCTGAGAGTTCCTGCTTGGTAGAGGGGAAGAGAGAGCTGCGCTTTTCATAGTTAAGGAGATCACGCCTTATGAAAAATGTAGCATTTCTTTTAGTATGTTTGCCACTGTGCTCAACTCTTCCAATAAAGGGGACCTGTCAAACCAATTCGCGGACACCATGAAATGTCACCTGGTACGTTTTTCTCTGAAACGCCCTGGAGTTTTTTTTTTCTTTAAATTTTTCACTCTGTGTTGTAGGGTCTACAAAGACCCCAGAGCATAATAATAAGAGAAATTCTGGCTAAATTTGAGCAATTTGCCAAATTAGATTCGATCATCATTAGTCCAAAAAAAAAGCTTTATTATAGAGGTTGTGCTGAGAGTTCCTGCTGGGAGAGGGGAAGAAAGAGCTGCGTTTTTCATAGTTAATGAGATCACGCCTTATGAAAAAAGTAGCATTTCTTTTAGTATGTCTGCCACTGTGCTCAACTCTTCCAATAAAGGGAACGTGTCAGACTAATTTGCGGGCACCATGAATTATAACCTGGCATTTATTTTTCTTAATCTTTTTCACTCTGTGTTGTACGGTCTACAAAGAAAAATTCTAATATAGTAGCAAAATTTGAGGTATTTGCCAAAATAGATTCGATCACCATTAGTTCGAAAAAATGTGTTAATCTAATTGAGGTTGTGCTGAGAGTTCCTGCTGGGAGAGGGGAAGAGAGAGCTGCTTTTTTTCATAGCCTGTAATCAAGGAAATCACTCCCTATGAAATATTTAGCCTTCTTTTATTATGTTGGACACTGCGGTCGATTTTTCATTAAATCTTTAGAAAATCTGCATGCGTCTGGTCATCTTTGAGCATATGTCCTAAGTAATATGTCCTCTTTAAGCCTCCCTGGAGATCGTGGTTAGCAGGCGGCATTGCGATGTATTAATCCATGCTGACAGATGCACATGTTTAAGCAGCAGTCTCGTAAAATGTATGAACAGTAAAACCGTCCGCTTTGAACCAGAAATTCCCCTCGGAGCTTCGTTATTTCTTGACACAAGCTAGGACCGCGGGAAACGTAGCGAGCCCGCAGACAATATGACCGCCAGCCTCTCCGGGCTGATTGATCCAAACCCTTAGCACGAAATGAAAATAGCCAGAATTATTTCTGAGGAGATGAAGAAAGACAGACGGGAGGTTTTCTGTCAAGAAAAAATGTGATTTTGTTCCCAGTCTGCACAATTTTCACTTATGGCGCATAATGAAGAAGGATTGATCTTCTTATTCCGCCGGAGAATTACCTTGTTTTATAGCAAACATGGCCATGGATGTAGAAGGGAGCAGCGACGGGGGGGAAGAAATCTCCAAAAGCTCCAGTGTCGGCCTATGGGGCCACGGGGAGAGGATTCTGAGGGCCCACACTGCATCATCAGTAAGGTCTTTCCCATAAGAAATAGGCTCTAGCGGGAAATATTGGGTCAAAAGGTAACTCCAGGTGATAGTGGGGGTTTTGAACCTCTGGGGCCCATTGTTGTGTCAAGGTCAGTGCCCTCCATAGGACCCTGTGGTTTCTGGAAACCAGGTCACAGCTAGGGGTGAGCTGGTGAGGAAAGAGGTCTATGTGCTGGGTGTACGGTGGCACCAACACATCACTGTGCCCAGGCAAAGAGTGCCAACCGAATTGTCACCCCTGAGTCCATGAAAGCCTTGAGTCCTTCCTTTCTTTCTATTTCTCTTTCTTTTTTCTTTGTCTTTCTTTTTTTCCTCCTCTGTCTCCCATTCTTTTTTTAATTTTCTGTCTTTCTTCTTCCCTTCTCTCTTTCTTTCACTTTCTCTTTTTTCCCTCCTTTTCTCTCTATTTCTTCCTTTTTCTTTCTGTCTTTCATTCTTTCCATCTCTGTCTTCCTTCATTTTCTCTTTGTTTCTTCCTCTCGTTCTTACTTTCTATCTTTTATTCTTTCCATCTTTCTTTCTTCCTCTTTCTTTCATTCATTCATTATTTCCACCTTTTTCTTTCTTCCTTCCTTTCTTTCCCTCTCTTTCATTCTTTCCATTTTTTCTTTCTGCCGTCCTTCCTTTCTTTCCCTTTCTTTCTGTCGTTCTTTCTTTCATTCTCTCTTTCTTTCTTTCCTTCTTTGTTCATTCCTATCTCTCGCTCTGTTTCTTTATCTTTCTTTTTTCCTCTCTTTCTTTCTTTCTTTCTTCCTCCTTTCTTTCTCTCTCTTTCTTTCTTTTTCTTCCTTCCTTCCTTTCTTTCACTTTCTTCTTTTCGTTCTTTCTTCCTCTCTTTTTTCCTCTCATTCTTTCTTTCTTCCTCTCTTTATTCCTTTCTTTACTTCCTTTCTCTCTCTTTCTTCCTCTCTTTCATTCTTTCCATTTTTTCTTTCTGCCGTCCTTCCTTTCTTTCCCTTTCTTTCTGTCGTTCTTTCTTTCATTCTCTCTTTCTTTCTTTCTTTCTTTGTTCATTCCTCTCTCTCTCTGTTTCTTTATCTTTCTTTTTTCCTCTCTTTCTTTCTTCCTCCTTTCTTTCTTTCTCTTTCTTTTTTCTCTTTCTTCCTTCCTTCCTTTCTTTCACTTTCTTCTTTTCGTTCTTTCTTCCTCTCTTTTTTCCTCTCATTTTTTCTTTCTTCCTCTCTTTATTCCTTTCTTTCTTTCTTTACTTCCTTTCTCTCTTTCTTCCTCTCTTTCATTCTTTCCATCTCTTTATTTCTTCCTTCCTATGGCTCTTTAACCCTTTCTTTCCTTCCTGATGATGCCATGTTAGGAGAACGCAGTACCGCCATCACACTGTAATATCTCGCCACATGGTGTCCAATTACATTCCCGGCGCTGCTACACGTGTATAGAAAGGATAATACGATCCATTTTCATCATGTGAGTTGATGTATTTCCGGCTGTGTAAATTTTCTGTCGGATGTTTCGCCCTCGGTAACTTCTCTCCCTTCTATGATCTGAAACAATGCGGACAGCACAATCCATCTGCACCATGTATCATTTCCGTAGAATTAATCCGGCGGGTGCTGGCGCTGTCAGCTCTGGTCTAAAGACGCGATTAATAAAGTGAAATGCGGAAGGATTAGCGCCGTCACGGGAAAAGCGTGGATGGAGAATGTTGACTTTCACCAGAATGGATGCGATTCCGGCTGTAAATATGTTAGGATCTGATCATGGGAAACTCCGACCCAAAATACATTTTTGTTTAAAATTGTCATGAGTGCACATAAAAAGAATACGAGGACCCTGCCGCTGACGACGGGCGAATGGGGCGTGATTGGGCCATTTGTCACTGTCCTGTATCCTGAAAGTCCTGAGAGTCACAGCAAACTCCTGTCGTTTCTACAACCTGCATCTTTTTTCTGTCTCAGGTCTGCTGATTAAACGTTCATTTGCTATAAGCATAACAAGCTCTTCCCTGGACTTGTTCACACTACAGACGCTACTGCATCCTTAGTCTATCTACAAGTTTTCCTCTTTACCTCTGCTGCCAGCGGTGATCCATTGTTTGCTGATTAACTCTTTGTCAGCTGTAAACATTACAAACTCTTCTCTGGACTTGTTCACACTACAAACGCTGCAGCAATTCTTAAACTGGCTATTTGTTTTCTATTCCTGCGCTTGTCTACATCCCTGGTACTGTGTCTCCTGGTTCTACATGTTTGTCTGCCATCCACCATACCCCGTCGTCCTGGTCCTCGATGTTCTCCATGCCATCTGGGATGTCTTGCCCGCTGTGCCATTGCATGTGGTCCGTGTGACCTGTGGGTTTTTGAATCCACTTCATAACATCATGGCATCGCCAGTGTAAATGCCATTGCCAGAAGTTGTCAAAGATTCTGGGCGCCTGAAGATGCTGAAGACCACCATGAACTCAGACAGGGGGAATCTTTTTGAAATCAGCTTACATGTTGTTTGGTAAAATAGGGATTTTAGGTGATGTGTTCCCAACTTCCCATAAATGAACATGATCTGTGATCCATAAGATAGTGGATAACTTAGGGATCACTTGGGGTCTAACCTTTAAGACCACCAGCATCCCGAGAACAGAGATCTGCAGTGAGCAAGCTCAAGCATTCATTGTTTACGGCACTGGAAAAAGCTGAGCGCTCTACTAGACTTGCTCCTTCAGCCCCATAGACAATGACTGGTGCAGAAGTTGAGTATGTGCACCTCTGCTCCATTCAAGACTGGGCTTTGCAAACACTAGGTGTATTTCAGGAGTCAGTAAGTTGTCACCTATCCTATGGATAAAGGATAACTTTCATTTCTGGGAATACTTCTTTAAGTCCATTTACCCAACAATGTGTGCCCAAATTTTCTGGGATTGTTTCCTAAAATTCAAGACAGTTCCAAGAAACTTGCGACTGCTGGAAATTATCCTTCTGGCCAGTATCATAACCAGAAGCTCTCCTGCAAAATATGGAACTTGGTCCCGCACATGTATGTTGATCAGACTATGGGCCCCTTATAGTGTTCTAGATCATATAAAGACATGCGTGTTCGCGCCCCATGTAATAATGTCCCTCATCCTGGCCCCATCCTGTAATAATGTCCTCTGACCTGGCCTCAACCTATAGTAAAGTGCCCCATCCAAGCCCCTTTATTTAATAATGTCCACCATTCTGGCCCCTTCCTGTAAAAATGTACCCCACACTATCCCATTTGTTTAATAATGTCCTCCATTTTTGGTCCCTTTCTTTAATAATATCCCCAATCTTGGCCCCTTCCTACAATAATGTCTCCCTTCCTGGCCCCTTTATTTATTAATGTCCTCCATCCGGGCATCTTCCTTTAATAATATACCCCTTTCTGGTCACTTTATTTAATAATGTTCCCCCATCCAGGCGCAGTCCTGTAATTATGTCTCCATTCCTGGCCGCCACCTATAATAATGTCCCTCATCCTGAGCCCCTTCCTGCAATAATGTCCTCTATTCTTGGCCACTTTATTTATTAATGTCCCCCATCCCTGGCCCTTAGGGCTCATACTCACTTGCGAGAGACTCGGACGATTCTCGTGCGAGTCTCTCACATGAATACCCGGCACTGCCACCGGCACTCGGATCGGAGCGTGCGGCTACATGTATTTCTATTCACATACACGCACGCTCCCGTCCAAGTGCCGGTGGCAGTGTCGGGTATTCATGCGAGAGACTCGCACGAGAATCGTCCGAGTCTCTCGCAAGTGAGTATGAGCCACATCCCTGGCCACTTCCAGTAATTTTGTCCCTCAGCCTAGCTCTTTAATAATTTCCCGATCCTGCCCACTTTCCGATATAATCTGCCCCATCCCGACCCTGTTATTTAATAATGTCCCCCATCCTGTGCCCTCTTCTTTAATAATGTCCTCATCCTGGCCACTTTCATTAATAATGTCCCCCATCCTGGGCCCTTAATTTAATAATGTCCTCTATTCTTGGCCCCTTTATATAATAATGTCTTCCATCCAGACCACTTCCAGTAATTTTGTCTCCAACCTGGCCACTTGCAGTAATAATGTCCCCATCCTGGGCCCTTTTATTTAGTAATGCCCCCCATCCCTGGGCCCTTTTCTGTACTTATATCCTCTCTTCTTTTCCAGAACATTAAAAAACAAACAAACAATTCTTCTCACCTTCCCACAGTGACAGCCACGGGGGGCACATTACATCACTGGCACGCACCGCCAGATGTCAGCTTATGGTCTCTAATTGGCTGGCAGCATGTATTACAGTGCAGGGAGCCGGTGGGTCTCTGCACCGCGGTACATTTCAGCTGGATGTGTGTCCTCAGATGCACATCCAGGTGAAATAGGTGCTGGCATCAGTGGGCCACCTACCTGCACGGGTTCAGTAACGGTTACGCCCTCTGCAACGAATAAAAATAGTCTAAGGAACCCCTTAAATAAAATTCCAGAAACCTAGAAGTGCCAGAATGTCAACGTGCCTAAAGTTTTAATGACCGATTTAAGTTGACCATGTCCAGAAGTGCACTTTTGATCACTGGCCCGTCCTGAATATGTTAATACTTCTCTCTAAATTTTCTTCTACAGCTGAGTTATAGCTGTAAGGTATTCCATAATTACGGCAAAAACACTGCGGTTTTTACCCGGGAACCCATCCCATGGCTTCCAGATGAGAAAACACTGAGGTCATCTGTATTTTCCAGCAGCTCTCCATCTGATCAATTCATCACGTCAGGCACCTAAGAGCTCCAGATAAGATTGTAGGAACTGCAGCCAAGGGCTCGGTGACCTCCTGAGTTTAATTACCCGCCTTTTATTGCCGCTCTTCCTCACCTGCCGTAGACTTTGAGATGCTTCTTGTGTTTCACCTTGATTTATATTCTTGGCTTTTCGGGTATAAATAAAATAAACACAGAAAGACACAGCACAAACTACGATGAAGGTAAAAGTAATAAGGGAAAAATACTGATATCTCTGACCACTTAGAGCTCCAAATTCCCTGTATAAACATTGACCTATGAGATACAATTCTACCAGTTTAGGGTTTGCTTACTGGCCTTGTGCCGACCTAAGGGACTCTAGTATAAAGTACTGTAGCTAGAAGGAGCCCATAAATTGACTAGCTTTGCCTCCACTGGAGAAAGTGTTTGGTTTACTCAAGGATACTCTTGAACAAAAATTTGGTCATCGGAAGTGTCAACTTATCCGTCTGAATTCAGAATTTCTAAATTGTCACAAGTGGAATCAACAAGGAATATGAGATGATCTAGTACGGGGTCGCTTGTTGGAATGAGTGCTGACCTCTGGGTGGAAAACAAGTTGGCCATCTTGCACAGTGAGGCCTATGAACGAGCCATGGAGTGGCCAATGAGCTAGCAATCAACCGGTAGCGATATGAGGCTAGATGAATTTGTCCTCGTAGCATGTGGACAAATGATAGCTCACCATGGTCTCTCTCCTAAAGTAAAATGGATGAGGTATAATAAGTCAGCTGGGACAGAGTGAGCAATCATCCGAGTGAGAAACCAGTGTTGGCATGAGTGGAGAACTCCAACCCATGAGAGCCATTATCGAGTCCACTAGAGGGTGGAGTAAGTCCCTCTGGGTCAGTAGAGACTACAGTAGAGAGCTAGCATCCCCATGGTTCTCGATCTTATTGGTATGGTTGGTTGTAGACAGTGTGGAGGCCTTGTGAGAAGCACGGTCTAAATGGAAGGTTGCCTAGCTATGTGTGCAGTGGAGAGGATCTGAATAGTGGTCAGGAAAAATCTTCTAAAATATATTTCATGAGACACTCATCTGGCAGCTTCATGCATCAGAAAGCTTCTCCCACCACTCTTTGTGCAAAGAAAAGAAGGGGCACCAAAGCAAAATATAAACAAGATGTTGTGATTTTCCACACAGTACAGAAGAGCCTTTCATCGACTTTCAATGATCCAATGGGTCAATATCCAGAGGATGGGACTAACCAGTGCAGGTCCCCCATTTCAGAAGGGCCCATAGGTCAACCATTCTGACATACATTTATATACAGTACAGAAGAGCGTTCCATCGACTTTCGATGATCCAATGGGTCAATGTCCAGAGGATGGGACTAACCAGTGCAGGTCCCCCATTCCGGATGTACCCATAGGAGCACCATTCTGACATACATTTATATACAGTACAGAAGAGCCTTCCATCCACTTTCGATGATCCAATGGGTCAATATCCAGAGGATAGGACTAACCAGGATAGGTCCCCCATTCCGGATGCACCCATAGGACCACCATTCTGACATATGGTACATTTGTATACTGTACAGAAGAGCCTTCCATCCACTTTCGATGATCCAATGGGTCAATATCCAGAGGATAGGACTAACCAGGA
This sequence comes from Dendrobates tinctorius, assembly GCF_039654945.1. Lineage (NCBI taxonomy): Eukaryota > Metazoa > Chordata > Amphibia > Anura > Dendrobatidae > Dendrobates > Dendrobates tinctorius. The sequence goes on from NW_027361688.1 coordinate 4,403,057, forward strand.
CAGGTCCCCCATTCCGGATGCACCCATAGGACCACCATTCTGACATACATTTATATACAGTACAGAAGAGCCTTCCATCCACTTTCGATGATCCAATGGGTCAATATCCAGAGGATAGGACTAACCAGGACAGGTCCCCCATTCCGGATGCACCCATAGGACCACCATTCTGACATACATTTATATACAGTACAGAAGAGCCTTCCATCCACTTTCGATGATCCAATGGGTCAATATCCAGAGGATAGGACTAACCAGGATAGGTCCCCCATTCCGGATGCACCCATAGGACCACCATTCTGACATACGGTACATTTATATACAGTACAGAAGAGCCTTCCATCCACTTTCGATGATCCAATGGGTCAATATCCAGAGGATAGGACTAACCAGGACAGGTCCCCCATTCCGGATGCACCCATAGGACCACCATTCTGTAATGGCCCAGACATGACAGTGGAAGCATTTCTAAAGCTCTTCTGTTACTCCGCCGCATCCTTTGAAACCCGTCTTAAGAGATGGCACAGGAGGCAGCATGTCATTGATTGTTTCAGAAATAATTCAGCATTTATGCACTTAGTATGCATAATGCCTTACCTCACCGCTCGCCGACCATTGTACCCTTGTCAGCACTTTATATAAAAAATAAATAAATAAAAAGTGACTATTACGAAAAGGCGGAAAGCTGAGAAAAGAAAAAATAATACGACGAACGGAAAAAGCGATTTTATCTCTGTCGTCTCTAAACTAATGCAGCATAAAAAAGAAATTACTAGAGGTAAAAAAAAAAATCGTAGCTCCTAATGGAAAGCAATCAAGAAAGCAGAAGAGCGATGGAGGGTTAGTGATGGGAGCGCAGGAAAGGCAGCAGACTTGTCGTGAACTCACCGAGACGAAATGTAAAAAAGATAAAAACTAAGCACGTCAAAGCTCAAGATGTTCAATGAACGCTTCGTAACCAAAGGAGCGCAAAAGATGAACCACGACCGTGGCTTGCTTCATTTTCTTCATCCTTGACTAAAATCTGGAAAAGAGCAGGAAAAAAAATATTCTAGAGTTTGTTACAGGAGCTATTTATTTCACTGAGGGCAGCTTGGTGTATCAGAAAGCTTCTTCTTCTACCACTCTTGGTGTAATGGAGGTCACACAAGCCAAGTACCACTTTTTAACACTAGTCCATCTCTGGTTTCAGTACTTGCAAGGAAAGAAAATCTTCGAGGAAGTGTTCCAAAAGTCATTCATGTAACTGAGTGGCAGACTGATGTAACAGAAAGCTTCTCCTACTTTTGTGTGTGCTATGGACACTAGGCAAACCAAGTCCAACTACTTATCTAAACCCACCTCCGTGCCAGTCCAAAGCAGCAGATAGAAGGGATCTCTAAAGAAATTGGAAGGGACCTTTTATAAACTCAAAAGAAGTGTGTTGTGGTGGTTTCTGAGGCGTTTTTGATCTATCGGACCAGGGGACAAGATTATTTCATCTACCTTTGGTCTTATCGCTCAAGCATAAACTTGGACGAAAACAAGAAAAGTCTTCTAGGACTTGTCTCAGGACTCTCAGGAGACTTTTACCTGACTGAGGAGCAGCTTGATGCTACAGAAAGCTTCTCCCAACACTTGGGAGACCACATAAGCCAAGCTCCACAACTGGTCTAAGCCCACTCCTCTGTCATTCAACAGCAGCAGAAGTTAGAGACTTTTCAAAGAAATGGAAGAGACCTTTTATAATGCTTTAGGTCCAGGAGCTCGGCTCACTCAGTCCACCTCTGCACCTACATCTCAAAACCAAAACATGAAAGAAAAGAAGAAGAGATTCAACAATGTGTTCCAGGAGGCATTTATATGACTGCGACTGAAAGGCAGCTTGATGTAACCAAAATCTTCACCCACCACTTTGAGTGTGATGGACACCAGGTCACCCAAATTTGACTTCTGTGACAGTCAACAGCAGCAGATGGAAGGGATCGCTGAAGGAAATAGAAGGGATTTTTCACTAAAAGGGTTGTCCACTTTCACTCTTCTCCTCTCCATTATCAAGTATGTAGCAGTGCTGTGTGTGAATGTAGATCAGTGGTTCCCAAACTCCAGTCCTCGCGGACCCTAACAGGTCATGTTTTCAGGATTTCCATAGTGTTACACATGTGCGAGAATTCCTGATGCCTTGATGATACTTCAATCACCTGTGAAATACTAAGGAAATCCTGAAAACATGACCTGTTGGGGTCCGCGAGGAGTGGAGTTTGGGAACCACTGATGTGGATCTTTCACAGCATCCTAATCACAGGCAGAGTATGAAATCGAGCTCTGATGAGAGAGAACAAACATTCACAGAGAAGAATAGAGAATTCAAATTGGATGAATGGGTGGGATGGAATAAAAAAGGGCATAGTACACATTGACTTACACCATTCCGCAGATGAAGGAACACAGGCAAAAAAGGTAGAGCCTGCCGAAAGACGACAAACCACGAAGTAAAGAGGGAAGGGAGGAGAGTGGAATCCAGGAAGGGAAGGAGAGAGGGTGGAAACCAGGACAGAACGAGGAAGGGACGAGGGAAAAGAGGCGGGTGGAAACCGGGAAGGAAAGGAAGGAGGCTGGAAACCAGGAAGTATTGAAGGAAGGGAGGGGGGTGGAAACTAGGAAGTAATGAAGGAAGGGAGGTGGGTAGAAACTGGGAAGTAAAGGGGGAGGTGAGGTGGTGGGAAGCCAGAAAGTAGAAAGGGAAGGGAGAATGGTGTAAAAAAGAAAGTAATTAGGGAAGAGAGGAGAGTGGAAATTGGGAAGTAATGAGGGAAGGGAGGAGTGTGGAAACCAGGGAGTAGCTAAAGAAAGGAGAAGGGTGGAAGCCAGGAAGGAATGAGGGAAGAGAGGAGGATTGAAACCAGGAAGTAACCACGGAAAGGAAGAGGGTGCAAACCAGCAAGTAATGATGGAAAAAAAGAAGGTGGAAGTAATGAGGGAATGGAGTAGGGTGGAAACCAGAAAGTAATGATGGAAGAAAGGAGGGTGGAAACCAGAAAGTAACAAGGGAAGGGAGAAGAATTTAAAGCAGGAAGTAATGAGGTTAGGGAGGAGGGTGGAAACCAGGAAGTTAAAAGGGAAGGGAGGAGGGTGGAAAAAAGGAAGTTAAAAGGGAAGGGAGGAGGGTGGAAACCAGGAAGTTAAAAGGGAAGGGAGGAGGGTGGAAAAAAGGAAGTTAAAAGGGAAGGGAGGAGGGTGGAAACCAGGAAGTTAAAAGGGAAGGGAGGATGGTGGAAACCAGGAAGGAAATAAATAGTGACATCCCTGTCCCTGCTGCATTAGGATATAAACAAGCAGAACTGCAGATTAAAAGGGAATACATGGAAATGGAGACTAAAATCACAGTTTATGGTATGTAGACACTAAGCAACATTGGTATAGTATTTATTTTTTAGACCTTTTTACCAAAACAGGAAAATCCTTTAATCCAAATCAAGTGTGTGTTGGCTATAATGAGAGACATTTGTCTATCTGAGAGGCAGCTTGTTGTATCAGAAATCTTCTCCGCCAGTCTGTGTGCACTGGAAACCATCGTACGTACAGTTTTCACATCTAGCAAAATACTGAAAATTATAGGAAACTCCAGAGTCAATACTGTCACATCCAAAAAACAAACAAAATGGGCTAGAAAAAGTGTTTACGAGAGACCTGCGACCATCGCTGTCCGGATCTAGGGGTCTCCACCCTTCCTCTACCTTGTGATGAATGATCTCTGGGGTTTTTCTTTTAGGATGTGGATGATAAAAGGGCGAACGATGGTGGATGTTATAACGGGTTATTGCATTCAGTTAAAATATAATGCTCCAAAAATAGCGAGGGCTATAAAAATATTTGAGATATTGTGTTGCTGTATTCCGTGGTTGCCATGACAACTGTAGAAACGATCCAATATTTTTTTTGAAGCTCAAATAAGCAGAATTTCTCCACTTGAACATTTTCACAGATTTCCTCTTATTCCAGAGCTTCGCTCTCATCCACGGGGTTCAGCACAGTTCACACTACGTCTCACCTTAGAGAATCCATAGACATTCAGGAAGGCGACGCCCAATGTGGACACGCTGTGCAAGACGGCCCTTTATATGCATGTCTCACAAGAGAGTCTTTGGGTGGTGTGAGCTCTGTCCTACCGACTTGTTCGCTTTTGTGCATGTCTCATGTGTTTTTAATCTATTGGTTTCTTGCTTATGCAAGTTTTGGGAGATCCCTGCCCCTCTCTTGTGAGACATGCACATAAAGGGCCGCATTGCACAGCGTGTCCACATCGGGCGGCGCCTTTCTGAATCCTGCTCATATAGGTATTGTTCACATGATCAGGTTTTAAATACATTAGATAGGACTGCTCCGAGATGGGTATACAGTGACGTTGGTGAAGTGGCTTAGTATACATTTTTTGCAAAGGACGTATCAACTAAATACCATGTTT